>NC_080022.1:137916712-138219742 GCF_030020395.1 Manis pentadactyla
GAGTGACAAGCAGCAACTGGTGGAGGAAAGCCAGGCCCTCCTAAGTCCTTTTTCAGACAGACATAACTGCCCACTGATTGCTGAGTCTTTCCAAACCTCAGATGCCTAAGTGGAGAGATGCCACATGTAGATGCAGATACAGAGAAAGGACCAATGAAATGTAACTTGCCAGTTCTTTTCTCACTTCCTGGCCTGCATGCTACTTATCTCCCCACTTCTAGGCCTGGGGAACTCCTATTCATCCTTCAAGACCCAGTTCAATGTCATCTTCTTGAAGAATTCCCTCTCTAAGATCCTTAAACGTTTAGCTGCCCCTGGTCTGTGGCCCTAAACCTTCACTTACTTATGTCATAGCCCTGGATGCCCTGCACTGTGATTGCTTAGGTGTCTGCTCTCTCTATAGAATTGAAGTTCTTTGGACTTTGTTTCATTACTAACAGCCAGCACAGGCCAAACCTGGTGCCCAGTGAATGTTTTCAGATGATAGATAGATAGACAGATGATAGATGATGGATGGATGCTTAGTGTTAGAAGACTAGATTATAAATAATCTTGATTGAAAAGAGGGATGAATGAATGGATGCCTAAGGTACATGGATGAATAAAATGTGGATATGTAGTTAGACAAATTATTCTGGAAAGTGTATGTGTGTGTGTATGCCTGTACAATCATGGCAACTGTGGGCTGGGAGGAGGTGTGGGGGGCTACTAAGAAAAACTGACAGTCACTGTGGCATAAAGGTTGCCAGGCTGTGAGATGGGTAAGGCACTCATGTGACAATTGATGTGGTCAAAAGAACAGACACCCCAGGAAACAAAGAGCCATGCCAATATTATGGGAATCAGCGGGAGCTTGTAGCTTTACAAACAACAAATCAAGCAACCAATCAAGAATGTATTGACAGCCCTCTGTGCA
Source organism: Manis pentadactyla (assembly GCF_030020395.1). Taxonomy (NCBI): domain Eukaryota; kingdom Metazoa; phylum Chordata; class Mammalia; order Pholidota; family Manidae; genus Manis; species Manis pentadactyla. Next base: position 137,917,629 of record NC_080022.1, read on the forward strand.
CTAGGCTCTCCTGTGTTAGCAAATAGCATCCTATGGAGGAGGGGCTCTTGTTGGTGACAAAGCCTTGTCTGACATATGGCCTAAACTACAGGTATGTACAGTCTAAAAAGTGCAGGAGCTACTTGTAAGCAAAGCCAGTAGATAGCATTTTAAACTAACTGAAACCACAAAGAAACCAATTTTCTGAAAAATTGACCCATTGAAAATAAAATACCTTAAAAAATGTTAAAACACCAAGATGAAGAATAACACAACGACTAATATACAGAGAAAAGATGCTCAACTGATATTTGCTGAAATGAAGAAATGAATAAAGTGTTGGATGGGCTCCCCTAGTGGTGGAGGGCAACATTGCAGCCTGGCTCTATCAGCCATTATAGAGAGAAACAGACACTGGATGGGGGGTGAGGAGACCAGTGATCCCACCCTAATCCTGTTCCTTAACTAGCTTGACCAAAAGCAAGTTATCTTCCTTCTCTGAGTCATACATTTCCTCATTGGTAAAATGAGGGAGTTAAGTTCCTAAAATTCTTCAAGCTCAAAATAATAGCTCCCACTTCTCAACTGCCCTATACTATGATTTGACCTAGTATACATCATATTATGTAGTCCCCACAAAATCCCCTTAACACAAGGCTTTGTTTATAGATAAGGAAATAGAGTGTCAGGGAGAAAGGATTTCCCCAAAGTCACACAGCTAATAATTGACAGAGCAAGCCTTCAAACCCAGGTCTCTCCCCCAGATTGCTCTTTCAAAAGATCAGTGGCCCCTGATGAAATAGTTAAGTATGGTAATTCACCATCAATAGCTGCTAAATCCACTCGGTGAAAGTCCAGGGGGAGCTTTGTAATGGCTAATCAGACCTTCAACATCCGAACCTACCAATCAATACTGCCATCACAATAAGAGGGTAAGCAGATGCAGAATGCCTCCCGGTGGGAAGCACACAGCACAATCTATAGAAAATGTGAGACAGCAACATGTTAAACATCCCATGGCAAAGCCACCAGCAAAATCAGAATGTGGCAACTTCTACAGGATACGTTCCTGCCACAAATCCACATCAAGGGAAAAAGGAAAGAGAACCAATAGATAAAAATGAACTCAAGAGGCATATCAACAAAGCTCCATGCATGGACTTCGGGTCCTGATTTGAGCCAACCAACCATAAAGAAAACTGAAGTGACTGGATATTAGTTGGTATTAAGGAGTTATAGGAGTTTTTTTAAAAATACAATATTGATGTGTTTTTTAATATCCTTCTTTTTAGACATAGAAATTTTCATATTTGCAGATGAAACCATATGGTGCCTGGAAAGCGCTTTGACCACGTGGGACAAGGAAGGGAGGTGGATGGGGGTAGAGGGTGCATTGATAGGGGCTGGCACAGGGTGATGGATACTTCGAAGTCCACTCTACTTGTTGTTGATTTTTGTATATGTTAGAAATGGAAAAACATTTGTTTAAAAGTCAATGAGTTTTGCCACTTCTCCCTGGGCCACAGAACAAGGAGGCTGAGTCATGCGGGGGGGGGGCGGTCTGTAAGAGCACCATTTATGTAAAACAACTCCACGATGTCGAGAGGAGTGGGGAGGAGGGCTGGAAAGTGAGTATTGGCCAAAGCCTCCAGAACCTAGTAATCCTGTACAGAAGTGAGGACTGTGAGGTGGGCAGGGTCCCCCTCCTGGGCAAGGCCCTGCTCCCACCTCCCACCAGCCAGGCATGACACTGCTTGTCACTTTAGAGGTGCATCCTTTGGGGGGCATCCATCTCTATCTTTACAGTGGCAGAGAATGAGGATGTGGGATTTGCCTTGCAGGGTTTTCTTTTACCCCTGTTTCTTGATACACAGCAGCCCTGCAAAGTGGATGGGTAGACCCTGTAGAAGGCCCCTCCAGGGAAAGGGCCAGTGTAGCCTACTTACGATGGTGTCACACCAGAACTCGGCCACCTCGCTGACCCGCATGGACGTCAGCAGGATTTCCCAGACCTCCAGCTTGAACATGTTCCCGATGATGATGTGCATGGGCTGGCCCACCTGCCTGCTGTCGTCGATCACAGTCCGATCCTCATCACATTTTGTGGTGCGGAAATGAAAGGTCACCTGGTCACCAAGAGAGTATACCGTGGCCTAGACACACCTCCCAAGGCACAGCAGAAGCCACCCACTATCACTGACTCAGGGCTGTCCTCACCCAGCCTCAGACCCCAGAGCATCCCACCCTGCCTTCACGCCCCCAGTGACAAGGAATCACTCCCTCGTAAGGGCCCATCCCACTCTCCACAGCTCTGCCTTCCCTAATGAGCCCTAGATCTGAGGCCACAGAGGCAGCCACGCCGTCATCCCCGGGGAAGCCTACCAAGGATTTGTAGACAAATACCATGACCCCTGAGTGTCCTTCGTCCTTGCTCAACATTTGGGGCTTCAGAATATTCCCAAAGCCCTTCCCCCACCCCATGCTGAAGTTTAATTTGCAAAGTATCAAAAATGCCCAGTGAATGGGCACCACTTCAGAGCTTCCCAGATGCCCAGAGGTGGATAATTCCAGGACTGGCACCCCTGGCTGTTTTTTGGCAAAGCTGAAGGTTAGTTGAAGGGCCATGTGGCACAGCTGGAAAGCAGAAGGCCACCATGATGGGGTGCCCTCTGTGGTCTGGGGGCACAGGACCTACTCACTCGGGATCCGGTGATGAAGTTTGGGAGCTCCCGCTTGCCGCCGTGCAGAATGGTCTTCTTGATCCCTTCCACGTTCAGGAGCAGAGCGGCATCCATGGCTGCAGGTGGACGGAGATGTCAGCCCAGGCTGAGATAATCTCACTGGAAGAAGGCACTTAGGCAGAGGAGATGAGGGGATTTAGCCCTGCAGTGCAGGTTGGCCTCAAGCTGCTCATCAGGGCCACTCCAGGCAGCCTAGCCTCCTGCCTCCTACACTGCCCCTCCTGGTGACTGGCGGCTCCTGCCTGACATCCACTGCTGCTGTGTCAGCTTTGGTTGGGTTCCACCCCAAGGGGGACGTCAGTTGGAGCTTTCTCAAAGAAGACAGGAAGACGGGGGAAGGGAGTGCGCAGGAGAGAGGCCTCTGCCCCCCAAAGAGGAAAAGGGGAGGGACAGCCGAAGCCCCCCCCAACCCCCACCTCATGCCCAGTGTGGTCGGGAGTGCAGGCCCTGGCCTCAGACTCCTAGTCCCTTTGGAGCCCAGCCAGTGTCCTGCAGCCGCCCCAGCCCCGCCTTCCCTCTCCTATGTCCTCCTCCTCTCATCCCCAAGATCTTTCCACAAAGGAATGTCACACTGTGGCTGAAGGGTGGAGCAGGTGTCTGGCTTGGGAGATCACGGAATGGGAATAAAAGAAGGGCGGCAGGTACGGGGGAAGTCGGAGCCCTCCCGTGGCCCCACTCCTGCCTCCCCTACAAGGTCTGGCTCTGGGGAGCTGGGCTCTCCCCTGCCCTTTGGAAGGCCTCAGCTCTGTGCCCTGGGACCCAGGAGAGCAGCTCCGGGCCGGGATCCCAGCTCCTCTAAAAAGGGAAAGAGAATGTGAAGACTTGGTTTTTGGCGCCACCTGGGGCCAGTTGAAGTTCTTATGTCTGTTCCCCAGAGTCCTGAGAGTGTCCAGTATTCTGAGCACCTCAAAACCTCTCTCTTCTTGGCCCCCAAACTAACTTGTTATGCAAATAAAGGGCACAAGACCCTGCTGCAGGGAGATACAAGAACACTGGATCAGGAGCCAGACAGAACTGTGTTCAAAGGAGCTGACCCCATCTCTCACTTCCTGACCTGGTGGCCTTGTGTGTCTTCTATCCTCCCTAACTCCATTTTCCTATGTGAAACAGGAAACTCCGAACTCCTGTCTCCCTGTCCAAGAAGGTGAGAGGCCTCCCTGGACAGTGGGTTCCAGGGTAGTGGGTAGGACCCCAAACCCCAGCACTCCTGACAGCCCCCCATGAGGAGCTGTTGGTGGGGAGGAGGCCAAGCCTGGGCTGGGGAGCCCAGACTGGGGCAATGGAATCGGGCGCCTCTGGGACCCCTCCCCGAGTGCTCAGACCCTTGGGTGCTCCATCCCCTTCTGGGGACAGGTGAGAAGGGTGGAGTGAACAGAGGTCCTCTTCTGTTCTATCCTTCCTCCAGCCACCTGGCAACGAAGAGGAGTGCGCACGCTTAGGAGGTAAGAGGATACTCAGATGGTAAAACTATGAGGAAAAATAGAAGTGATTATGGTGAAAGTCAAGGGAGTCGTGGAGACACATAGCAGGGGACAGAGAGTGGCTTCTGGGGTCCCACAGTGTTCGGTTTCTTCACCCAGGTGATGATTACATGGGTGTTTGCTTTGTAACTATTCATTATCTTAGACAGTATGGTTTAGGCATTTTTCTGTTACTGACATAGGTCATGATGGAAGAAGGTGTAATCATGTCACACTACTTAAAACTCTCCCACTGTTTCGACTGCTTCCCTTCATAGAAAGTTCCAAAGGCACATGGGGATTGCTGAGACAGGGCAGAGGTAGAACTGAAAGATTTTGCCCCTGCTTGCACGGCTGAGGGCACCAGGGGACACCTGCTGAAGGTGATGCCAGCTGTTTTGGTTTCACCGCTGAGAATAAGATGCGCAGGTCACCGCCTCCAGTCAGATCCCCAGCCATCCCTTGACCCCTCCTAATGGACTTCATTAAAATGCAACTCTAATAGCCCCATGCAGCTCTTCAAATTCAGCAAAGGCTTCCCACTGCCTTCAGGACAAGTTACAAGCTCCTTCCCTGGCCAAGGAGCCCTCAGCCCCTGCCTGGCCACCAGGGCCCTGACCAGTCTTTCTCTGGCCCTGGAACTTGGCATTACTCTGGCCTCCCAACAATAGCCTTTGCAGGTCTCTATCAGAAAACCTCACCCCTCACTTTGTCCCCTAAATCCTCAGCTAAAGCACCATATGCTAAGGAAGCCTGCCCTGACCCCAGAGCAGGTGGGCCCCCATCCCCTTACACCCTCTCTTGGTCCTGAACACTTCACATTCACAGCATTTTTGCACACTTTATGCTTTTTCCCTCACATGACAATTCCAAAAGATCAAGAAAAACGTGGAAGTTTCGATGACGGACAGGGAGTCCCTGGGGCGGGGCAAGGCAGAGCTCCTCCTCTAGCATCCTACCCAAGAGGTGAGTGGAAGCCTCAGCTCCCGACAACTGACTGGTTTTCCTCCTTGCAAGGAGCAGCGCAAGCCCCTGTCCCCACCAGCCCTCACCTAGGAGCCCACTGGCCTCAGTGCAGCCTCCTTGCCACCCCCTCGCTACCCCACTGCAGGCCGTCAAAGGGAGAGCCTTCTCATTCAGAAGAAAATGTTGCTTCTGCTTTTCCTCATTGCCATGGAGAATGCTGGTCGTTGGCCGGACCTGCCAGTGAGGGTTCTGAGGGAGGGAGGTGGAAAGCCCCAAACAGGGAAGGACTCTGCCTGCTTTCACTCCTTCGTTCCTGACACTTGCAAAGCCCCGTAATTAAGTGTTTCTAAGTGTTACACCTTCACGGAATCTTCTCCATGCTCTCAACTTAGATTTCATATGAATAACAACTCTTGCTTCTCCCCCTCATATTTCATTTTGAAGGACGTGAATGAAATTTCCTAACCCCAGTAAAAAATGCAACTGGCACGAACAGGTTTGGGAACACTGACACTTGGAAAACAACTCAGCTAGGGGCAACAAGCTAACAGGCCAACTGGAGCACTGCTTTCCAAGCCACAGCCCACAACTCATTATAAAATACTTGCAGTGAGCTGTCGCTGGCATCTTTAAAAGTGAAACGGAAAATAAAATATCAAAGCACCTCACACATAGCCAAGTATTGTTTCAGGAAGCTTTCGTTTTCAATACAACAGGTACTGGTCCCCTCAAACATGTTCCTTGTGCAAGAAGGCCCACACACACACACACACACACACACACACACACAAACACATCAACACACATTTTTTGCTTGGTTAACACATTCTCTAGGTCTCAGCTTTAAATAACAGTTTTTGTGTCATAATTTGCTTGGATCAGTTATTGGTCATCTGATTCACTGTTGTCTATCTCTCCTCCCACACGCACACTAGCGTGAAGTGGTGTAGTGTAAGGCACAGGGACCCTGGGCCCAGAGGGACAGTTTGAGTCCCTGCCCTGCTGCATACTGAGGGAAGTTGGGACCCCATTGATCCCCTCCTTACCTGTTTCCCCACCTGGTTGCAGGCTGCAGCCATGATCTGAATTGCCTGTGTTACTAGGAGGCGTCTCTCTCACCCTGCCTCCGTGAGCACAGACAAGGAATACGAAGCAAGAGAAGGCTAGAAGACAGCTTTGCTGAGCAAGGAGAACATACACTCTGGAAGAGAGAGCGGGTGGCCTGAGTAGTCAGGACCAGCCCCACTGATCTGAACACTTCTTGGTTTTATAGGAAAGTGTGAGGGGTTGGCTAACGGGTTCAGATCGTGTCGCTGCTCTGGCTCTGTGCGTGCTCATGCACATGATGCAGATAGAAAAACCCATGGTGGGAGAAGTTCTGGTCATCATGGAATGGACCAAGGTCATTCTCAGATAGGTCTCAGTGTCCTTGGGATTTAATGCTAATTTACTCTAAGGACCATGTGACTGGGCCAAGGTCCCTGGGATGTGTCTCAGTGTCCTCTGTGCAGGTGTCAGCCTTGGGGATTTCCTGGCTCTGTGTTACTTCTCATTTTAGGCAAAGAGTGGTTATAAACCCACCTAGAGAGGTCACCAGCTTCCACCTCTCCCATCTCTTCTGCCGCTATCACTTACTAACTTCCTACTCTAACACAGGCAGGGGAATAAACGTGGAACTGAGAGGAAGAAGTGATAAACTGAGTTGAGGAGGAGGCACCCCAGAGCACCCGGAGGGGAGGAAATGGACCCTTGGAAACTGAGACTACCACCTATAGGAGGAAGGAGCCGGGGTGGGGTGTGTTTTGCATAGTGTACTTCAATGCAGGGACATTGTCTTGAGGTTGGCAGGTGAACTAGAGCCATCTAACCCATTCCGAGACCAACTTATCCTCACACAGGAGATTTATTGTAGGTGGTGACTGTCCTAATGGCTTTTAAATGGCCGACCCATACCCACCAAGGAATGCAAAAACAACCAAGGATCCAAGAGAAAAAGACACAGAGTGCCTTTAGCGAGTACCATGCTAAAGAGTCCCTTGGTGGTCACCAAAATGTTGTCGGGCAATCCAATCTGGGGAGATCTCCCTGTGCGCTAGGTGAGACATGTGGGTAACATTGCAATGTTTCCAGAATCTCTCCCTGGCCTTAGTGCATCTCCATATCAACAGGTGTTTTCAAGGGGTGGAGAGAAGTAGTCCATCTCCATATCAATAGGTAATTACAGGGGTGAGCAAGGAAGTACTGGACCCCAGAAGTTGGGTGGGGTCTGTTTTTTCTGCAACTAGGTCACAAGAGACATGAAGAGCAGAAGTGGATGACTGCTTATAAACATTAAATGGGTTTCTCCCACTTTATTTCTCCCTTTGACTAATTTCAGTCTCAAAGGTATTTTGCCCCAGGATTTTCCTCTGGAGTTACATCTAGAGGCAGTTGGCAGGACCTCTGAACCCAAAACCTGTCTACATGGGAGTGACCCTTGGGCAGGCTGCCTCTAGAGATGGTGGGGAGATGCCTGGAACCATCCCTGTGGATAGTGGGGAGGCCCCAGTGGCTGCAGTGGTAGAGGGTGCAGCTTCACCCGAGAGCCCCCTATCTGTGTAGCTTCTAATTGGGGAGCGCCTAGTGGGGAATTGGTCTAGGATAAAGCACCTCCTAGAGGGGTGGGACCTTCCCCAGAACTGAGGAAGAGTGGAGACACCAGAAGGTGCAGAATTAGCCTTCTGTGAGATAGAAGACTGCTTAGAGGCCCTGAGTGGCTGTGTAGTAGCTGGGATTGTAGGATGTCTTTTTCTTGAGGTAGTAGGAAGGGTTATAGAGGAGAAAGACACACTTCAGCGTTGCTTGGAGGAGCTGCGTGATGACCTACGGATGCCCTTAAGAAAAAGACAGTTATTGAGAAGACGGTCACACTCTCGGATGATATGTTAGCAGCGAGTCGGGAGGCAGCAGGGGAAGCCACATAGCAGGAGGCGGTGGGGGAGGAGGAGGAAAGGGCGGTGCCTTCAGCTCCAGAGACGGTGGAGGAGGTGTCCGGAGAGGATGAGGGGGTGGGGCCAAGGGCCCATCTGTTGCTGAGGCACCAGCCTCCCCTGTATCAAAGGCCTGCCCTGTTGTAATTAAGAAAATAAAAACGCGACAACCGGGGGCTCCTCAGGGGGAGAAGCCACCTCCTCCCCAGGTTGTGGAGCACTCCAGCTCTGCCTCTATATCCAGGATGAGCTGGTGGACATGAGCATCTGATTTCAGCAGAAGTTGTTGGAACCTCTGCCTACATGGCTTTTGCATCTTTGGGATATGGGGGTGGAAAACATTGTTATGCTGGGTTCCGAAATGCGTAGACTGCCTTCCTTGATGACTCACCCTTCCCTCCAGCAACAATTTCAAATTCCCTGTCACACCTCAGGGAATCGGGGAGCTTCTGGATTGGCTGACAGCAGCTATCAGGACAGTTTGGCCTAATCAGGGTGATTTATCATACTTATCCACCAGCTGGAAAACATATGCAGAGCTCCAGCAGGTGTTTGGGAGCTGGGCATGAAAAATATCATCTGTAATATGGACCCAGAGGGCTGCGATGAGGAGTTGTTCACCATAGGAATGAGAAATTTGGTGCTCCATACAGCTTCCCCATCTCTCTTTGGGTCCCTAGTGACTATTCTTGTCCCCACATAGGGCAACCCATAAGTGAGGCTACTCGTACTTCAGGAGATCTGAGAGAGGTTGAACCAATAAGAGCACAGAAGGAAGTACAGGCTACAGCTGAAAAGACAGGTGCAAAGGACTCCATAAAGGTCTGGAGGACCCAGATGTGGGTTGATTTGATAAAGGCTGGGGAAGTGAAAGATAAACTTGATGGGAAGCCCAATAGGATCTTTTTAGAACTATTGCACCAATTAAAGCCAGAACAGCAGTTCCAGCCACTGAGGTCCAGGATATGGAAGCCAGAGGCAAAGCCCCATGTCTGGCCTGTGTCCCTGCAAGTTGTCCTGAGGGACAGCACTCAGGCTCCACCTGGTCCCTCACCCCCACAGGAGGACAACTGGACATCGCAGTTTGACTGAGAGGGGGCTCGAGGCCCCCCACCTTAGGGGTCGTGGTGGGGACCAGAGACCACATGTAGAATTAGCAATTCATTGATCCACCATGAATGTACAATGTTCCCTGGTGAACACAGGAGCTGAATATTCTCTGATTTATGGCAACCCTGAGCGTTTTCCTGGGACCCCTGCTGTGATAGATGACTATGGGGGTAAGGTAATTAGAGTGAAGAAAGCCCAAATTCCATTGGATATAGGGCGCTTACCCCCAAAGGATTATAATGTATACATTTCTCCCACCCGTGAATATATCTTGGGTGTCAATATGCTACAGGGCTTGTGGTTACAGACCACTGCAGGTGAGTTCAGACTGAGGGTACATGTGGTAAAGGCAGTATTGAGGGGACATGTTAACCACCCACCTGTAGCTCTTCCTGTACCTCAGTGAGTGACAAGTACTAAGCAATATAAATTGCCTGGGGGGAGGCACAATGAAATTGGAGAAACTCTACAGGAGTTGGAGAGGGTGGGCATCCATAAAGTTCACTCATAGTCCTTTTAATTCCCCAGTGTGGCCAGCGAAAAAGCCAGATGACTTCTTGTGTATGACTGTGGATTACAGGAAACTGAATAAAGTCACACCCCCTTTGCATGCTGCTGCCCCCTCTATAGCAGCCTTTATGGACACCCTCAGTCATGAACTAGGAACATATCATTATGTAGTAGACCTTGCTAATGCTTTCTTCTCTATTGACATAGCACAGGAAAGCCAGGAACAGTTTGCCTTCATGTGGGAAGGCTGGCAGTGGACATTCACTGTCCTTCCACAGGGATACCTCCACAGTCCCACCATTTGTCATGCACTTGTAGCCCAGGACTTGGCCACATGGAAGAAACTGCAAATGGTGTGGCTGTATCAGTACACTGATGATATTATGCTCACATCTGATTCTCTTGCAGATTTAGAAGGGGCAGTTCCTAGACTGCTGCAACATCTACAGGAGAAAGGATAGGCTGTGAGCAGCACCAAAGTTCAGGGACCTGGTTTATCTGTAAAGTTCTTGGGTGTTGTCTGGTCAGGTAAAACTAAAGTTATCCCAGAAGCAGTCATATACAAGGTCCAGGCTTTCCCCATCCCTACCACTGTGGCAGCATTACAAGAGTTTTGGGGTCTTTGGGGCTACTAGACAGTGTTTATCCCACACTTGGCACAAATTCTGAAGCCCTTATACCAGTTGGTATGAAAGGGCATCAGGTGGGACTGGGATGAGACATGTGCAGCCACTTTTACTGCTGCTAAGCGAGTTGTCAAGGCCGAAAAGGCCTTGAGTGTAATAGACTCATTGAAGCCCTGGGAGCTAGATGTTCATGTAACCGAATATGGTTATGGATGGGGTCTTTGGCAGCAGCTTGAATGGACACACCAACCTATTACATTCTGGTCACAACTATGGAAAGGAGCAGAGGTCTGGTATACCTTGATAGAGAAGCAACCAGCTGTTGTGTGCCACGCCTTGCTGGCTACAGAGCCCATCACCAGAACAGCTCCAACCAAGGTAATAACCACCTATCCCATTGCAAGGTGGGTGCAAGACTGGAACCAAATGCCATAGAGTGACATGGCACAGATGCCTACACTGGCCAAATGGGGTCCATATTTCTAATAGCATAGCACCCTCTCTACTAACCTCTTAAGTGGAGAACTCCAACGCTCATTGGAGCCAGTGACATATACCAGTGGAAAGCAGGAAGAACTTGCTTTTGAGCCATTGGTAGCTGAAAGTCCTTATCAGGAGGGAAGAGCCCCTATACCTGAAGATGCTTGGTACACAGACAGCTCCAGTCATGGGCAGCCCCTGAAGTGGAGGGCTGTGGCTTTCCATCCTAAGACTGAGACAATATGGATGGAGGATGGAGATGGGAACAGCAGCCAATGGGCTGAGTTGCAGGCAGTGTAGCTTGTGATCACCCAGGAGCCCTCCCCTATAGCTGTCTGCACTGACAGCTGGGCTGTCTATTTGTCTGGACCCTGTGGCTACTGACGTGGTACCATGCCAACTGGATGGCTGGTCACTGGCCCCTTTAGGGGCAAGAGTTGTGGCAAGACCTGTGGGCCTCTGGTCAGACTAAGACAGTTACTGTATATCATATGACTGGCATTTGCCTTTGGCATCCCCAGGGAATGATGAAGCAGACACATTGGTCCAGGTGCGCTGGCTAGAAGGAAAGCCTGCCTCTGATGTGGCCCAATGGTTACCTCAGCATTTGTTACACAAGGGTCAAAAGACAGTGTGGGCTGTAGCCCATCAATGGGGCTTGCCATTGACCTTTGAAGAAGTCAGAAGAGCCCAAAGGAGTGCCTTGTGTGCTCTAAGAGGAACTTACACGAGTCCCACAGCAACATGGGACAATAGTAAAGAGGCCGATACCTCTTGTCAGGTGGCAGATAAACTGTATTGGGTCTCTACCTGTGTCAGAAGGATATCGGTATGCCATGACTTGTGTGGACACAGTCACTGGCCTGTTAGTTGCTTTTTCTGTGCATCATGCAGATCAGCAAACCACCAAGAGGGGCCTAGAGCATCCCTTTGCAGCCTATGGCCAGCCACAGGTGATTGAGAGTGATCATGGCACCCACTTTACTGGACATGCATTACAAGAATGTGTGCAGCAATTACGAATAAAGTGGAAGTTTCATGTACCATAAAACCCTACCAGGGCAGGCATGATAGAGAGGTACAATGGTTTGTTGAAATCTGTCCTGAAGTTGGACACCAATAGACGATAGGGCTGGTCAATTTTCTTATGGACAGTGCTACGGCATTTAAATGAGAAGCCCCGAAAAGGAGCCTTGAGCCCCATGGATATGCTAACACATATTGCTGCCTCTCCTGTACAACTGTATGTGCAAACCAAAAAGGAGTTATTGAAGCCAGGATATGGCCAGCAGAGCAACATCCTGCTGCCAGCACCAACTGCCTTAAACACTAGAGACTGTTGAGTGGATGTGGCCATGAACATTTTGACACATGGACCAGCAATGCCTGGCCATTCTGACACCTTGGAGAAAAGGCCTGGAAGCTGGCCTCCTGTGTATTCCTGGTGTAACAGCAAAGTGACCCCCAAAGATCACAGTAGTATACCCAAAACGTCGGGGAGATAAGAGCATCTTACAGAGAAGTTTTATTTTATCTTTATGGCCAGTGCATATACCTCCCATATTCCTACATACTGACCCATCTGTAACTCCCACAGGGAGGGAGGTGAAAGTCTGGTGTACTAGACCACGATGAGATCCCATTCCTGCCACTGTTCTATCACAGGACCACTCTCTTGTATACAGCCTACCTTATGGACAAGATTTGCCTATGCTGGTGTCACTAAAACATGTATCTTATTGCCTTTAAAGTTATTTTATTCTACAGTCCTTGTGGCCTGGATGTGCCCCCTGGCTGCAGCTGCCATGTGATGATTGCTCTGAACTCTCTACCTCTTCAGCTACTGCCTGTCTGTGGAATGGGTGAGCTATGGATTTAATCTGCATAGGACTTTGAACCTAGCTGAATCCTCCGGCTTGAGGATTATCATGATTTTATTGCTGTTGCTATTGTATGTTATTAGTCTGGTTACAATGCTCCAGTTTTCTCACACAGGGGCCATTGCAGAAGATGGGGAACGAGTAAATTGTGAGTCGAAATTTCTGGAGGGGTGGCCTGTGTGTAAAATTACAATATTTCCAGAATCTCTCACCTGGCCTTAGTGCATTTCCATATCAATAGGTGTTTCCAAGGAATGGAGAGAAGTAGTCCATCTCCATATCAATAGATCATTACAAGGGTGAGAGGGAGAGCTATCTGAACCAGAGAGTTTGGGTGGGGTCCCTTCTTTCTGCAGCTGGGTCATGAGAGACACCGTAGAGCACAAGTGGAGGACTGCTTGTAGGGAATAAATGGGTTTCTCCCACTTTATTTTGGTTTCAAAGGTGTTTTGCCCCAGGATTTTCCCCCAGAGTTATAGACCTTAACCCTCGGGAGGGTTCTTGAGTCTGATAGAGAAAGAATTCACAGCAGGTCAAGCAGGTCAAGCAGGCAAAAGCAGAGTACACACTCAAGGAGGGAGTGCGGACAGGCTCCAGAAGTGAGCAGCACGGTGGGGACAGGGTCGGATGATCTTATAGCTAGTGTTTAAGCAGGGGGTAGAATATTCATCAGGTTAGGTGGGGTTTTCTTGGAATAAGGAGGGAAACCTGGGAGATATGGTGATGTGCTCTTTTTGTCCTTTGATGGTCTGTCTTGGCACTGACATGGTACCAAGGTGTGTGATTTTTAAATATGCTGATGAGCTTTTAATGTACTGTGACGTGAAGTCAGGGTCAACTTCTGCAGGTTGGTCCTAGTCAGTTTTGGCAGGTCTGGTATCTATACCCTCCCTCCCCTCATCCTGTGAAAACAGTTTACGCGGAATGTTTAGAGTATGAACAAGCATCTAAGCGAATGTAAACACTGGCCAAAGTCCTCCAGCCCCGCCCCTTCTCCTATCTGGCCATCCACCTACCCCAACACTTGGGAAAACCAGTCCCAGGTACAGACTAGGTGTCCCTACATGTTAATCATTCCTGTCATCCCGTTGTGGGGTGAAAGGGGTGCTCTGAGGCCAGAGGAGTGGGTGACATTACCAGAGATGAAGAAGAGGCTAAGGGCAGAGCTGCAAAGAGCCCATCAGTGGAGTCCTCAGCAAGAGAGTGGCTAGGCAGGTGTGGGGAGGATGGGCTGGCAGCAAGGAAATCCAGGGGAGGGAGGCCACTGCTGGGGAGGGAGGGGTGCTTTTAAAAGGCTGACTTTTTAGCCCGTTTTGGATGCTAAAGGGAGGGAGGGAGGCATTTGACTGGATAAAGGGGAGGGGCAGTGGACAGAGGTGGGAGGCTTAATTGGAGGAGGGCGGACTGGAGTACGCCGGTCTGTCCCCTCTTCCAAGATGGGTTTTCCTGGGATCAGAATGTGGGTGGCGAGTTTGGGGAACACGGAAGGGCAGTGCCTTGTCTCAGGAAGGGAGCGGTTCATACGAGAAGTTTGGAACAAAACCTCCAAAGGAACCCAGGACTCAGTGAGTCCTCCAGGCCGGATGGGAGCGGTTCCGCCCCGCCCAGTCAACTCAGCCGGAACCCTTTACAGTTCGAGGAGAGGCCCCGGGGCTGAGCGTCCAGGAGGTGGCGCGGGGGCTGGGCCGGGGGCGCCGGAGGGACCCGGGGATACAAAGACTGCGCCGCTAGGAGCCAAGCGCGGCAGGGGTCCTGAGGGAATGAATGGGGACAGCCCGGCCAATCCGAGGGCAGGATTCGCAGCCGCGAGAGCAGAGAGCCAGTCGGAGTCCGGCGCGGCCAATCGGCTGTGAGGACAAGGCCATGGGGCGGATCCGCGCGGAGTTTCAAATCGGCTGGGGTGGGCGAGGGCCAGCTGTGTTCGGCGTCCGGTCCGCGTTAAGACCTGTCGGGTGAGTGCCGGCTCGGCCGGGACGTAGTGGGCCCTCTGTTCAGAAGGGCCCTGGGCAGAGGGCTCTAGGGGGCACCAACACGGCCCTGGGAGCGTCTGGGTATTGCAAAATAGAAATAGCGGAGTCTGGTCAGCGGCCGGGGTCTGAACAGGAGCGCGGTGGGTCAGTGCGAGTTTGTGAAACGGCCGCTGCTTGCGCCCTGGGCGGAGCTCAGGACTCCCTCCCCGCCTGAGGCAGAGAGCCGACCGGAGGCTGGGATGAAAAGAGCCGTTTTAGACACTAACAGTAAGGGACCGCAGGAAATGCTGACCGGCCGGGTTCATCTGCTCCCTCTTCTGTGTCTTGCTGACCTCTCTTCAGGAAGCAGCTTCCTTCCTGCACCCACAGTTGCCAAGTGTCCCCACACCCTCCAGGACCATCCACTCACCCACCTTAGGCCTCCGTGTCATCCTTTCCCCTATACCTATGTCTCTGCAGAGCCTGGAAATGGGATGGCAGATACCTTGCTGACCTGTCTTTTGACCTCCTCCCCAGGGTCTAGTGAGCCGAACACACTCTTGGCCAGCCAGATGGCTTCCAGGTGGCCCAGCGTGGGGACCTCCATGCGCCAGAGATCTCGCCAGGACCAGGAACAGCTGGAGGAGAGTGAGGTGCTGCAGCCTGCGGCTGGCCATCTGGAGACCTCCAATGGGGCCCTGGGCTCCCTGTGCAGACAGTTCCAAAGGAGGCTGCCCCTGAGAGCAGTCAGCCTCAACCTTGGGGCGGGCTCCTCCTGGAAACGCCTGGAAACCCCAGAGCCAGGGCAGCAGGGCCTCCAGGCTGCGGCTCGCTCTGCTAAGAACGCCTTGGGAGCCATGTCCCAGGTAATATTGCCAAAGCTAACCATCCATTTGTGGAGGGCTTCCTTGGTGCCGGAAAGCTGTTGTCCTCCAGGAGGCCCCAGGAATATAGACTCCGTGGAGACAGGGGCTTTGATTCATGGATTGCTGTGTCTCTAAGACCCCTGGTAATTTCTGGCACTCTACAAATAGTAGAAAGAGTGAATGAATATACTGTCTGGGGGAAACAGACCCTCGCAATACAAGATAATAGGCCTATATTGTGATAGGAAATTGCAATTGAGCAAGTGGCTGGTGGTTGGGAGGACTTCAGATACAGTAAGGCTTCCCAGAGGAGGTGACTCCATAGAATTCACCTGGAAAGGGGACATATGAATTGAGGAGTGTATAAGGCAGGTGTAATAGTGTGGCACAGATCTCAAGCTGAGGGTGTCTGAGGTGTCTGTGCTCACCTTTCCATGCACCTGTCACAGAGAATCCAGGAGTCCTGCCAAAGTGGCACCAAGTGGCTGGTGGAAACCCAGGTGAAAGCCAGGAGGAGGAAGAGAGGGGCACAGAAGGGCAGGAGTCCCCCAACTCGCAGCCTGAGCCAGAAAAACAGCCGGCTGTCTGAAGGTGCCCCTGCCCACTCTACCCTGGAGCCCTGGGCAAGGGAGTATCACCACCTCTCCGCCCAGATGTGTCCTCGTGCCCACCCACTGAGGCGGTGCAGAAGGGAGGCAGCCTTCCGGAGCCCCTACTCCTCAACAGAGCCCCTCTGCTCCCCCAGGTAAGAGGAATAGTGCCTTCTCTCCACAACACTAACTGGACCCCAGGGGCTTCTGAATCCCTTCCATGGCTCCCTGGGGCTCAGAGTACCCTGAGCTGAGTCATATCTGTGTCCTGGCCCAGCTGTGCCCTCACGAGTGGGGCACCTGGAGAAGTCCTCCAAGGCCTTAGTCTCCCTACCTGTAAAAGAAAGAGGGGAGCTTAGGTCTAACAGTATCACACCCACCCAAGCCTCTTGGTGAGCCCTAAAGGAAGTTTTGAAGCCATCTGGAGGCTGAGGCTCAGTTTCCAAGAGGGGAACAGCAGGGCTTGTCTGTCTGTACCATTAGCTGCCCTTGACCTCGGCTTCCAGAGCCTGGACACATCTGTTCTCTGCCAGGTGCTCCAAGTTGCACTATTGTCACTTCTTGAAGTGAGGGTCTGGGATGAGGCATTCCAAGCTCCCACTGGTCTTCTCCTGGGCCTATAGACCAGGCCCCAGTGCTGGGCTGGAAGGGCTCTTGCCACAGGGCTCCAGTCAGTCACTGGTGGCTTTTTCTTCTGACCAGTGAATCTGACAGTGACCTAGAGCCTGTGGGGGCAGGAATTCAGCACCTCCAGAGGTTGTCCCAAGAGCTGGATGAGGTTATTGTGGCTGAAGAGAGGTGAGTTGGCATCCCATGGCCAGGAGGGTTTCACTCAAGCCATGCCATCTTTTTAGGCAAGGTTCTGATTCTAGCTCTGACTGCTGTGTGCCCTGGCCACCCCCTCCCCCTCTCTGATCTTCAGTCTCCTGGTCTGCAACATGAAGGGGCACAAAAGACCTAGATTGGGGTAGTGGTTAAGGACACACCCTGGATGTGCTTGGGCCCACATTTGTCCATCACTTGGAACTTTACCAGGCCGAGTACCTGGTACCTAGAAAACCTGCCCTCCCCCCAACACTCCCCATGCCTCCTCTGTGTCCTGCCTGCCCATGGAACTGGGGAAAGCTACATGGCTGCTCTGAGTTTCTGGTCTGTCCTTGGGGACAGGGCCTGGGTCGAGCTGCCCCAACTTGGGGGCTGCTCCCCATGTACACATGGCCGTGATGGGCTCGTCGGCAGGGCCCTGCCAGCTCTGATTATATGGCACACAGGCCATGTTCCCACCACCTTGCCAGGTCCGGTGTTGCCTAGTCAAGGCTGACAGGGCCGTGCAGAGCCTGCAGCACCGAATGGTGTCTATCCCTCCCACTTTCTCACCTCTAGTGGCGACATGACCGTTTCTCTCGTCTGTGACTGAGGATGGTGCCCTTCAGGTAATGCCCTCCTCCCAGGCATCCTCACATTCTTCCTGGTCCTCCTCTTCATGCATAAACACATATACATATTTGGAGGCGTGTTGCAGAACTGAGCATTTTCTGGAAAACCCTGCAGAGCTGATAGGCCCAGAAGTTTGCAAGCCTGCCTACCTGCTCAGAGCCAGAGCCGCTGACCTCACCGACCGCATCACTAACTGAGCACACAGGGGCCCCCAGGTGGCTAGAGCCACCTTCCAGCTCCTCGTTTTGGGGGGAAGGCTCTGGTGTCCCCACTGAGCACTGTGGGGGGCTCAAAGGAAGTTTTGTCTTGCAGAAAGCAGGTCAGGTCTGACCACCACGCCCCCACGCCCAGGAGGCAGCAGTTGCTGCTGCCACCAGGATTTGACTAACAAGGGCTGGGGTGGAGGCTGCTCTGGGGCCTCTGCTCACCTTCTCTGGCCACATCTGGGCCCACCAAAGACTGCCTGCCATGGCCTGGGGGGTACTCAGGGAGACCTTAGAGAGTGGGTGGGGGAACTGTTCACTCTATTCCATTTTGGGGCTTAGAAATTCATCCCACGTCTGAGTCTATGCAACATGAAGTGCAGGCACTAGAAGACATTTGAGAGCTCTGAGACCCTGAGCCCACAGGTCCCTATGTAGGCTCTGAGCACATGGTACTGTGGGCATATGGGGAGGGGGTTCTGCTCAGTAGAATTTTTGCACCCTTTGTAAATTATTTAAGAAATCTGCTTAGTCGTTTTATTAGAAAGAAACCAGTGTGTGACTTTCCTTGATAATGTTGCTTTTTAATAATAAAGACCTTCTATATTTGATATCTCTACACCTCGTCTTTGTCACCACCCCCCCACACCACTCTGGGCAGTAGGCCTGTGGTTTGGGGCCAGACTTTGTTGCTCTCCTCAGCCCCACTCCAAGCCAGTCTTCCCCAGCTCAGGGAGAAATGAGTCACAGGAAAGATTTATCCGCTTAGTTCAGAGCAAAGCACATTTTAAAGGCAAATAAGGTTTTTATTTAAGTGACAACGTTGGAGAGTTAAAAACCAGCTCACATCAAAATCAAGACCAGTTGTAAAAATCTTTTAACTCTGTAATGCTGTTTTTTGTCATGTTAGAAATCTGGTATTTTACATTTCTTTTCTAACAGATTTTGTACAAGGCAGCCATGAGGAGTATAATAACCTGTTCACCACAGATAATACTGAGTTAACACACTTAGAAACAGTCAGACCACAGGCGAGATCAGGCAGGCTGCCACCACCGAGTAAACAAATAGAGGACAGTGGGGTCTGAGGGGGGAGGGTCCTTGTGATTGAGCTGCCCTCCTGGCCTGGCCCTCCCTAGTGTCACCTGTTTCTCCTTGTCCCAACGAGGGTGGGGTCAGACCTAGACTTTCCTCCCAACTGCCCTGTCGGTTTCTCAGCAAGAAAAGCAGGACCCCAGCCAGGCCTCCCTGCTTGGACCTAAGCCTAACTGATTTTTAAGAAAGTTCCCCCAAGCCTAGAGGGAGGGGATGAGCCAAAGAAAATAGGTTTCCAGGGCACTTGGCACCCAAACGCCAGGGATTTGGCGGGAAAGTTGGCTATTTAAGGCAGGGTCATGCTGCAAGGCTCCTTTGCAGTCAGGGCGCCGCTCCCAGGTGGGGTTGCACCTGGGCTGGATAGGAGAGTGTCGCTGCAAACCAGAGCCACCACTAGATCCATGTCTACCTGCCTCGGGGTCTGGCTTTCACTTAAAAATTGATGCCACACTTTTGCCTGCAGAACACTTCCTGGGTACAGGCATATGCTCCAAAGTGGAAAAAGTACAGTTTAAAAACCAGGAGATTCAGCCTCCCCTCTTTCAAAAAGTCTATCTGCCAGTAATCTCTGGGATACTGGAGTTCAAGCATGTTTGTTTTCTGTGGCCCAGCACCCAGGCGGGGAGGGCCATTCATCCAAATGCATGAAAAGAGCCTACTTTTTGAAATCCATATTTTGCAGAACCTAAGGGAAGAATCGAGATCTTTAGAAAAAACCCACAATGTCAGAAGAGAAGGCCCTGGCATGGATGCACCCTGAATCCCCAACAGGGCACATGTAGTGGAAGGCGCCAGGCAGGCCCTCCGTTAGGACAGCCACCACTTTGGGAAGAACATGCCACGTGAGAAACAAGGAGCTTTGGTCAGGCAGGAAGATCTGTTTTACAGCTCCTGGGAGCAAGCACACCAAGAGCTGGAAGGATTCTCTAGAAACATCCAGATTAGGGGTCACAGAACGACTTGGGGAGAGGCAGCGGCACCCCCTCCAGAGGACAACACAACTGGGTTCGTTTTCTCCCGCTTAACTGGACAGACACATTTGAACAAACCACTAGTACAGAAAGTGCATATTGGTTACAGAGTCGCCGTGAATGCAGTACTGACATGTAATTTGTCCAAGTCGGTCACTATACAGAACCACACATACAAACTCACACACACCAACTAAAGCTAGAGCATTGTGGTCACAATGTCTCACTGTACACCTTCACATCTCAGGTGTGAGTCTTCGAAGCCCCTCTCCAGAGCTCCGGCAAGGAAAGGGTGGTGGCTCTCCTGCTGGACCCTGTGTCCCAGCAGCCCCAGAACCACAGAACCTGCTCATTTGGACTCCAAATGCCCCGGGGGTCCTGGCACTCTTGCTTCTAGCCTGGGGTTCTCAGAAAGGGAGGAGGGAATCAAATTGGGGAGAAGTAGCTCACACTAATTATTCTATCAGTTGAGGGTGAGACATCAGTGGTTTCTGCAAAAAGGAGATGGTAGCGTAGAGAACCAGACTAAATCTGCCCAAATTTAATCCTGGGTATATTTTGGAAGGGATGGGAAAGATCAGGATGGAGATGGCTAGGCCATATGAGCTGGTGCATCATGGAAAGCCATCAGGGATGGAACGCCAAGGGTGGGAAAGGCAATTGTGAACTGCCAGGAGGCAGGATCAGAGACTCTGAGGGTGACCACCCCTCCCCGTAGGCTTGCCAGCAGCTCCAGGCTTGCATGCAGATGCTGTGCAAAGTGGAGCCAAGAGCTGACAGACTGGAGAAGACACACTTCTAGTGGAACTGGGAGCCCACAACCCTCCAGCTCCAGTGGGGTGCCCAGTTTGCCAGGAGATTCACAAGAGTGGTGCCAGTTGCCCCCACCAGCAGCTGCTGTCAGGGAGGACACTGACCACATGGGAGCTGCAAGAGGTAGACATTGAGCAGAAGCAACACTGAGCGAACACAGGTGCCTGCTGTGAACACAGCCGCCTGGGCCCTGGGGCAGCCTGGCCCCTGACACAGAGCCCAGGCTGAAGAGATGGACAAGCCTCTGAGGCAGCCACAGGGGCTGACAGACAGGCCTGGGTGGCCCAACACAGCGGGTGTAGGCTTGGGCCAGGGAGCAGGGAGAGTGCTGGAAACCAATCCCCAGGCCAGGGGCTCAGCAGCAGGAGAGTCTGGTCAGGCATTGAGGGGTCCCAGGAGAGCCAAGCCCTGCCAACCTTAGGGGTTACCAACCCAAGCTGAGTGGCAGGGGGAAGGCAAGAGAGTACAACAGTTTGAGCCAAAACTACATGGATGCCCCCCACTCCAGAACTCTGGGATCTCAGCTCTATGCCTTCCAGGAGCCAAAAGAGAGAAATCAGCTGAGCAGAGCTGGGGAGGGGAGCCAGGTCATGCCCTCTGGGGGATGTCTCTGTCCTGGGGTACCAGGGTCTGGGCATCAGTGCAAAGCAAACCTCTTCCTGGAACAGGGACCCTTCCCAGCCACCCCAACCCCAACCCCAGAGGGGCTTTCTCTGAAGTGGCCAGGCAATGGCTGCTCCCTCCCGGCCCACCCAGAGCCCCTCTCTCAGACTGTGGGAGGTGTAGGTCACTAGGCACTCCAAGGAGGTCACAAGCCTGAAAAGCCTCAGGGGACAGAAATGCAGGACAACCCAGGAGTCAAAAACTCACACCAATCTCAGCTGCAGAGACCCCCTCCAATCATGTAAGGAAGGCGGAGTCCAGAGAGGGCAAGCAACTGGACTCAAGGGCTCACAGCCAGCCCAACTAGGCCAGAGCCCGGGCCACAGCCGCACAGGACAGGGCACCGGGCAGGACACTGGAAAGGGGAACAGCTGTCCTCAAGGGCCATGGGAACGTGGTGAGGACAAGAAGTGGGGACAAGGGACAGCTGCAGGACAGACCGTCAGCACCAGACCCCTGACCCCCAGGGCCGTGGACAGACACCTCGAACATAGGATGAACCCAGGGGACACCGTCTCGCTCCCAGAAAGTAGCCACTTCGCCATAGGAGGGCGGGACCTAAAGTGTGACCCAGATGTCACCGTAAGGACAGGCACAAATGCCACTCGCCCTCCACCAGCCAGCCAGGAAGCTGTGCCTGCCAGCGGCTGCTGATCCCTGGTCTGGGTGCTTCTCTCTTTAGAGCCTGCCCAGCATCGCTGCGGAAGCCTCAGGTACTCAGAAAGACGGCGGGCTGTCGAACCTTCCAGCTGCAGTCAGGCTGGCCCAGGTTACACACACTTCAGCCTTGACTTGGGCTGGCGGCCGCAGGCATGGCGGGGCAGCAGCAGCTGCTCTGAGACCCTGGGGTCTCACCCGTCGCAGCCTAAGGAGCCCTCCAAGGCTGGGCAGGGTCCCTCCCCACTCTGGTCGGACACTGCTGGACAGACACGGGAGGGAAAAAGCAGGACAAGGCCTGTGTCGGGGAGAAGGCGGCTCCTCCAGCCCCGCAGGCAGCCCAGTCGGGCCCCCCTGCTCTGTGCACAGCCCGGCCCTCAGGGCGCCGACTCGAACCGGGGAGGACCTCGCGCCCAGCTGAGCCCGGGCAGGGGCCGTTCGTGGTCCTTGTCGGACTCCGGCTGGCTCTGGGCGCGCTCGGGCTTGGGGGTGGCGGGCGGGTCGGGCTGCTGCACCGACATGGTCCTGCGCAGGTGGTTGCGCTTGCGCAAGAACTCGGGCTGCGCACGCAGCCCGAAGCTGCCCTTGCGCAGGATCATGCGCGAGTTGTTCTTCTTGGCGCGCGAGCGGTGGCTGGCCTCCAGCGCGGCCAGGTGCACGGCGTAGCCCTCGCTCAGGAACTGCGGAGGGACAGGCGTCAGGCCAGCGGCGCGGGGCAGAACTCCAGCCCCGCCCCCGCCCCCGCAACATCGCCTTTTCCCTGGAATACCCTACCGTGGGGTCTCCAGCTTCATGGTGGAAGCTCGGGGGAAACGGGGGTTCATTACCATTAAAGAGTTCCCACCCAGCTTTGGACATCTGAGCCCTTCTCTCTGTACCCGAGTCACACCAGAGTTCTCTGGATTCTCGATGGGGTGAAGCTAAAATCCCCAAATGTAAATCTCTCCCATCATCCAGCTTCTTGCCCAAGAACGGCATCATTTTCTGGCCCCCACCGCTGACCTTGCCAATTCTTCCCACTGTGTCCTCAGAATGAACCTTGCTACTCAAAGTGTGGGCCACGGACCAGCAGCCTCAGCAAAACCTGGACCTTCGAGAGGCAGAATCTCAGGCCCCACCCCAAACCTGCATTTAAACCAGACCCCGTGTCATCCTTGTTCGCGTTACAGTTTGAGAAACCCTACTCTCGCACACCCCACTCTGAGGTCCTGCCATCTCTGACCCTCCACCTGCTGGTCACTCTCAGACACCTCACACTCAACATGCCCCAAAGTTGCCCGTCACCTTCCTTCCAATTGTCTCCTTCTCCAACCTGCTTCTCCATCCCAATAATGGCACCACCTGCGTGGTCACATAAGCCAGAAACCAGGGCGGCATCCTCGGCTTTCCCTTTCCTTCATCCCAGACATCTGACCTGTTCATTACCAAATCCAGTCCATCCTGCTTTAGAAATGCCTCTCAGAGCCCTCACCGTCTCTGCACCGCCACCACCCCACCATTGCTTCCCTCCCCTTCCTCTGATCTGCTTTCTGCCTCAGCCTGAGAGATCTCTGAATGACAAACTCAATCCAAAGACTTAGAGGATGAGTCCCAGCGTGGCAAGGCACACAGGCCCTCCGAGATGCACTGCGCCTCCAGCCCCCTCTCTCCCCACACCCTCCCACATCACACTCAGCCAGGCTGAGTCACTTGCAGTTCCCAGAATATGCATGTACTCTGTCACCTCCTGACCTTTACTTTTGCTGCTACCTCTGTCACAAATGTTCCTCCCACCCAGGCCCTTCTCAGACAATTCCTTCAAATTCCTGAAAACCAACCTTGACCCCAGGTTGGCTCAGCTGCTCCTCTCTGGGGTGCCACGATTCTGCACTCCCTGTCATTCACTATGGCTCCTGCTACACTCTACTGCCTGGTCTGCAGATTTTTCCATCTCCCTCACTAGACTGGATG
The DNA here is from genome assembly GCF_030020395.1 of Manis pentadactyla. Taxonomy (NCBI): domain Eukaryota; kingdom Metazoa; phylum Chordata; class Mammalia; order Pholidota; family Manidae; genus Manis; species Manis pentadactyla. Next base: position 137,941,544 of record NC_080022.1, read on the forward strand.
ACATGACCTCTGATTCTACCAGGGATCTCCCCTGCACCCAACACAGGGCCTGGTCCAAAGCAGGAACCCAGCAGTGTTTGTTGAATGAGTGAGCAAATGAAGAAATGAACAAATAAATGACTGAATGAACAAAAGAATAAACTGCCTGTCACCCCACACTCTCCCTGGCCTCCACCCCCTCAGCCTCCAGCCCCAAGCCCAGCTTCCACCCACCTGGCACTGGGTTTGGTACTTCTTGGTGGGCCGGCCCACAATGAAGATCTGGGAGGGCGGCAAGCCCAGCACGTTGTAAACCGAGATGTCCTTCGTGGAGCCATAGGCCGCACTGATTTTGATGAAGCACTGAAAAACAGGGCAGCTCATGGAGAGGGGAGGCTACCAGTTGACCACCCCCCAAAAGAATTCCTGGACACCCTCCCCCAAGGAGCCCCTGTTGGGGGACCCTTTATTTGCACAGTGGTAGTCTCCAAGTCATGGATTCCCCCCTGAGTCAGGAGCCACCTCCTGCAGTGGCTCCCCAGGTGCCCCAGCTGTGCACCCCAGGCCTGATGTGGGGCTCTGTCTGGTAAAGATGCTACCATGCCATTTGCTGGCCCAGCACAGCAGCACTGTTCAGAGACTATGTAACCACAGGGCAAAGTGCTCCTTTCTGGACAAGGAAATTGATTTCCTGGTTTATGCATCACAGGACCAGGACCCGGAGTGGGTTCTGTCGACCACTGACCCCCATTCTGCCATTTGGCTGCTGCCTTTTGCCGGCTGGTATACTATCCTCCCTGGAAGCTTCATCCGAGCTCAGAGAACCATGCAAGCTCCTCCTCACTCCAGGGTCCCTTCCACATGCTCCCTCACAGAGAGCCCACCTATCCTTTGAGGTGCTCGCCATCCAGCTGCTCCTCACTGTGAGTCCCCACCCCTGCATCCCACTCCTCCACCTCATCAATGTCTTCTATTCTCCCACCCACCCTTCCCCCAGGTTTACTGGATACTTTTGGTCCCAGGTCACAGCTTCCCTCACCCGAAGTCCCACCATCACTGGGATGACTTCCTGTCCACCTACCTCCTGAGCCTCTTGATGTCTTGCCTTCTTTAGGTCAGTGGGCTGAACCTAAAACTGCCCCCTCGGAGCCCAACGCCTGCATCCCATGCTGACCACTCCTTGCCTTTTGCTGCTCCTAGCCTCAGAGCACCTGAGTCCTCTACGCATCCCTTCTATGTACTGGCTACTGAGAAACAGCTGCACAGCTCTGGCACTACCTACTCTTTCTGGACCCCACCAAAAATCTTATCCCGATTTTTACCACCCTTCCTGACCACTACCCAATCCTGTGGGTGACTCTGCCTTAGAGACCCTCCTCAGCCCACTGGACCTCTCCTCACTAGCTGGTTTATTCCCAACTTGCCTCTAGCTCAGAGGCAGAAGCAGCCTCGGTGTCTCCTCCTCCTGACCCCTCACTCATCCCTGCTCACTCCCAAAATTTTAGTCCAGTGATCCACTCCCACCCCCACGAGCCCACCAAGCTGGGACCCACCTTCGCCACTCCTCACCCCACTGCTCCTGCCCCCAGACTCTCTGAGGTGTCCCCTCCTCACTGAGGGCATCAGTGTCCAACCTTCAGCTAGTGGACGTGTCTCACCATACCACACATCCTCACAAGAAGGGAATTCTCTCCTTCAAACCCTCTCCCCACCAACACCTGGAAGCTTCCTCTCCTGGCCTCTTCCGCCACTGACTCTCCCTGGTTCCTCTGTGGGATCCTCTTCCTGCTCTTGGGGGCCAGCATAGCCTCTGCTCACCCCATCCTGTGGCTTCACTGACCTGCTTCATGCTGATGGCCCCCATCTCCACCTGCAGCCCAGACCCCTCCCCAGAGCCACACACTGGGGCTGACGTGGCTCACTGCTGTGACCATACCAGCCTTGACATGTCCTCACATGAGCTCATCTTCCTCCCGCACAGTCCTCCTCTATGCCCCTCTCATTTCATTCACTCACCCACTTAGTCTAGTAACAGTTACTGAGTGCTACTGCATGCCATCACTGCTCCAGATGCCAGAGATCACGGTGACAAAACAGTTACCGATTCTGCCTCCAGGGACCCAGCCCTCAGATTAGTGGCCCCCTGATCCCTCCTGATCCCTTGTGGTCACCCACGATGGACATCTGAGAGCTGCTCACTCCTCCACCCAACCATCACTGGGCCCTGACAATTCCACCTCCTGATCCACTGCCTATCCATGTTTTTCTTTCCATCCCCATGGCACCATCTGGATTCTGGTCTTCCTGTTTCTTGATTGGGCAACAGCCTCCTAGATAACCTCCTGCCTATCGTTTCTCCCCTCAGTCTGTTCTCCACACAACACCATAGGGATCTTTCTCCAACCCAAATGAGATCCTGCCAATCCCCTGCTTTAAGCTCGTCCATGGTTCCCCATTGCCCTTAGCAGAGAAGAGTTCATGGTCTTGGCCTGGTTTCCAAGGTTTCCAAGGCCTCTCAACCTCAGGTCCCTGATAACCTCTAGGTCCTCAGTCTCACTTGCTCTGGGTCTGCCCCTGCACACACACCCCTTCCTGGATGCCTGCAGCTCTAAGTTTGCCCCAGGCTACTTCTTACCTCAATGCCTTTGCACATGCTGTTTCTTTGTCCACTTGACAAAGCATACTCATGCTTGGAGACTCATCCCAAAAGCACCTCCTAGAGGCCTTCCCTGCCCTCTCCTCTACTTTTCTAATCACCCACCAGGAAATTGTTGATTTATATGTTTTTCTTCCTCTAGGGCAGGGATTGGCAGACTTTTTTGTGTAAGACCAGATAGTAAATATCTTTGACTTAGTACTCTGTTGCTACTACTCCACTGTTCTGTTGTAGCTCAAAAGCAACCACAGACAATACAGAAGCAAAGGAGCATGGCCGCGTTCCAATAAAGCTTTATTTATAGACACTGAAATTTGAGATTCGTATAATTTTCACATCATGAAATACTACTCTTCTTTTGATTTTTTTCCCCTAATCATTTAAAAGTATAAAAACCATTCTTAGCTCTCAGATGATATAAAAATAGGCCGTGGGCTGAATTTAGCACCTGGGCCATAGTTTGTCAACCCCTGCTCTAGATCAGCAATCAGCAATTCTCAAAATTCTGTAAGCATCAGAATCCTGTGGAGGATTTGTCAAAACACAGATTGCTGATTGCTGGCCCTCCCTCCCCATATTTTAGGATTCAGTAGGTCTAAGCAGAAAGCCAGAGAATCTTCATTTCTAACGAGCTCCCAGATGATGCTGTACTGCGGGTCCTGGGAACGTGCTATGAGGACCCAGCTCTGGGTCAAAGCTTCAGAGAGCATGTCTCATGCTCTGTTTGTCTCTGTAGAGCCCAACACCAAGGACAGGGCAAGGAATCCACTACACACTTAGGTGTCTGTTGAATGAATAACAAGCTGCACAGGCAAGAGTTTAGGCTTTAGTGTCAGGAGATAAAGGATGAAAGTCTGACTCTGAGATCTTAGGCAAGTCACCAAGCCTCCGTGAGCCTCACCTTTCTCATCTGTCACTGAGGATAATACTAGTTAGCTTGCAGGGCTGTAAAAGCACCATGAGATCCAGATGAAGGTGCTTTCCAAACAGAGCATCCACTTGGACAATCACAGGTCCCTGGATGAAGGAGGGTGGTGGAGGGTCTCATCCCTAGCCTGGCCAAAGCCCCACCAGACACTCACCTCCTGCATGAGGTTGCGGAGGAAGATGGCCTTCTGCCTCAGCGGGTCGTGCACCAGCCCATCGGAGAAGAAGATCATGCCCTGTGGGAAGTTGTGCTGGGACAGCCACGACACCACCCGTTGCTTCTGCATGTCCGGCCGCCCCGTGATGTAGAGGATCATGTAGCCCAGGTCCTGCCAATGCCTGGCAAGATGGCATTGCAGGCTCCAGCCTGGCTCCAGCCCCACGCAGGCTACCGCTGCCCCGCAGCCTGCCCCACCTGCTGCCCTCCTGAGAAGCCGAGCCGCAGTTCAGATAAGCACTAAGGAATGAGGGTACCTCCGAATCCACACTCGTGGTGGAGCCCTGTGAGTCCTGACATCTCCCTGGGTGGCCAACAGGCACCACTTTCTCACAACAAACTGATCCCTCCCCTTAGCCTCCTCTGCTTGTGTCCCCTTCTCTGTGATGCCACCAATGTCATTCAAGTTTCTGGAGCCAGAGACAAGCCACCTCTGATTCCTCCCCTTTCCCTCTGTCTCCCCCACTTGCTGTTCCAATCAGTGGTAGCACCTTTTGTTCCACCCGGCAGGACCTTTCCCCCACCTGTCACCTCCACTCCACTGAGGAGCCCAGTTCAGCCGTCTTCTCGCCTGGCCCACGGCAAGAACTTCCTGGCAGGTCTCCTTCCCTCCAGTTTCCTGACTCCATCCAGCCTGACCATGCAACCTTGGGTAGGTTACTTGCCCCCCAGATTCCAGTTTCCCCTTCTGTAAAGTTGGGATAACAACAGAAACTACCATGCAGGGGGGCCTGGGAATGAATGAATGAAGCCCAAACATGCCTGGCCACTGTGTGCTATGCAGTGACTTTACTATTATCCTTGGCACTGTTTCCATGGTGACTTCTGTAAATCACAAATCTTCTTCCTTGCCTAAAGCCACTCCTGGCTCCCCAGTGCCCTGAGGTCTCACGTCCTCGCTGCAGCTGTGCCCTCCAGGCTTCACCCTTGAGCTATGCATCTCCCCAGCCACAAGAAGCTGCTTTGCTGCCCTGGACAAGCCCTGTGCTTTCAGCAGCAGACCCCCACCCCAGACAGCCTTCATGGCACCATCTCCTTATGTTCCCATTCCCCCATCCTTCAAGGCCCCCTCCTCCAGGAAGCCTCCCCTGAATACTGAGCAGAAACAACCTCTTTCCTCTGTGTTCTCCCAGCACAGTGGGAAAACACTCTCCACTGGCTTTGCATGGAATCCTGCTTGCAAGCTGTCAGATGAGCCCAGACCTGTTTGAGGGCTTTTATGGCTCTAGCCACCAACTAGCTGCCATAGATTAGGGGTTTCCAGACCCAGAAGCTTATCTGAGACATCTGGGGAGATTTTGTAACAATGCAGGGGGCCCGGGTGTCACCCCCAGGGTTCTGGTTAGCTCTGAGGGGGGCCCCAGTAATCCACATTTACAAAAAGCAGCTTCTGGTGAGCAGCGATGCTCGGAGAGCACTGCAGTGGCCCTGGGAGCCCAAGTGAGGCAGTCAGGGCATGGGGTGGGGTCCCCAACTGCAGGGACCAGAGCCTCCCTTCCCAGCTGGGGGAGAGGGACACGGACTCAGGAGTGGTTTGGAGAACATGTTGTGGTGGGAATAATCAATCCGCCTCCCAAGCAGGAGGTTAGCCTCTAAGATGAGCTCAAGCCTGTCCAGGGCAGGGGAACAGGGCATCTTGAGGTCGGCTGTCTCTAGGAGCGCCTCAGCCAAGCTGGTTTCTCTCCCCCAGGTTATCACTGCTACTGGAGTGAGACAGGGCAGCCCCACTCCCAGGGCCCAGCACTGGTCCCCTCTTGGGGTTCTGCTCACATGGAGTTCTGGATCCGTTTTGCATGCCCACTGGACTGTGAGTCACCTCCAACCAGGGCTCTCTGCATTGCGCCCGGTTCAGAGCCTGGCCCAAATCAGTCTCAGAAACGAGTGGGTGGAGCCAGGGGTGGGGGTAGGGACTGCTTTTGCTTTTGCTGTTTTATTGGCAAAATCCTTTTGTGTCCCCATTAGCAGGACTACAGCCCCAGGAGGGCTGCTCTGTCCTAATCTGGCCTCCAAAATCCAATGCCCTGAACTTGTTCCACTTGTCCCCACACATGCTCTGCTCTTCCCTGTCCTTGTCACCCTGCATCATCCTTATTGGCAATATCAAAATCAGTTCTGTATTTTCTTCTTTTTGCCTTTCTACATTTGCTCATCTTTGTACAATGCCAAGGATTGAAAACAGATAGGTACCCATCCTTCAGGGGCTATCTCAAATGCCACCTCTCCCAGGAAGCCTGCTCTGCTTCCTCTACTTAGCTGAGCAGCAGGGGGAAGAAAAGAGTGTACAACAGTTTGAGCCAAAACTACATGGATGCCCCCCACTCCAGAACTCTGGAATCTCAGCTCTATGCCTTCCAGGAGCCAAATGAGAGAAATCAGCTGAGCAGAGCTGGGGAGGGGAGCCAGGTCATGCCCTCTGGGGGATGTCTCTGTCCTGGGGTACCAGGGTCTGGGCATCAGTGCAAAGCAAACCTCTTCCTGGAACAGGGACCCTTCCCAGCCACCCCAACCCCAACCCCAGAGGGGCTTTCTCTGAAGTGGCCAGGCAATGGCTGCTCCCTCCCGGCCCACCCAGAGCCCCTCTCTCAGACTGTGGGAGGTGTAGGTCACTAGGCACTCCAAGGAGGTCACAAGCCTGAAAAGCCTCAGGGGACAGAAATGCAGGACAACCCAGGAGTCAAAAACTCACACCAATCTCAGCTGCAGAGACCCCCTCCAATCATGTAAGGAAGGCGGAGTCCAGAGAGGGCAAGCAACTGGACTCAAGGGCTCACAGCCAGCCCAGCTAGGCCAGAGCCCGGGCCACAGCTGCACAGGACAGGGCACCAGGCAGGACTCTGGAACTCTCCAGTCTCCCAATCAGCACTGTGTGTTTGCTAGTCTCCAAAGATGGCTCCCCTCGGAGCCAGGGGTCCCAGTTCACACCTTTATGTGGTCCCTTCCCCTGAATATGAGCTGATCCTGCAATTAGTTAATAACCAATGGAATGCGGTGGAAAGGACACCAACTTCCAACACTAAGTCATAAGAAGGCTTATTGCTGCCACCTGGGTCTCTAGGAACCAGAGGAAGCCAGCCACCCTGGGGGAAGCCAGCCACCACATACAGTCTATTTGGAGACCACACATCCTAGCCACAAGGGGGTGCCACGTGGAGAGGAGGAGAAACCCCAGCTGAGGAACAAGACATGAGTTCAGAAGCATCTTGAACAAGCAGCCCAGTGGAGCCTTCAGATGACCTGTAGCCCGGGCCACTGTCTAGTCAGCAATTGTTGGAGAGAGCCCATGTGAGAACCATGATATAGAATAATAAATTATTCTTTTAAGCTGCTAAGTTTGGAGCCATTTGTTACACAGCTATAGATAATCCAAACCCACCAATTCTATCATACTTAGGATCCCAGTGTGAGAGACCAGGCCTGTTTCACTGCAAAGAATGCTCAGTATTGAAATAAATGGAGGAAGGAAGGCAGGGAGGGGAGAAGGGGGGAGCTGAGGGTCTAGAAAGCAGCAGGGAGCTTCTCAAGGACCCTCTGTAATTACTATTGCAGATGACGCCAGGACTTCCAGGCTCCAGGCCCAGAGACCAGAGGAAACAAAGAAAAACACAGCCCATCTCTCCCACTGCTGGCTCCTGTCCTGGGGGGAGAAGTCCCTTGCAGGGAGGTAGCACTCACCGGACAACGTCCACTGCCCCCGGCCGGACCTTGGGGTCACTTCCCATGATTGACACGCTAGCCGCAAAGGACCCGTCAATGCTGAACACCACGCACTCCATGCCCCGGGGCAGCACCGTGAGGTAGCTCATCGCACAGGTCTGGTCACCCCTGAAAGGAACCCGCTGTGGTCAGCTGCATGGTCGATATCTGGTGTTCACCTGAGGCCAGAGGTCAGCCTGCAGTTGGGGCCAGGCTCCAAGAGAACCTGGCTGGCATCTCCTGATACCCTTGCTGGTGGCATCACCTATTTTCCTTTCCCCCCCAGGCAGGGGTGGGGCTCAAAGACAGCACCCTGAGGACCCGGTCTTCCGCACAGACCTGGCTGAAAGAGCCATGGAAATGGGCAGAACCACAGTGAGAACATCCCCTGGGTCTCACCTGACAACCATCTTCACCGGGTAGACGCCAACCCCCAGCCGCCGGGGCCGCGGCACACTGTACGTGATTCGGCCACTGCTGTTGGTGATCTCCGTGTCCAAGTGCACCCAGCGGCCCGAGGAAGGCTCAGCCATCACCAGGATGTCCACCTGCAGGAAGTGAGGGGTCCAGGGCACTCACCTGAGGCTGGGGGGCTGCAGGCTTATTTAGGGGCTGGGCCAAGGAGCTCTCTGTTTCCCTGCTCTGCACTCTCAGCTTGGCCCTCCCAGAGCCAGGACCCCACATGCCACGTGGAGCCACGGGGTACCTGCTGTGCTTGCAGCCAGCAGACGAGGGGATGGCCCAGTTTCCATACCTTCTCTCCTGTCAGGGCCACCATGTCGAGGGGCCCGTACATGAACCGCCCCACCAGGACCTGGGGGCCGTCTTCGGCAGCAATCACATCGTTGGCCCGGTGGTTAGCAGTAACATTCTGAAAGGACAGAAACCAGTTCAGCCTTTGCAAAAGGGGCCTGATCTTGCTTTTTCACACTGTCCTTAGGATGGGCTGGGGGGATGTGTATGTGCTGAATCACGCCTTCCTATCAGAGTTCCCGAAACGTGTTCCCATGGAACTCATGAGAAAAAGATCCTTAGACCCTCACGTCATCTCCCAGGAGCACCGGGGTTCCTGTAAGTGAGCATTCCCTGCTCCTGACTCTTCCACACGCTGAGAGGTAAGACCCAGCCCTCCCAGCCTGCCAGTTCCCAGGCTGGAGACTCCTGCGTCGCCTCGGTTCTTCATTCCACACCACGGCTCACACCCCAGAGCCGTTTACCTTTCACCTTTTCTTCATGGACATGTAAAGTGCAAGAGGAGAGAGAACAGTGTAATGAAGATCAGTGTGCCCGGCACCCCCACCCCACCCCCCTCCAGAGCCTTCTGGAACAGTCCGGGACACCGTGTCACTCTGTCTGTGACCACCCCAACGTCCACTCTTCATTTCTGGTTTCAGTTCATTCCGCAGCTCAAAGGCCTACATCAGTCCGGATTGCCTACCACTACCAGCCCCGCTTCAAGACCCGAGGCACTTAATCTGGGGCTCTTTCTTTACAGAACTGCTCATGTTGGTATCTCTCCACACACCCAAGTTACCTCACCTGGACTCTGCTAATAGCTTCTTAGTGGAGCTCCTTACTCAAAAACAGACCCCACACCTTTATAAAACACCAGTCTGTTAACTTCCACCACCCTCTAGATGAAGTCCAAATCCTGAGCTCAGCCCCAAAGCCTGGCCTGGGCAACCTTTGCAGGCTGGCCTCCTGCTGCTCTCCTTCTAAGCTCCTCTGGCTCATTCAGGCCAGGCTCTGCAGAGGCTTCCAGGCCCTTGCCCACACCAGTCCCCCTGCCCACATACCCTCCCTGGCTCTCTGCCCCCACATCCTGGCCCCTCCACCAAGACCTGACTCAACTAGATCCCCTCCAAGAAGCTCTCCAGCACTCCCCAGAGATGCTCCCTGCTTTCTCTCAGTTCCCATGGTATTTTCATTCTCAGTCCCCTCACCTACACTGGTCCCTGAGCAGGGCTATGGGGACACAGAGAGGAATGAGCCATGGGGCCTGACTTCGAGACACTCAGGCGAGGGGGTTGGCAAGCCCCCTCACTAGGACACAGGAGAGGGGAGGGTCAATTCATAGAAGTACACACACACACAGAGAGAGGCGCCGCATCCCCAGTCATCAGGGTGGTGCACCGAGAACACAGACACAGCGCCTCCTCTTATCCCCGGAGGGCCGGGGTTGAAGACACAGGCACGAACAAGCGCCGGTGAGCATATGGGGAAATCGGAGCCCTCAGCCCTGCTGTGAGGAATGCCAAGTGGTACTGCTGCTGTGGAAAAGTTCAGCAGTTCCTCAAATAATTCAACTACAGCTGCCATTTGATCCAGCAATTCCACACCTGGGTATATACACAGGAAAAATGAAAACAGGCACAACTTATACACAAATATCTATAGCAGCACTATTCATAATAGACAAAAGGTGGACACAACCCAAATGTCCAACAGCTGATGAATAGATCCACAAAATGTGGTCTATCCATACAAGGAATACTATTGGGCCATAAAAAGGAATGAAGTCACACCATGGATGAACCTCGAAAACATTGTGCTAAATGAGCACAGCCAGGCACTAAAGACCACACACTGTATGATTCCACTATATGGAATGTCCAGAAGAGGCAGCTCTATGGAGAACTGGAAGTAGATGACTGACTGCTTAGGGCTGGGGGGAAGGCCACGAGAATAGGGCCCGAGAGAAAAAGGGCACAGGGCTTCTTTTTGAGGTGATGGAAACATTCTAACCTGGATAGTAGTGATGGCTACACATCTGTGAAGACCCTAAAATCCATTGAAATGTACCCTTTTAGTGGGTGGATTGTATAAATGTGGTTCTAGCTCAATAAATATGTTTATTTAAAAGAGGTGAGTCATGGAGCACTGATCACCTTCTCCCCTTAGGACTGTCCTGGGGGTCTGTGTCTCTGGTTCCCGCCGGAGCAGTGGCTGTGTCTGTAAATCCCTATGCCCCCATCCCTCGCAGAGGGTCTAGGACACAGTGGGCATTGGTGATTGTTCGCTGAATACATAAATGATTGCTTGCCTACTGAACTCCTGCTCATACTTCAATACCTCACAGAGGTCACTCTTCTTCAGCAAAGCCCTGCACAGCCTGCCCTGACACTCCTCTTCATTTTCTTCCTAGTCTGTGCCTCCCTCTACCATGGCAAATACCGCCAGGCCATTCTCAAATGGTGAATCTGACTGTGAGCCCCATGGCCATGGGCAGAACTCTCTGATTCATGTCTACATCTGTAGAGGTCTGGCATAAAGCAATGGCTCTATAACTGGCATCTCCTCACCCTCTCCAGTGTCCTGGACCCTGACCCTTGGTGCCCCTATGGAGCCAGGCCACAGCGAACCAGCTCCTTCGTCTCACATACCCTCCCAACCAACTCCCTTCCCGCAGTGCAGCCCCATGGGCCTCATCCAAGCAGGAACCCCAGCATGTGGAACAATGAGCTCTGAGGAGCAAACCAAAGCCTTCGGATACTTGCGGGTGCCCCAGCCCCCATGGGCAGCCCCACCTCCCTGAGGCCACAGTCCCAGCCACCGTGCGGCTCTGGCAAGCACATACCCGCAGCTTGACCTGGGTCCTCTTCCGAAGCCACTTCTCACGGGGGTCAGCTGGGCTCAGGGTAGCAGGGTCCAGGCCGGTGCTCTCCTTGACGTTCACGCTCTCATAGTGCATCACCTGGGAAACAGCCAAGCAGCCCTCCGGGTCAGGCTGTCACCACCCGTCTCCCTCCTTTCCAGGGCACTAGGGCCCACCTCGCAGCCTGGGAACCTCAGGAGGCTCGGAGCCCCAGGACCTGCCTCTCTGCCCGTCCGTCCTGACAGCTAGAGCTGGAGCACTGTCTCAAAAGCTCTGGCTGGGAGCAGCCTCTGCCCTCCACACCTGAGCCTGCCAGCTACCTGCGTTTGCACGCATTCTCTGTCTCCCCTTCTACAGTAGGTGAACCTTATGTAAGGCCAGCTGGAGCCCGGACCCCAGCTCCTCCCACCTCTGGAACGTTGCTCCAGCACTGACCCCCTCTCAGTCCTGCACCGCTGATGAGTCCGCTCTGCTGGATCATGCTCCTGAGCACCCAAACATGCTGCAGTAGCACCCATCTTATACAAAAAAGCCCTGCCTGGGACCCCAGGTGCCCTACGAGCATTGCATGTCCCTGCTCTTTCTTACAGCAGCACTGCAAGGAAGACTCACCCCATGCTGCCTCCATGTCCCCATTTGCCTCCTCCTTTCCATCTGCTCCAGTCATACTCTGTTCCCTGGCTCCCCTGAAGCCCTGCTTGCCCAGGACCCTGTGCCTTCCATCCTGTCCAACTCAGACGTCAACCCCCATTCACCCTCTCTTGATTCTCCTCTGACCTCAAGCAATGTCCTCCTCTGCTTCCTTCAGACGTTCTCCCTTCTCCCTGGAGCTGCCCCAGGACTCAGCCCTGAACTCCTCCGTCTACAGAATCTGTGACATGGTGACTCATAATAAGAAATATTATGTATTTGGTCTTCATCTCATCTCTGGCACAATCTCCTAAAACCCTTGCAATTCCCTAAGTGATGAGAGGGACAGAGGTGTCTTTTGTTATGTGAATGAATGACTTTTGAGGTGACCCAGTGTTGGGAGCTGGTTGCCAGGAAAACACCATGTGATGACAGGCTTGGAACTTTCAGTTCCAGCACCTCTGGGGAGCACAGGGGCTGGACATTGACTTCAATCACCAATGGTCAATGATTCCGTCAATCATGCCTAGGGGATAAAGCCTCACAAAAACCCAAAAGGACCAGGTCAGAGAACTTCCAGGGTCGGTGAATGCGTGGAAGTGCTGGGAGGGTGGTGTGCCCACAGAGGGCAGGGAGGCTCCAAGCCCTTTCCCGTACCCAGTCCTGGGCATCTCTTCCATCTGGCTGTTACAAAGTTACATCTTTTTATAACAAACTGGTGATCTAGTAAGTAAAATGTTTCCCTGAGTTTTGTGACTCACTCTAGCAAAGTGACTGAACTGAAGGAGAGGGTCATGGGAACCTCCACCTACAGCCAGTGAGTCAGAAGCCCAGGTGACCAGACTTGGGGTCATCCTCGGGAGACGGGACTAGAGCCGCGGGACTGAGCCCTTACCCTGTGGGGCCTGACGCTCTCACCAGGTACAAAGTGTCAGAATTGACTTGAATTATAGGACACATAGCTGGTGGCAGAGAACTGCTTCGTGTGGGAGAAAAACCCACACATTAGAACTGGTGTCAGTATCAGAGAACGGTGCTCATCCTTGGCTTTAAATGCCATGGGAGCTCCAATGACCCCACATTTTAATCTCTAAGCCTGTCTTCCTGAAGCTCCGGACTCTCCACTCACCTTCCTTCCCAACATCTGACAGGCATCTTACACTTTCCAAGAACTGGACTCCCCCAGCCCACCGGTGGCAGCCCTGCTGTCCACCAGCCCCAGGAAGCGGCACCACCATAGATGCTCAAGTGGACAATAGGACCCGCTGGACTCCCCTCTTTCCCTCGCTGCCCAGAGTCAGCAGGCCCTGCACCACAACTCAAGCCCAGCAGCCCCACAGGACCAAGACCACCAGCAGCCCAAGCCGTCACCAGCAGTCAGCCTCCCGCGGGGCCTCATGCCCCCAAGCAGCAGCCCCAGGACTTTGTCTACAAATACAGCCAGCGGCTCCCGCTCACTCGTTCAAAGCCCTGCAATGCCTCCTCAGTGGGCCCAGTATAAAAGCAGACTCCCAACCTTGGCCACTGAAGCTGCGTGTGATCTGACCACCCACCTCCCAGCCGCCTTCCCCCAGGATCCCCCTCAGACACTGGCCTCTCTGCTCACCTTCTATTTCACAGGCAGAACACAGAGGCCACAAGGGAGCAGGCATTTATTGCTCCATTCTCCCCCTGAAACATAGGTGCATTCTCCTATGTGGTCTGTTTAACTTTCTAGAAAGTACCATACCATTGGCCAGAAACCAGTGTCCCTTATGAAAGCCACTGTCTGACCACATCACTCCCCACTTGGCTGACTGCCCCAATGCTTTCCCACCATCCAGCGTGGCCTGTGAGGTAAGCCTCTTCTCTGGGCATGGAAGGAGGGCCCCTCCAGGCCCAGGGAGGGGGCAGCGGTACCTGTCTCAGGATGAAGGCCACCACGTCCGTGGACTCCCAGTAGCTGGCGTGGAAGAGGTGGGGCAGGGCCACGGTAGGGAAAGCTGTGAGGACATCAGGGCAGTACAGCGCGTAGTCGATGCGCTTGGCTCCCCACCACTTGGTCGTGACTGCGGGTCAGAAAGGCAGGTAAGGACAGAGTGGGCTTCCTGGGCCTTGACCCTAGAGGCAGTGTGGGACCCCGTTGCACAGACCCAGTGCTGGACAAATCTGGGACCAGGGCACCCAGCTCAAAATGAGCTCTGGGAGGTGTGCTGCTCCCCTCCCACCTTCTCACAACCCACCAGCCCCCTTGCCTGCCCCTCCTCCAGGGCACATGCAGCATGCTGCTCCCCAGTCCCAAGCCAACCCCAAAGAGATGGCCACCATCTCTCCCCAGGGATTCCCAGTGGAAGACTGAGCATTGGGATCCGGGTTCTGGCTGGGGTCAGAGATCAAAGTTCTTTCTGAGGACAGAGCTCAGTCTGGATCTTCTTTACCTCTCTTCTTTCCTCAGCAGCCCTAGCAGCAGACGGGCAGCCACCCAGAGGAAGGCCCATTCCCATCAAACCCCGGTAGGGCCCCAGAAGACTCTTACTCACTGTGGGAGGTGCCCACAGGTGCCAGGCTGTCCGAGGACTCTGAGCTGCCACTGTGGGAGCTGCCCTGGCTCATCCTCCGTCCCAGGCACTGGGACCTTGGGGCCTGAGGGGGTGATGCAGGGGCGTCCAGAAGCGGCGGGCTGCCCTGGGAGCTGCCCTCCAGGAAGAGGGAGCTGTGGGTGTGCAGGGCATCGGCTGGAGGGGGAATTTCATGGTCAGGGCTGAGTAGTGTGTCTCAAATAAAGCTGCTTGTGGTGTGCCAGCCCCGTGCAGGCCAGGAGCCTGGGCACTCAGAGAGGAGCCAGCCCTTGCCTGCTCATTCACCTGCCCCACAGGCAACCCGCTCCTCTCATCCCTCTGGGAACCGATGGGGCTCCTTCGCCATAGCATGCTGTATTGGATCTCACCTCCTCTGAGTTGTGATTAAGCAGGCCCGAGTTGGGGCCCAACCATCTCCTCCACCCCCAAAGAGCTGTCCAGGGGGCCTCTGGGACATTGCCCCAAAAGCACCAGCTGAGCTCAGAGGGTGATGCGTGACCGTGTGCCCTCCTATCAGACTCCTCTCCTGAGCCACAGAGGATTGTGGCTGAGCCTGGAAGTGAGCAGGGACTCCAGCCTGGAGCCTATGGTGCTCTCCTGGGGGTGGGGGATGCCCTGACCAAAGAGGGTCCATTTTAGGATGGACGAGGGACATTGCAGAGCCACTTCTATCTATGGAAGCTCCTGACAAAGTAGGACTTTGGAAATTAAGTTTCCACTACATGAGGTGGGAGGGGGTTGGTCTTTAATCTTGAATGAGCCACATAACTAGCACCCCCACCCAGTCTGGCCAAAGCCTCTGAACAGGCTCTGGCTCACCTTCCTCGGCTGGAGCTTGGAGCCAAGGCTCTGGCCTCACCTTGAATGTCTATTACAGGCCTCCCCTTGGCCCCAGCCCAGCCCACGCCTGCCTTACCTGACTTGAACCCCAGAGGCCACTGAACCTCCCCCAAACCCACTAGCCTTTGTTCCTGCTGTTCTCTCCAACTAGAGGATCCCTCCAGCCTCCAGCCTCCAGCATTCCTCCATCTGTCTAATTGCCTTGGTGGAAGGCCCCTTCTTCCATGAAGCCCACCGGGATGAGATACTCCCTGCCTTGCACTTCCAGAGTCCAGGCTAGGCACTGGGAAATAGCACGCAGCACAGATCCCTGGACTTGCAATCAGGCCTGACACCTTGAGTATTATGCAGGCCCTGGCCACAGGAGCTTGTCAGGGGGCACAGCCTGGGTTGCTGAGCCCCAAGATGCCTCCTATCCAGCAGGGGCTCCCATGGGTGGGCTGCTTGGAAGGCAGGTGAGTTGCTCTTTCCTGTTTCTCTCTCCCCTAAAGCACACAGACACTGCTCAGTGGAGTCTAGTCACTCCATCAGCTGCAGCATGGAGGGGCCGGACCAGAGAGGGGGGTCCTGAAGTACTGTGTGGCTGGGTCCCACTCTCTCACACCCCCGAGAGCCTACCGAGGAGGAGGGACTGTCCATCACCCAGTGGGAACCTCTGGTAGCGGGGCACGCTGACAGGTGGCACCAAGTGGAACTTGGGCTCCAGCAGTGGCTCAAGCCGTGAGGCAGAGGGGTCTGCGCAGTGGAAGAAGCTGTAGACCTGGCTGCAGGCAGGACGCACCTGGAAACCTGGGGGGTGGGAAGATACATGGGGAAGCACCTCGCTAGTACCTGCTCCCTTGGCCCTAGGAGGCTCCCTGAGTTCAGCTTTGAGTAGCCTTCCCCTCTGCTCAAGAACCTGCCATGGCTCCCCACTACCAACAGGATCAAAGCTATTATGCTCAGTCTGGCATTCAAGGCCTTGCCAACATGCCCCACCTGGAGCAGCAGTCTAGGCACCCAACGCAGTGGCCATGGTGGGCAACTGCCATTCCCCAGCCATGCTTGTTACTTTCCTCTCTCTGTGCCTTTGCTCAAGCTGCCCTGCCTCCTAGCAAGCCCTCCCTCCATTATTTCCACTGGTCAAATGCCTTTCAATTCTTCCAGGTTTCACTCAGTTGCAACCTAATCTAAGAAGCCAACCCAGGGTCTTTCGGTCAAGATCAGCTGCCCCCAGCTCAATGCTTAGGCCTGGTGATAGAGTTCACGGCTTGCCAGAGCTGGCAGAACACATCTCTTATGGACCAGCAGGTGTCTCCACTGAGGCCCCGCCTCATCAGCGTGCTCCCAGTGCCTCCAGGTCAGGGGACTGGACGGTCCAGCCTCCAGGAAGCCCTAGTGCTCCTTAGGAACATTCTGCCTCCTCTCCCAGTGTCAAGCAGAGCCCCTCCCTTCTTACCTGTTCCATATTGTAGGTCACTGGTAAGCGATGGAGCAAAAGAAGTTTGAGAAGCCCTGATCTGTTGATCCCCAAGGTGCCTTGAGCCTCCTGTATCCTCAGAATCATTGCTAAAGGACCTGCTAATGCAAGTCTCCCAGTGTGTGTTTTAGACAAATGGGGGAAGGCGCTCAAAGCTGCAGGTCCTGTTTGAGCAAAGGCACTGAGGTGGACCTGCATATATGCAGGGGTCAGGAAGACCAACCTGCCCGCCCGTGGGTCTGCTGGGCACCAGGAAAAGAGGTCAGTACAATAGGGTAATTATCTATGGCTTTTTTCCCATAAAGAATGACAACTGGACAACAGGGCCACAAACTGGCCAGGGACTGTGGCAGGGACAGTGAAGCCCATCAGGGGTTGCTTCACCTTTGCCCTCTCTGGAGAAACTGCCCCGCTCTCCCTCCCCCTCCTCTTCCCCTGCCTTCCCTCTCCATACACCCCAGTCGAGCACCCCCACCCTACTCTCCCCGGTTGAGGACCTGACCCGGTGGCCTAGTTACCCAAGGCATCTCAGGCCCCAGCCCAGCTCACACCCACCGTCCAGCCCAGGCAGCACCGTCCTCCGCATGGCCAGGACCAGGCCCAGGGGGGAGCCGAAGAGGAAGAAGTCAGACACATCAAAGTCCAAGCGGCCCAGGCTGACGTCGGGGAGCTGGGGCCCCCCAGCTGCAGGGGGCTCAGCCTCATCCTTCAGCACGCTTGAGTGGATGCTGCCCGAGGGAGGAAGACACGGGAGGGCAGTTAGGGAAGGATCTAGAATGTGGGGGTGCTCACTCTGCAGGGCAGCCTGAAGTCCAAGTGTGGAGTGCCCAGCCCTCCGTCTCTGGGCAGGGTCCAGACCCAGAGTCCACTTGCCGGACACCATCAAAAACCATCTCGGCACTGGCCACCACGGCCTGGCCAACATTTGGCTAAGGCAGGGATCGGCCAACTTTTTCTGTAAACGGCTGGGTGGTGAATACTTTAAACTTTCAGGGCATTATGGGCTCCATCACATCCACTTAACTCTGCCATTGTAGCATGCAAGCAGCCATAGACGATTCTTGAACAAATACACGTGCCCAAGGTCCAATCAAACTTTATTTACTAAAATGGACTGAGAACAGCTAAGCATCCTAGGCACTGGCAGGCCTGCCCCACGGTACTGGTTTTGTGAAGGCCACACTGCAAATTCCTGCACTGCCCACCACAGAAGCCCAGTCTGGCCAACATATGGACCAGCTGGCTGGTGTCAGTCCTGCCAGGATTGGGCTTTCGTTGTAACTCATGCTCCGGGCAACCCGCAGACAGACGCATACAGCTTGGTCCTGCCTCCCCTCTAGCCTGCAGATGAAGCAGAGCTTAAAGAGGAAAACATGAGACACACAGAATTCCAACCATTTCCACCCCTGGCGCCCATGGCCCCGAAGTGTCTTGGGTGATGTTTAACCACAGACTCAGAACAGGCTGCTGAGCATGGGCAGGAAAACTGGGGCCCTCCTTGACCTTCCAGCTGGCACTGAGGCACAGCTCACGGTGTAAGACAAGCCAGTGGGATGGCTTGACTATGAATCAATTAACCCAACTTAAATACAAGTAAAATACTCACGTTGGAGGAGAAAGGGAACGTTAGAAATAACAAGTGACAAAGCACGGCCACGTCCCCACCCTCTGTGAGCGAGGGTTGGTAAAGTCGAGGCTGAATCCTCTGGTTCCTGCCTCTCACTGTGTGACAACTCTGGTGTTTAACAATACACATTTCATGTGCAGCGTGGTCTCTAGACACACGCCAGTTACTTAATTGCCAAAGAAACAGCCATCTGTCCTTACACCAGAGGGAAAAGCTGGCTGTGCTGAGTGCTGAGATCAGCCACCAAAAGCCTCCACCTTTTTGTCACTCTCCAAATTTGGGGCTTTCCTTAAAGGATTTTTCAGGGATGAACCAGAAATGTTGCAATTTCACCTTGTAACGCTGCCTTGAAATGTAACTGCTTTTCTAGGGAATAATCTGTCAGAGGGGCTTTAAATAGTCAGATTTAAATATGCAGAGGCTTTGACTTAGTAATTCCTCCTCCAGGGATCCATCTGAATGAAACAACTTTGGGATGTTTTAAGTAAGATGTCGTCCAGTCTCTCAATAAAATGTCATTAAGAATATTTACCAAGTATATTTTATTACATAGGGAAAATATCGCAGTAGAAGGGGTATTTTTTTTAAGTAAAACTATAGGTGTAGCATGTACAAAAATGTACTGAAAGGAAATACTCCAAAGTTTTAACAGTGATTCCTTCTGGGTGTGAGATGATCTCTTTTCCAAATGTTGTGATACTCATCACTTGGGTAGGAAAGGAGGGAGGGAGGGAGAGAATGGAGGGGGAAGGGAAGAACAGAAGAGGCATTCCTTCCAATTTGGGTCTGTGTTCAATGCCTGTTTGTATGCTGAATAAATGTGAAGACAATTCATATAGCCAGTGTCCATTAACACATCTCTTCTAGAAAGTTAGAGGGTGGACTATTCCATGAGGGACCCGCCTGGCCTGCAAATAAATGTGTTGTGTGCAAAGCATGAGAGACCGGGAGACCAAAGTGCTGACCCCAGTGACCCCAGGAAACTTCCCGGCCTGCTGGGCCTCTGCTGCCCCATCTGAGAAATATTAACTCACACCCAGAGTGTCTCACAAAACCCACCCACATCTGTTCTTTCATTAGATTCTTAAAGTCATCAAAGGAGTAGGCTGGGCAACATCTACCCTTTTGCAGAAGACAAAGCTGAGCTCAGAGAAGTGAGACCACTGCCCAGTCTCTCTGCAAGGTGGGGTGAGGCAGGGACAGGGCACAGGGTCTTGGCTGTTGGTGCAGGGCCCATGGGGAGTGGCCTTGGTCCCAGCATTTCAGTGTTTGTCTAGGGTCCCACGGAAGGGCCTGGGACACATGACAGGTCATAGGTCTCCAAGGTGATCCTGAACCGAGGCCCCCTCTCCCCAGATGTTTGTTGGAGAGAAGGCAGGACACAGGGAGCAGTTACCTTGATAGGAAGGCATGATGCTGGCTGATGGCCTCACAGTCATAGGTGGAGGAGTCGCTCTGTTTCCGTGGCAACAGCCTCCTGGGTTCCCGGTCCCCCAGTGCACTGGGGACGTCGGTGCTGCTTTTGCTGAGTCGCTTGCTGCTGGCCAGGCTGCCCTCTTCCCCCACCACCGGGGTGTCCTTTGCCACCAAGCAGAGGACAGGAGGGCCCTGAGGTCAGTAGACCCTAGGGCTCCGCCGCCTTCCCTGACCCCTGCTCCCCTGGGGTTGGAGGGCATTTTCTAAGGAGAGACCCCCCATTCCCATGGTCTGGCCCGCACCTGGGTGCTGCTGATGCTCCCCTTCCGGCTGCTGCTGCCAGGGCTGTCACCGGAGGGCCCCGCGCTGTAGCAGATGGCATCAAAGGCCAGGAGACCCCCCACACAGTCTCCGATGAGACACACCTGGAGAGGGCACAGCTGGGGCTGCAGACCTGCTCACTGCTGACCCCTCACCCCATAGCTGGCCGGAGTACCACTGTCCACGGGAGAATAAGAAACCTGCCCCGGGGGCACCTGAGAGAGCCCCAGTAGGAGGGCAGGTGCTCCTCCTAGGGCCAGGGTCAGCCTGAGGTCAGGAATCAGGCTAGGTCAGGGGTCAGACCGGGGCCAGGGATCAGCATGGACTCAAAATCAGAACTCAGAGGTTGGCCTCAGTTTTCCTATCTGTAAAATGAGGACAAACCCAAAGATCTCAAGCCTCATTGGTTCTCAGAAGCTATGGTCCCAGAGCAGCCTGGTCTTGATCCTTCCAGTAGATCCCCACCTCTGCCTGGGCAGGGGCCAGGATGGGAGGGTGTGGGCAGGCTATCCTACCTGCCCACCGAAGCCAATGCCATCAGGGGACTTGAGGAACTCTGCGTAGACCTGGTTGGCTCGCTCGATGACGGTGGCAACTGCATCCTGGTACTGCGGGGAGGAGATAGCCAACAGGGGCAGGGCGGCCAGAGGGACGTGGTCCTGGCTGTTGCTGAGACAGCCCTCATCGTGGCTGTAGGGGTTCAGGCTGCAGATAGGGGGCCAAGGTGAGCCCAACCAGGATCATGCCGCGGGGTGGGTGTGGGGCTGTGGGCCAGGCAGAAGAGAGCACATGCTGGCCGGAATGGGGCCCCTGCTCTGGGGCTCTTCAGGCAGACCCAGGCGGGAACCAGATGAGACACAGCACAGGTGATGGGGCGGAGGGGGGCGGGCAGGGGGTGCTGAGCCACGCCTGTGCTGACTCCCCTGTGGGTTATTCCTGTGCTAGCCCGCCACGTGGGACCTGCAGTCTCCCTAAAGGATACCCAGGTCATGGAGGAAGCCACCTGGTGTGGGTCAGGATAAGGATATATCATCATGGCAGACTTCCTGGAGGAGGTGGGGTTGGAACTAGGCCTCAAGGAAGACTTTAGGGAAGCTAGAAAGGAGGACAGAGGGTGAACCTGGCATGGGGATCACGTGTTAGCCACGGTCTGGAGGTCAGCATGTAGCTGCACACACAGTCTTGTGTCCATCTTTCTGAGAAGATGATCCAGAGCCTTCATCAGCATTTAGGAAAAAGTCTGTGACCCCAGAAAAGACTAAGAGAGCCTGCCCTACATCCACTGCCAGGCCCCCCTCACTTCTCTGCCTCCCCACTAGAAAGTCCCACCCTCTCTGTGAGGCTCAGACTCCCAGCTGCCAGTCCCACCCACCCTGCCTCTATCTTGGGGCATTGGATCCAGCTGACCAGGAGGGACCACATCGGGAAGGACTGCCCACCCCTTCAGAGGCTGCCCTTCCCCCATGGTCCAAGCTCAGGCTGACCCAGGGCCCAACATTGATCCCACTGGGGACCTGACACACTGGGGTGGAAGCCAGGACTCTGGGCCCCCTGGGCAGGTGGCAGAGACTTCATGGTGTGCAAGGCTGCCTAATATCCATTCCTCATCTCCAAGGGACACAAATTAGAGGAAACAGGTCCCATTTGCAGCCGGAGAGATTTTAATTAGCTGACAAAGAGCTCCCTCCCAGCAGTGATTAGGGGAGATTGATGCCCTGGCAAGAAGCTGCCTGGGGGCAGGAGCACCCCCCAACCCTGCCCCACTGTCCACTCAAGCAACCAGCCATCTGTCTTCCTGGAGATCAGGGCCTGGGCTGGGTGACCCAGCCCTGGAGGGCATATGTCTTGGGGGAAAGCGGATGGGGCCTGAGATTGATGATGAAGGAGCACAATTAACTCCTGACTGTTGCAGTGGGAAGGGAATAGATTTGCCTCCAGCGAGGCTTCCCAAGTCCCACCGCCGAGCAGAGACATGAAGCAACTGTTAAAAGATGCAGGTTCCAGAGCCCCTGGCCTCCTAACAGACACCCATTGGCGAGGCCTGAAGTCTTGTGGTTTAATAAGAATAAGAGAGCATGCAGCCCTTCACCAGGTTGGGGAACTACTGACATAATTCCCTTCCCTCCTTCCACCTGGGATTGAGACACGCCCTGTGTGTGGCCAGGAACACAGGTCAGTCAGACAAGTCTCTGCTCCCTGTGCAGGAGGCAAAGGACACTTTCCCAAAAGTGAGGCCCCTATAGCCCTTCCCAAGCTCTCACCCAACTAGCCGGGAGCTGGGGGCAGGGGCCCCCTGCCCGCACTCCCCAATGCCCCCACCTCTGCTGCACTGCTGAGCCTCTCCTCAGCCCCGAAAGGCTAAGAGCACCCGCTCCCCATCCACCAGGCTAGGGCCTCCTGTGCGCCCTCCCTAACCCGCACACAGGTGAGGGCTCCTCTCTGCAGAAGCCTCAGGCCCTGGCAGAGGCAACATGAAAGCGAGTGAGGGCAGGAGAGGGGTGCCGCCAGTCTCCCTTTCACCCCTAACTACAGAGAGTTCTCAGCTTCCCGGCTTCCCTGCTGCCAGGCCCCGCAATTTGCCAGACTGTCCATATGATCTGTGAGCAGCCAGGGCTCCCACAGGCCTCCAGGCCCCCATCTTTGGCTAGCTCACCAGGGCAGGCGCTTGAGAGTGCTGCAGCCCTCGGGCCCTGGCACAGTGGGCAAGATCACCCATGGACACCGGTTTATCCCCCACAGGGATCAGGGGGAGTCTGGATAAAGACCCAAGGGATAATGAGCATGCTGCCTTATGCGTGCTAGCCGGGTTGCCTGCTGGGGCCTGGGAACACCTTCCTTCCTAGCCCACTGACCCCCAACAGAGAGTGCCTTCTCCCCTAAGGGGACAGCACTGGAGTCACAACTCATGCCCGCTCTGTGCCAGCTGCTTCACTTACACTAGCGTCAGGATCCTCATAAAAACCCTATGAGGTGGTTATTACTATGAATACCCCCATTTTACAGATGAGGAGACTGAGACAGCCAGAGGTTATAAACAACTTCCCTCAGGTCACACAGCCAGAACTCAAGTCCAGGCTGACTGGAATGCCCATACACTTAACCATATTATGCTACCCTCAAAGCCCACTTGCAAGTCACCTCCTCCAGGAAGTCTCCCCTGGCCCTCTCTCTGGATGTCTGCAGTGTCCTGTGCCACCTCCATCAGAGCACACTTCCTACCAGGCTCTAACTCTGTGGCTTGGGAGTAAGTCTGCCTAGGTTTGAGCCCTGGCTTCATTTGCTGGGTAACCCTGAGGGAAACTGGACCCAGGTGACCAGGAGGGACCACAGAGGGAGGGACTGCTTCCTTATCTGGGCCAACAAGACCAGGGCCTGCTAAGCACAGGCAGAGATGAACTCAGTGCACAAATGTTAACTGCTTTGGATTCTTACTGACCACTTCCTACCAGTAATGCCCATGATCAGTCAGTGTGTGACATCCCTGAGAGGTCTTGGCAGGTACCCCCTGCTTTCCAGGCACCCACATAGGTGGGAACAGTTTCTTGGCTTAGTCACCCCCTCAACCCAGCCAGTCCAAACAAGCAGAAAGGGACTCACTTAGACACGAGCGAGAAAGCCTCAGAGCAGATGGCAGGACAGGGGACGAACTTGATGAGGATGTGGCCCAGGGCTGCGGGGAAGTGGGCACGGGTGACCTTCTCCAGCACAGAGCTGAAGGTGTGGATGTCGGCTGCCTTGCAGGATGGGTCTCCTGAGCCCGTGTCCAGGATGTTCCCTCCATGCAGCACCAGCAAGAGGACGTGCGTCTTGCAGGAGCGCTGCGGGCAGCCTTCCTGAGAGGGACATCACTCAGGATAGAGAGAGACAGGTGGCAGGGAGATGGGATGGGGGACACACAGAATCACACCCACACACAGGGCAACTGTGGCCAGAGAAGCAGGCCCTGTGCCCCACCTAACTCAGCTCCAAGTCGGGGAGTTCTCCAAGCTCCCAGGTGACGGGACCGCCTGTGTATTCAGAGTGAGGGGCGAGGCTGCCAGAAGGGCAAGCCCTCCATGTCAGGGCTGGGAGGGTCCCAATAGTCACTTCTTGTTCATGTGGGAGCTGGAAGACCAGAGAAGGACAGGGACCTGCCCAGAGTCACACAGCAAGTCAAATAAAACACTAGGTGAAAACTAGGCAGCCTATCTACCAGCCTAGGGCTCTTCCTAAAATCCTGACCACAGAGGTGGGCCCAGCCATCCTCAGGAACCCAGCCCACCTCATTGTCTTCGTGGATCTCGATGCTTCCCTGGGCTGGGAACTTCTGTCTTCTCAAAGAAACCCGGTAGAGTTCTCCTGTGGGGGGAACAGAGAGCTCAGCATCTCCAGGCCTCCCTTACGGTGCCTGGACATTCCCTGGGGCCCAGCTGGCATGAGGCCTGGGCTCCACAGGTGAGGCCTTGGCATATAGGTGAGCTGGAGGCCCAGCCTCCAGAGCTAGGAAGCCATCCCACCCAGCCCCTGCCTCCAAAGTCAGCATGACCTGAAACCTCCCCCCTGCTAGGGAGAGGGGCACCGGCAAGGTAAAGCCACCACAGAGGCTGTCCCCAAGGCCAGGAGGGGTGTCCCCAGTGGACCTAGCCTTCCTTTCTTCACCAATAACAATGGCAACAGTACGAATGTTGCCTGGTGACTTCTGCTTCCAGTTATGGAACAGAAATTTCAATCAAGCATCCTGCTGAAAACTAGTGGAGCTGGATAAAATATTTTTTTAAGTATGTGCTTGAAGCTATTAGAGTGACAATAAAGCCTTGAATTATGGGACCCTGGCAAAGGGGAGGTGGACCCTGAGAGAGTTAAGGCCGTCGTCGGTACCACACTCCTCATCACCCACCAGTTGTGGGGTGAAGCCGGAAATGTCAGAAATGCTCTCCTCGATCTCTCAGCTGCCACCTCCTCTTCCAGGAAGTGCTTTTTGGCATCCAGCCCTGCCTGAGCGATCATTCCTCTAACACAGGGATGGGTAGCTGACAGCCATGGGCCAACCTGGCCCACCACCTGTTTTTGTAAATAAAGTTTTATTGGAACACAGCCAGGCTTTTTTGTTCACCTGTTGTCTGTGGCTGCTTATGTACAGTTGTCCCTTGAACAACACAGGTTTGAGTTTCAAGGGCCCATTTATGTGCACATATTTTTCAATAAATGTATATTGGAAAATGTTTTGGAAATCTGCAACAATTTGAAAAAATTTTTCTTTGCTGTAGCTTACTTTATTGTAAGACTGCAATAGTAATACATATATCACAAAAAATATGTGCTAATCGGCTATATGTGTTCTTGGTAAGGCTTTTGCTCAACAGGAGACAATTTGTAGTTAAGTTTGGGGGCAGATTTTCAACTGCGTGGGAAGTTGGAGCCTCAACCCCTGCATTGTTCAAGGATCAGTGTAGTTCCCACAAAGTCCTTAAAACCTGCTAGGCCTGAAACATTTACTATCTGGCCCTCTACAGAAAAGTGTGCCTGGCTAACACCTATCTGTATTCCTGAATGCCACTGCACTGGCCTCTGAGGTGGAGAGGGACCTCAAAGACACCCAACCGGCTCTCCCTGCCTGCCCAACAATGCCTGGCACCCTGAGGAACCCTTCCTTCCATCACGCTGGACTTGCTTCCTCTCCGTGCTTCCCACGAGAAGACTATTGTTTTCTTGGGGTGGCAGGGAACCTCACAGCTGGACTGTGAACCACTTGTTTGCCTTCAGTGATGGGGAGCTCACTCATCTATTAAAGCAGCTGGCTCTAGACAAGGAAGGCCTCCTTTACACAATCCCCATTCCCTGCCACAGCCTGCTGCAGCTGCTAGGAGTCACACCTGGTGGGGGGGAGGTTCCTTTCTGGGGGCAACCCCGAAGTAGGTGTAGATGGGAGCCTTGGCCAATATGTGTCTAAGTCAACATCTGCTCAGCCACTACCTGCCACAGGGGAGGGCGAGTCTGCAAAGAATTCCAGATAAGCAGCTCTTCACAGCAGGGAAGTGCATTTCTGAAATAGTCTGTCTTCACAGACACAACCCTGGTCTCAGGGTAACTGCTTTAGGACCTCGGAGCTGCTGCCCACACAGATGGGAAATCACTTCCTAAATGATGGAGGGGTTTGGCTTAGAGAAGGAGGAAAACCATCCTGAGGCCTGGCCTGCCCAGCACTCACTGCTGTTCCTTCCAGGGGCTCAGGCTGTTCTGCCTCATTTCTGACACCTCACAGACCTTGCCCTGAGCAGGACCATCCTAGCAGACACCAGGAAATGGCTCCGTTTTATTGAGCACTTACTATGTCCCAGGCACTGCTTGCTTTACATGTGCCATCTCATCTGTCTCCACACGATCCTCTGAGTCCTCTTGCTATTAGCCCTAGTTTACAGATGAGAAAACTGAGGTTCAAACAACCCAGGTCACTTGCCCCAGGACACACAACTGATTAGACTGAGTGAACTGCATGTGAACCCAGCTAAGCATGTCCTATACTCAACAGATGGTGCTTCACAAAATGCCCCCTCCCCCTCCTGGCCTCCATAGCTTCCTGGTGAGGTGGACATGACAACTCCATCCGCAGGAGAACACAGGGAGCACAAATTGATCAGTAGCACCTTGAAGACTGAAAGTCCAGGTCCACCCCCATGAGACCTCCTCCCTCCGCACATGAAACAGTTTAGCGGTAGGAAAGACAGTGTCTGGGAAGGAAGTCGGCTGTGGCTTCCCCAGGATGAAGCAGCCCTGCTTCGCGGTGTGTGTGGCCTCACGTGTGGCTCTGGGGCCCTGGACCAGGAGGAGTCAGGAGCTGGCAGGGCTGAGGTGGTGGGCGTGGCGCCTGAGAGACCCCACATTTCTGGGGCTGGGAGAGACCTGGTTGAAACCGTGGGCTTCAGAGCCAGAATTCCTGAGCTCAAAACTTGCCTCTTATCAGCTGTGTGACCTGCCCCTCAGTTTCCTCATCTGGAATATGGGGGCAATAATAGTAGCCACCTCTTAGAGTGGTAATGAAGGTAAATGAGTTCAAAATGCTTAGAACAGGGCCTAGAATATAGAGAATGCTGTATAGATGCTAGTTGTTTACTGTTATGATGCTGCTCCAGTGTGCATGGGAGCGGGGGGCACAGAGCCAGGGCCACAGCTGACACAGTGGACCTGGAGGCTGATGGGGACTCGTCTGCTCTGCCCCAAGTCCCTCCCTAAGCCCTGGCAGGCTCCCCAGCCTCACTGGGCTGGGTGCCTGCTTGCATTGTGATTACAGGATTAAATGCTTTGATTGCCACAAATTACCATAGTGAGGTTATAAATAAGTCACAGGGAAGACATGAGGGTCCTGCTGTCTCCCGGGCACCATGCCCTCCGTTAGGTGGGGCCTGCATCCTGT
Source organism: Manis pentadactyla (assembly GCF_030020395.1). Lineage (NCBI taxonomy): Eukaryota > Metazoa > Chordata > Mammalia > Pholidota > Manidae > Manis > Manis pentadactyla. The sequence goes on from NC_080022.1 coordinate 137,968,852, forward strand.
GCCCTCACTGATTACACAGACAGAAGAGAGCCTGTATCCTTGGTCTGCCTGTGCCCAGCTCCCTTGGGGCCCAAGTGATGCTCTGGGCATCAAATTGTGCCGCATCCTGGCCACAAATGATGCTGAGGCAGTTCCTGGCTCAGTGGGGAAGGGAGACTGGCAGGTTGTCCTCAGCATCCCTCACCTGAGTCTGGCCTGCTATGCTGTTTGGGGATGGAGACTTGCTTCCTTTCAATGCACAAAAGCAGCGATGCTCTGCTCTGGTAGAGAGAGAAGGGGAGACCTGGCCCACCGGATTGATTCTGGCCCCTTGAGGTCTGACTAAACGGACCCAGAGCCACCCCACAGAATGATGCATCTCCAGTCTTAACAGGCCTGTGTGGACGGGTAGAAAGGCAGCCTGAAGACACCCCCTGCCTGTACCTGCCCACAAGCCTTCTGCTCTTCTAAGAACCAGACCACTGGCTCTGACTCATGCACAAGACACCGCTCTGTCACTCTTCCATGCCTTTGCTCGTGCTGAGCCCTCTGCCTGGGGAGCCCTTCCTCCCATTGCAGACCAGAACATTTCTACCTGTCCTTTAAAACCCTGCTCAACTGTCATGGCCGAAGGCCTTTTCAGACCCACCTAGACAGACATGGCTATCTCACAGCATGCTCAGCAGGGCCTGGCTGATTCTGAGGTTCCTTGCCTATCTCCTCATCAGACCGGAAAGCCCTGTGAGCAGGGTTTACTGGCTGGCAGGGCACAGAATGGCATTTTTGTAAAAACATATCACACGTGAAGATCTAGGACACATAGCCTGTGAGCCAGATCGATGCTGTTAAATCCCCCAGGAGAACTGAGGTTCAGAGAAGGATCACCCACTGGCAAGCACAGTTCTTGAAAGTTCCCAGGGGAACCAGTACTGGGGAACCCCTGGGAGTTCTGGAACAGCCTGGCCAGGACCTTAGGGCTCTGCCTCCAGAGAATTCCCTGGAGCCTCCAGTGATAAGAGCTGCTGGCGGGGGTTCCTGGGTGGTAGGGAGCCACACGCCAGGGGCCCCTGGACCTCACCACAGGCCGCCTTTCCTTCCCACATCTTGTTCATTTGTTTGCATGGCTCTGTTCAGGCTGGGTCCTGCTGTGCCCAGATGCGGGGTGGTGTGAGCCCACGGCCGTTCCTGCGATGTTTTGTGACAAGCTTTGAGGCAGGTCAGCTACCACAGCGCCTGCTCCGGCGCCCCTGCCAGCCCTGGCAACAAGACCCGCGGAGGCCCAGCCGGCTCACCGTGGCTCCTCCTGCTGGCTGAAGAATGGAGGCTATTTTTGCTTAATCACAACCTTGGAAAGGCACAAATGGTGATCATCCCTTCTAATTACCAATGTGCCATACTCCTCTCAAGACAAAAGCCAAGGTCGTCACCCACGCTCTCAGCACCCTGAAAGCAAACCGACACCAGGCTTGGCTGAGGAGTCCCTTCTGCCTTGGTCTCTCTTGCCACCAGCTGCTGGGACACGCAGGGGTGGATCCTGGTGCCCCCTGGCTAAAGCTGACCACTCCATTTCACCCTCCAGCCTATCGGTCGCTGGCAGTCACTCCCATCTCTACAGTCACTCCTGGGGTCAACTGAGCAGGGCTGAGCCCAGCTCGAGGCCACCTGGCATGTCCCGAGAAGTAGTACAGAAGTATCAGTCCTCTGTGAGCAGGTAGAAGTGTAACAGAGGAAAACAGAATTACATCTCTGGATTTAAAATTTAACACTAACATCAACTTGCCAATGAAATCAAGTAGTCCCCAGAACTTCATAACCACTAACGGGTGGCAGCTTCAGTTTCCGGAATCTCAGAATCAGAGTTAACCCAGAAAGCTGATTTTGCAGAACCCAAGCCACCCTGTCCCAGAGTACTGAGGAGGAACCCACAACAGAAACAAAAAGCAACTGAGGTGCAAGAACGTATAGACCCTTGCAAGTTGCTACTTCATGTGTCTGTGGTCACCAGGGAACTCCACAGCCTCTTTCCCATGAGAACTCTTTCCCATGAGAACCCTTTAATAACTCTAACTGCTTGGGCTTTGGTATTCTTTAAGGCACAAGCCTGCCACTCCCTTATTTGCTGACAAATTATAAACGATTCGTTCCTTTTCTCAATACCTTGTCATTGTGTTTTGCAATTTGACTTTGGTAACAAGGGCCAGTTTTCAGTAACAGAAGCAGAAGCACACTCATGGTTATAAACATGCAAAATTTTTGGATGAACTCAGTGGCTTTGCTATCTCACTCTGATGTGGGATGCAGGAGGTATTTCTGGAAATATCTGGGAAGAACTAGAGCCTCATTCAGCTGCTTGCATACAAGCAGGGTCTCTGATTATGGTCCCATTTGCCCAGGTAAACCTGCATGAAGAAGAACACACACGCACAGGAGACAGGCCTGGAGAGAGTCCTGGGATAGGAAATGAAGGCCGGGGTCAGAGGGTGACTTTGGACACCGTCTCCACAGCCCTGCAAACTGAGGGGTTTGGCCTACATTCCCTCTCAAAAGTTAGGCAATTGGAGATTCCATGGGTCCAAGCATGAGGGGACTGTCCCCTGCGAGTTCAAGCCTCCAGTTTTTCTCTAGAGGGACCATCTTTCTTTTAGTTTAAGACTACTGTGAATATGTGTATTGAACAGACAGTACAAGCATGTGTCATATTTACCACAGAACATTGTAAACAAGACACAACCCCCCTTCTTTACTAAATGCAAACACTTATAAACAAAACAAAGTGTTGTCCTGCCCTCTGGGAGCTGGCAGACTAAAAAGGGAATGTGAAGAGGAAAAGAAATGCTGTGGAAGGAAAGAATATTTGTGAAATACAATGAGTGAATTAAGGCCATGCATTTGGATTAAGAAAGCAACTCGGCCTCACTTGTCCACACCTACTGTACTGGTTGTTGCCCAAAGTCGTGTCAGGGCTGACACCAAGATGAATCAGATACAACAGCTGCCTTCAAGGATCACCCAAGGGTCACATGATCAAGGCCAGGCCAAGTGACACTGACCCAGGTCATGTGACCAAGCCCAGTCACATGACCAGAATCTGCAAACAGCCTGAGCCAGGGCAATGGGCCTGTCAGAGCTACCTCTCAGCTTTGAAGGTTGCATGCACTGCAGGCATTAGTTCAGAATGAGAAAGGGGTGTCCCTGCCCTGCCCCTGCTGCTCAGGCCACTTCGAGGGCACATCTGGAGCCCATAACGGGACAGGAAAGCTGTGGAAGGGGCACACTCTGGAGAAAAGTGGGCTCTAGGGGACACGGAAGCAGCCTGCAAATCCCTGTGTGGCTGTGTTTGGGTCTCCGAGCAGAGGACAGAGCTATATGAATGGGAAGGGGCGGTTTCTGCAGAGTTCCAAGTTTCAGCACAACTTAGGAAACACTCACAGAACTTCAGGAATGATACCTGCTGGCTTGAGGAAAGGCGCTCTCCTTCAGGTTACAAGAGCACGTTCTGTGAGTGGCCACTTAGCAGGGAGGCTGGGCAGGAATTCCTATCCAGGGTGGGGGGATCCAGACCCCAAGGGCTCAGCTGTGTGTCCTTAACTTAACCCTTTCAGTGACAGACTCCAGTCATATCAGCCTGGATTCGTCCCGCTAACACAGCCAAACACCCAGTGCACCTGTTAGGTAGGAAGACAGACATGAGCAGCCGGGGAAGGGGGAAGATAAAGTTCAAGGAAAAAACTGCCCCAGCTCTGCCCAGGTAGTGGGCCCCAGGTGAAGACAACCACCAATGGCTTTGCCTTTGGGACCAGGCCAAACTGGTCCCAAACTGATCCCAATGTGGGTGAAATCAAACAAAACTAAGGACTGCTCAAAACACATCTCATCATAGGGAAGAGCATGTGCAGAGAGGGATGGCTATACAGGCAGGCTTATCAATAAAATAACTTCACCTTGTCAATCAGGCGCCTCCTAGCTGGAATACAATATATAGGCCTCCCACCTAATGGATCAAGGCCTTTGTCTATCTTGACTGTGGCCTGCTTCTCCCTTGGAGTGTATTTAAAGAAAACTCACTCTGCTTTGCTATTGTGGCTCTGCCTTTCAGTGCTTTGTTGCAGTGGGGACAAGAACGGAGAAGAAACTCAACCCATAACTGGCCAATTAGTCCAGATTAAGACCTGATCCTTGCTAGAGCCTGGGCCCCAAATTCTACCTCTTGAAAACATGCTGTTGGCCCCTCCAAGTGGAGCACGGGGATAGCTTCAAGGCTACTCCCCATGGGGGAGTGCAGCTTCCACAGGCAGTGCCGCCGTCTTGGATCAGACGCTGGAGAGGTTTCAGATACACAACCACAAGAAGCCCTCCTGCCACTACACAGTGTGTGAGAGGGCTCGGCACCCCCGATCCCGGGGACTCTAATGAAGTAGCCCCCTTAAGATGTATCTTGAGTTCCTAGTCCTCATTCAGTGTCTGAGGCAATCTTCACATTCATCCTGAGAGGTCAGGGTGCTCTCCTCATTTTACAGATGAGAAAACTGAGGTTTCAAGAGGGTCCATAAGTGAAGGCATAGGAATCTGAACTTGGTCACCAGGCCAGGGCTCTTGCATCCTCCTGAAACATCATCCCACAAAGGCAAGGTGGAAGAAAGGGAGTCTCTTGTCACTATTTCAAACACCTCCACATCACAGCCTGCCCCACCAAGTGGTCCTTGGCAAGAAGGAGGAGGAGAGAGGCTGTTAGCAGGAGCAGGAGCCCCTTGTCCTTTAGGACCCCCCCTAAGGAACCCCTTCAAGCCCCCACCCCCGGTCCTGCTTGGAAGCTGGCACACAGACAAAGGAGTGCAGCAGCACTAATCCCCTGAAAATGAAGGTGGGTTCCAGAAAAAGGATGGGGCTGGCTATTAAACACATGAATAAACACTCGCCCTTAGAACCCAAAACTCAAGGAATGCTCATGGAAATTACTTGAACATGCCTTTTTTTCCACCTCTCAGACTAGCAATTACTAACACCACACTGCCTAGGGTGCTGGGAAACCAGCCCCTCCTCACTCATTGCTGGTCAAAGTGAAAGCCAGCACAGCCTCTGTGGAGGACAATCCTGCAATGACATTCAAAATGCCAAATGCCCTCGACCCAGCAAGTCCATGTCCATGTGCAGAATGCCATATGTACAGCGCTGAGCATTGCCATGCTACTTATAACATAGACAGATGATGGAAAGCAACCTACATGCCCACCCATAGGGGCCTGGCTAAACAAATCTAAACGAATGTTTCCACAGTGAAACGTGGCACCCTGCTGCAAAGGAAGATACGCCTCGACATGTGCTGAGATACTAAGATAATCTCACTTTATTATTATCTGAGCAAAGCAAGGTGCAGAATGGAATGCACTGTATACTCCATCTGTTTGGGGTATATATAAAAATACAGATAGATGAATATTTATAGAGATGTTCATATATGCAGGGAATATTTCTGGACTGGTCTATGAGAAACTAGTGTACGTGTTTCTGCAGGAAGACACTGGAGAGCTGGAGGAGGGGAGGAGGCACACTTGACACCTTTGATTTCTTTAGAATTTTATACCATGTATATGTGTTACCTACTCAAAAGATGGATTAAAAATAAGAATTTCTTCAATGCACATGTCGCAGGGTGATTTTTTTTTCTGACACTTATTTCTATTTTCTCCCTGCTCTGGCTTCTTTGCCTCTGGGGAGGTTGTGGCAGTTTCCTGGGTTTTATTTCCAAAAGCCCTTTTGTTTCCAGGAGAAAAGTATTTGAGGAGACAAAGATTCCCTCAGGCTGAAGAGAGATCCATCCCCCAACCACCACCCCAAGCTGAGAGGAGGCGGGGGTGCCCTCACAATTTGGGGTAACTTTGCAACTTCAGGGAGCCAGGGCCCTAAGCCAGGAGCTGCAGATCAGGACAGGGACCACCAGGCTGGGTCCCAGAGCCCCACAGTGCTTATAAGGTGGGTGTGGGGCTCCCTGCACATATGTGCGTGCATGTGCACGCACACACACACACCATTCCCTGACCTGGGAGATGGGGAAGACCCCTGGGGGCTTTGGGACAATGGCAGGACAATGGGGCAGGGAGGAGCCCCTAGAATCACAGAGGAGGTGGCTCTCACCCACAGTTGGTTGGGTATACAGAGCCAAAATCACAAATATCTTATAGGAAAATAAAGGAAAAGGTTGTTCTTTCATATGTCAGTTAGTGGACTGCACGGTATGGTGTCCAGGTGCACCTCCAGGTCTACCCCCTGCCCTCCCAGTCCAGCTGGGCCCCAGGCGGAGACTCCCACGCTTCCGGTGGGGCTTGGCCAGTGGTAAGCACTGGGGAGAGTATGGCTCCCTCCCTGCAGGTCTCCACAGGCCAGTCCCTCTCCTGAAGGCCGCAGCTCCTGCCAGTGAGAACTCTCCAGCGGCTACCTTTGGGGGTGGGTACGGCCCAGGGCATTGTCCTGTACTTAGCCAGCTTCCTTAAACCTGTGAATAACAACCTTTTACTAGACTCTCCCCCGTCACACAGTTTGCATGAGCCTTCTATTTTCTGCTGCAGCCCTGACCGAACCACGCACTAGGTTCTCACTGCTCTCCAGCAGTCTCATCACATCATCCCACAGTGCCCCTGCCTCGGATGCCCCACCTCCTGACCCAGGCCCCACATGGTCTGCCCGCAGGCCCCACCTTCCGCCCACCACCCCACCCTTGCCTCTCCCTCTCAGCTCTGCCACAGAGGCCTTTATGACAGTTTTCAAACATACCCTTCTCCCTGTCACCACAAGGCCTATGCACATCTTATTCCCTATGCCTGGGCTCCTCTCCGCACTGCTGGTGCCCAGATATTTCCTACTGAAACTCCAGTGTTCTTGCCTCCTGGGGGCCTTCCATTCTTACCCTCCTGCTACCCAAAACACCATGGCCCTCTTTCCTGGGACTAATCCTTACACTTCCAGTTCTGTGGTTGTTTGACTTCTGTCTTCCCCTCCTCCATCCCCCAGACTTAAGATCCTTAAAGGCTGGGACTGGCTTGTTTTTGTTCCATTTTAGCTCCTATCAAGGTGTTAGCATATAAAAGATGCTCATTAAATATTTTTCAAACAAACAGATGAATGAACTAATAATTTTTTCCATTTTCCATCCCATGAGTATCTGAAGCTGTACTTGTCCCCAGAAAAGCACAGACATTACACAGTTAGACTCACAGACACACACTTATCCTCATGTAAATGAGTGCACCAACACACCAACATACATGCCAATGCGTGCACACACACACATACACACACACAAACAAACCACCCCAAGCATAGATATATGCACACACGCGCAAGAAAAGTGCTCCCAAGGCGGACGTCTGCCACCCTGAGCTCATTAAAGCCGGCTAAATATAGCCCGTCTGCAGCTGGGCTCAGCAAGCTGCCCACACAGGCCAGGAAAAGACACCAGTTACCAGGCAGGGGAGTGGGGAGGCTGGCTATGGGCAAGAGGCCTCATGGGGCTGGTGGGGAGACTGCAGAACTGAGGGTACACAGGAGGGGAAGCCCCTAGGTCAGAGCTGCGACTCCAGTCACTGACCCTAGGTAGTGGGACAGGAGGTCACACCACATCCCCATGAAGGGCATGGGTGATGCTGAGTGTCCACATCTTTTCTCCCAGTCCTTTTGGGACAACACACAGGTTTGTGTGACAGTAAATGAGACCAAGGATCCAAGCTCAGTCCAGGACCCAGGGCTGGAGCCGGGGCACATCCTGGGACAAATCAAGGCTCCATTGGTGGCTAGGGTTAGAGGCTCAGTTGGGACAAAGACCAGGGGTCAGTCTGGAAGGAGGTTTGGGACTGTCTGGACCACTGTCAGGTCTTGGTCTGAGGGCCCTCCCACACCTGGGGCAGCCACCTGCTGGCCCCACTCCCACATCTGATGCCAGGCACTGGCTCTGGGAGAGCCATTTGACAGTCACATGTGTCAGGTCACATTAGGTCACATGTAGATTTCAGGTCCATACAGGGTGGGTCTGTCTTGGGGTGCCCAAGGGAAGGTCCTCCTGCCCCAGAATCTGCTACCCAAGGTGAGGATGTGATAGAGGAAGCCTCTCCAACCCATACTTTCCTTTGCACATTTTGGACCCCATGGATTTTGGGGGTATAGTGGAGCTGGTTCTTGGGGGGCAAGAGGCTTCTGTTTATGTAAAATGGTGCCATTCACTTGGGATGGGAGAACAGGAGTGAGGTTCGAGGAGAGGACGACAAGTCCCCCAAGTCTGTGGACCCAGCACCATGTCAAGCATGCTAGAAGCATTCCATAAACACCAGCTGTGCCATGGAGCAGCAAGAACCAGCAGCACAGCGAGACATGCAGACCAAGGAAACCAGGAGACAAAGAGGCAGCAACAGGAAATCAGCACTGGAATGTCAGAGCTAGAAGGAACTCCACGTGCAGGAGCTAAGCAAGTCGATGGGAGGGACTCAGGTCTTCTGTCCACCCTGCCCCAACATCTGAGGCCCTCTCTTTCCTCTGCTCCCCCTCCCTGAGTGGCCCCCATACACAATGGCTCCCTAGGCTGGCTCCCTTCCTTAAGACTGGCTCCAAATAACAAGCACAAGCCAGAGGCAGCAGGCTGTCAGGCCATCTGTGCAACTGCAAGAGGAAGGCTGGGGCTGCCTGGCAGTCACAAAGAAGAGAGGGTTCCAGGCCAGCGCCCCCTTCCCAAAGCCACTGCAGATAAAGCCTTGCAACCTCACACTTGCATATGCATGAGTGGAGATACCCATGGAGGTCTCCTTTCCTGCACTCACACCGCAGTGGCTAGCTCGGGAGGGCTCCCTGGGAACTCAGACTCATAAGGAAACACATCTGTGGCCATGATGATCCAATCACCCACAGGACCAGCAGAGCATCAGAAAGACTGAGTTCCATGAGATGATAAGATTCAGCCCCCACACCTGCACCAGGTGTCCCAGGTGCCAAGGCCCATCCAAAAGCCAATAATAAGTGAGACCACTAAATGCTTCCTATGTACAAGGTATGGGTCCTGGCATCCACTTATATTATGTCTACACCTTCAGCAACTCTAGGAAGTAGCCATTATGGTCATCTTTCCACAACTGAATAAACTGAGGCTCAGAGATGTTAACAAGGCAACCTGCCCAGAATGGTACAGCAAATAAATGAAGGAAATGGACTTCACACCCAAACCTGATGTCTTTACAGCTCAGATGCTATAGCAACAGTTCCAAGATTTCTGACTCCTGGTCCAGGGTAATTCGTACCACCTCCCTTGTTACAAAGAAGGTTTTGAAACCAAGTGGAAGTACTAAATAATACACCAGGGAGTATATTGCCAATGACTAAGCAGATTATAAATGTTAGGTATTGCTATTATTCTGTTTTTATTCAGGGTCACAGACTTTTACTTTGCCAATTTTGGACTTAAAACAAGTGAATCACCATCAACTATCAGTCATTTCTTAAAAGTATTTGCACGCCAAAATTTGTAGACAGGACATAGCTATGGAATCAAAAGCGATCCCTTCAACTGAATGCACTCAACGTTATGGACAAATGCATTATGGTGCTGTTGTTCTTCTCATCATCAGAAATGTTGGGTTTATCCCTGGGAATCACTGGCCTCAATGGCCATTTCAGTTTGAAAATTCTTCCGTGTAGCTACTGTTAATCCCCACTAAATAAAGATACCCTTAAGGAGTAGGATTGGATGACAGTCTTCAGCAAGATGATTCTGACTAAAACCTATAACCATGGTGTAAAAAAGTTTTTCAAAAAGTCCTTGCCTCTTCTTAAACACACAGATCCAGGAGACACAAATTATCTGGTCGATTCACTAGTGTCTGTGGTTTGGTACCATGAAGGCAGCCCCACGGCAGGCGGCTGTGTTTTTCACTTAGAGACTGCTGGGTTTTCCTGTCCCAAGAGGCCCAGAAGGAAAGATCTGGGCTCTTTTCCTCTCTCACATTCCTGAGGAATGTGCTGACATCCCTGTATTAATCATGTCTTTTATTTTATGATGTTTTGACATCTTGGGAGGCCTAGCTGGCCAGGGATGGACGGCAGCTCTAATTCCTAGAGATAATAAACAACTCGTCCTGAACATACCTTTCATATGCAAACCAACCAATCCTGAGTCCATGTTCCAACCACCTCCTTTATCTCTAGCTCTCCTTTAAAACTCTGATGCACCAAGCTGATACTCCTCTGCCCTGATTCCCCCCAGGGCAGCTATCAGACTAGAGACCAGCCCTGTGGCCCAGAGACAAGCGACATTACTCAAGTAGTAGGACTGGCTAGTCCTAAGCCTTTGCCCTGGCCCCACCTTCCTTTCCAAAACACAGCACAGGCTCTGGGACTCTCTTTCTGCCTCCTGATCAAACCTGGTGCTTCCCCTGCAGCCCCGCTTGGCGTGGGGCGCCCCCTCCTCTTGGGAAGCATAAACAATAAGTTCCTCATTCAATGCTGTTGATCTCTCTTGTCTTCACTCAGTCTCCTCTATAAATTAAAATCCTGGGGTAATTTTACCCCAGCCCCTAGGTGCTGAGCTCAGTTCCCTACATTGTAATGATGACCCCAGAAGGAGGAGCTGCCCTCTCTGCCCTGCCTCTCCCTGTGCCTGGGGCCCTGGTGACTTGAGCCCTGGGGTGCCCCTGAGAGAGATACTCTAGCCTCCCAGACGCAGGGGCTTGTCTATGACTTGCCACGGGACCCTAGGACAGAGAACGGTCCGGGACCCCTGGACATCCCCTCAGGGTGGGACCTGGGCCATGGGAAGCTGGTATTGCAGGCATCCCTCCTACAGATGAGGGATGGAAGAGCTCAGAGGAACACCCTGAGGAGGCTTAAGCCTGGGGAGGGGGTGGGCTCAGCCCCACAAAGCTGTAACCACAGATCAAAACAGCAGGAGAGAAAAGTAAGGGAAGTTCGGAGCGCACCCCCCCTTCCCCCTGCCCCCCCCAACAGACTCTGCTCCCCACCCGGCCTCCTGTTGGCACTGCCAATATCGGCACTGCCGACAGCACATGTTTGGCTCCGAGGTGCCCAAGTTCACTGGCACCTCCAGGGAAGCCATTCTGAGGTCCCTGTGTGAGCACATTGACATAGTCACCAGGTTTTCCTGGGTCCAACCCTGTGCTCGACCCCCTGAGCAAACACAGGCAGAAGGAAACCTGGAAAAGCCAGAGTGACATGTAGGAGGACTTGGGAGGCCCCAGGCTCTGCAGACACGGCCTCAGTGAGGGGCCAGGGGAACCCTGAGCCCTGTGCAGCCCTGACCGAGGCGCCTCTGGCCTCAGCCGCCATGTCACTGTCTGTGGTTCCTGGGAGTCTGTCACCTGAAGAGACGATCTCCAGGCTCAGAAGGGCTCCCTTCCTGTTGTCACCCCTCTCGCTCTGCCCGGGAGGCCTCCACAGACCCATCTGCTCAGCTGGGCTCCACCTCCCAGACCGCCAGCCACAGGCCCATCGTCCTGGCTCTCATGCCTGAGCTGCCCAGCATGCGGGTCAGCTCCCAGGGCAGAGAGCAGCCCCAGGTCCTCCCACCCTGCCTTCTACGGCCCTTTGGGCTCTGACCCCACGAGTGGGGCCCAAGGCCCAAGAAGGTTGGTCCCATGCAAGAGGAAGAAAAGACTTCTGTGGGGGCCGGGCCCAACTCACGCTGCTTCTCCTGGAGGGTGCTGGATGTGCACGGAGCGCCCCCTTCTCCTGTAGAAAAAGGAAGGAAACGTGAGCACATGCCCCACCACTGCTGGCCAGACACTGGGGGCCACTCGGGGGTGCCCCTGCCCTGCCTCTCCAGCTGGCTCCCTCCCAGAGCTGGAGTGGGAGGGGGTCTCACCCCCTCACGCCCTGCCCCTGCCATGCTTAGCTCCTGGCCCTTTATGCAAGAAGAGCATGGAGCTATGAGGCCACTGCCGGGGAAGAGGTCCAGCCCCCTGTGCTCCTCCACCTTCTGCTGCCCCGTCTCCTCCCACCTTCTCTAGGCACTTCGACCTGCAGAGTGACCGTCTGTGCTGACAACTGCCAAGCCTGTCCCTAGAGCAGCCCTCTCTCCCATGTTCTTGACCACCATCTCCTGCCGCCTCCTGGACGTCAGCTCCACACGCTTCTGGGCAGCACATGCTCACCATGGCCACAGTGAGTGTCCTGGAACTGCCCCTCTTCCCAGGTCCCCCCTCACCTCACAAAGGCACCACCTACTCCCGCGGGACCCTCTTCCCTCCCTCATCCCCATGTCCTGCCAGTCATATCACAAAGTTCTGTGGGATTGGCCCACTCATCCCCTCATCACTGTCCCCTCCGCAGGGAAGGAGTCCTGCGCTGTTCACTGGCGTGGCCCCAGGCCTCAAAGGTGCATCTATAGCAGGATTCCTCAGCATACACCCCCAGGGGGAGGATCCTGGGTCGAAGGGTAGGAGTCTGCTGAAGGCTCCTGGTGTTTACTGCCGGGTGCTTTCCAGGGGAGTGGACGTTCTGCGTACGTACCCACCTGCAGCAGAAGTCAGCGCTCTTCTCAACAGATACTCAGCTCCAGGCATTTACACGGGTCTGTCTGATTTCTCTGCCTCTTGCTTTACCAAGTTAATCTTTCTCAAGCAAACCCTTCCAGGCCACTCTCTTGCTTATTAAGACCCTCAGGTGGCTCACCTTCTCCAAATTCTGAGGCTGGCAAGCAAGCCCCTGCATGAAGCGGCCCCTGCGCCCTCCCTCAGCCTTTGCCCTCTCCTTTGGCTCCACCAGCCAAGTCACTTGTTTCTCAATCCACACTCAGGGTACAACCTGCAGCCCGCTGTCCACACAGGTAACAGCCCCTACCTGGAACACCTACCTGCCCTTGCACCTTCCTCAGATCTGCGGTATCCCTGGGCAGGACTGAGAACCAGCCCCGGAGCTGCTGCTTCTATGAAAGCTCCATTCTTCCCCAGAAGCCTCAGCTCTCAGGACCTCTGTCTTCAAAGGCCCGTTCTGCACCCCAATGGCCAGCAGAGGCTGAGGTTCAGCAAAGGCCAGTTCCCTTCCCTCTCAAATGCCCCCTCCACCCACCTACCTGACAGGAAGCCTCAGAAAGGAGGCTAAGCCAGAAGCTCCAGGAGTAGAGCTCCCCTGTACCCACAGGGAGACCGGAATCAAAGCACTGGCATCCCCAGCTCAGCCATACCAGAGTTCCATTTGATCCCCCCAAGGCTTTACACTGGGGGTGCCCCTTGGCCCCGGAAGCCCTAACCCTGGCTCTGCTGCACCCTGGTTTGGGCTCAATTACTCACGTCTGTCCAGTGGAAGGCTGCACTCTGCCTTGTCTGCTTCCCAGCACGAGGTGTCCTGGGCCTAAGGGATGTCTCCCAGGTGGTAGGGCTGGGGTCAGGGCGTGGGGTAAGCAATGTGGAGACCATGCCTCCGGCCTGAAAACTAGCTGGAGGCCGGATCCTGCTGCCCAGGTAGGACATGTCTCCTGAACTCACCGTGCCAGCAGAACTTACTGATACCAGGCCTGAGCAAGTCTGAGCTCCCTGAAAAATGCATCTGCAGCTTTCCCAAGGACCCCAGCTCTCTGAGGGAGGGCTCCAGGGTGCAGAAAGAAGAGGCTCTAGGCACAGCCTGCACATGAGCCCATCCCATGCAAAGCTGCCTTCTTCCTTCCCCTGCAGAGCTCAAGGGCAGCTCGTCCTGGAAACTCCACCATCTCCTGGCCAACAATCCAGGGACGATGTGCGACTCTTTTCCAGACCGGGTTCCTGCCTCCCATGTGAATGAAGCTTTCACGGACGCCATTCACCAGAACATGGCACTGTTTCTGTAGCTGCTGCCTGCCAGGGCTGCCTTCGAAGCTCATGTCACCCGAATCCTAATCTGTCTCCCTCCTCCATAGGATCAGAGCCCCTGGGTGCTTTCAAAGGCAGGCAGGAGTAAAGGGTGGACAGGACATAGAGTTGGGGTTGGGAGGCTGAGATTCCATCCCAGGCTCTCACAGACTCTCTGTGTGACCTAAGGCAAGTCACACTACCTCTCTGGGCCTCATTCCCACAATACAGTGTGGGTTCAATGCTCTCTAAGGACCCTGTAAGTACTAAAATCTCTTGGTAGCACTGCATTATGATTAAACACCTGGATTCAAATCCTGGTTCCTTCATTTACTATGTACCCTTGGGCAAGTCACATAAACTATGTATGTCTCAGTCTTCAAATCTATAAGATGGGGATCATGGTGGTACCCACCTCAAAGGTTTATCCCAATTATCAAATGATTAATATGTGCAAAACCCTTAGCACACAGCCAGGCACACAGAAAACATTCACACATAAGGATTGCTCCTACTGTTGTTTTATTTACTTTGAACAACTGGCTCAAGACCCGGTCTCTTCTGTCTAAATCATGACTCAAGGGGAGCCGGATGGAGAGAATCCATGGTCAATGATGTATGCTGGCTCACGGTGCTCCCCAGGGCCTGGTAGCCATGCCAGAGCCTGGGCCCAAGAGGGGCCTGAAGAGAGAACAGAGCCCTGGCACCCTCATAGAGGGGTCCCGCCAGCATGATGAGGGCACAGACTGCCCCACACACCTGAAGGGCAGCTCAGATCAGACAGGAGAGAAGCAGACCCAGCGCCCGAGGTGTGGTCAGGACCAAAGACCGGCAACCTGCCTGGATACCAGCTGGGCCCCACGGGGAAAGTCAGCTTCTGCCACCTAGCAGGACAGGGGCCCAACACTGAGGTCAAGTCATTTGCAAAACACCTTCTATCTATCTGCCAGATACCATCCTAGGGGCTGGTCAGAGTTCACTGCAGCAAGGGGAGATGAGGTCAGAGGAGGGAGACATGCATTCTGACCGAGGGACCCTGGGGGCAGGCAACAGAGCCCTGATTTGAGCTTCAGGGTAAATGGGGCTCTGGTAGGCAGAGGACAGGGCAGGGCATTCCCAGCCACCCAGGCCATGTCCACAGCATGCAGAGCCCAGGGGTAGAGGGGTGCGGGGCAGCATGGCCCTGGGCAGGAAGCCCACTTACAGACAAGAAAACCGAGGCTTGGAGGGGCAGAGGGCCTTACAAATTCTTCCAAACCCAAGTCTCCTGCCTTGTCTGTTACACCCCAAACCAGCGAGCTACATAATTGGCAGGGTCCAAGCCAAAGTGAAAACACAGAGGTCCTGGCTCAAGAAGTAAGAAAAAGTGCTGTTAATGGTACAAAATTATGAAACGTTTTCCTTTGACCTGAAGACTCTCTCAACCTGTTATGGTATCTTTTATCTGCTAGGTAATGTTCCACTGCCTTATACTTGAGGGGTGAGTGTAGACCCTCACAGGTGTCTGCACCCTGCCACCAGGCTTCTCAACTCAGCATAATGTGCACATGGGCCCTCAGCTACCAGGACCCCCTCCCACTACCCACTGGGCTCATGCACAAGTGAGCCATCACTGACAGCAGGAAGGTAGGGCCTGCATCTGCCCTTCCCACAGGCCTGCTGCCCTACCCGGGGGTAGTCAGGTGGCCCCCAAGAGTGCTCGACCCCCACCAACCTGCACTAGGCCCTGGGTGGGAGTGGGCGAGAGGCCTGCTCTCTCTGAATCTCTCACTGAATGCACCACAGTGGGGCACTCCCAGGACAGGATGGCTGCTCTGTCCTGAGACACAATGGGTATGTGCTCCTGCCCCCAGCCCTCCCCACACCCAGGCCCCTGCCTGGGGTAGGACAGCAGAGGTCTATGGGCAGGTGCAGGAGGAGGAAGCTGGGAGGGACAGAGGGGCCAGAGAGCTGGACAGCAGGAGGCCAAGAACCTTTCTGGGCACAGGATGGGGTGGGAGGCAGCACCATGGGTGAGCCAAGCTCCAAGCCCCCCATTGGGCTGTATTTACAAAACACAGATTTGAAGACACAATGATCCAGAATTCAGAACTTCAAAACCCAAACCATGGGCCCTTCAGAGAAAGTCCTGGCTATAACACAAACACCTCTAGCATTTTGGGGGGCACCTACCATGTGCCAGACCCTGGGGGAGAACGGGAGGCATCTTGTTGAGGGACAGGTCAGGTCTGATTTGTCACTTCCCTGTTTTCATGCCAGGCATAGGAGCAACTCACCTAGACGGTTACAAGATGATGATACCACGCAATACTTTCATTACCAGAAAGGAAATAGGACCTGCAGGCCTGGGCAGGATTTCAGTGGGCATAATGCCCGGCAGGGGCTTACAAGCAGGAGGTGCTGGGAAGCAGTGGTGCAGAGGTAGGAAGGAGCCAGGAGGGAGTGTCACTGACGCGCTGTGTGCAGGATCCCCGAGAAAGAAGACTGTTGGGGACGGAGGTAAGAGCCAGCTCTTTGTGGCTCAGTGTGTGAACTGGAGAGGCTGTTCCTGTGCTTACAGGAGCTGAATGGTTCACCCAGCACTTTCCCACCCATTAGATCATTGTGGCTTCACACCTATGCAAAACAGGCCCCCTTCCGCAGATAAGGAAACTCAGGCTCAGAAGGATAAAGTCACTTGCCCAATACTTAGATTTGGTTCCTTTTTGACCAGTCTGCTGAGGGTTCTTCCCATGCCTGCTACCCCTTTCGGGGAGGGGGCGCTCTAGGGCAGGGGCTGCCTGGGATGGCTCAGGCAGAGCGCACCGTGCTTCCCAAAGCGGGGAGTCACTGAGGCAGAGGGAGGCTGCTACACGTCAGGGGCTGGGAGGTGGGGAGCAGGGGCAGTGGAGAAGGGGTGTCTACAGGGGTCCTGAGGGGAATCATCCAGAGAACACTGGGCTGAGCCAGGTCTCCTCAGAGACAGTCTCTCCTGCAGCAAAGCCTGAGCCAGGCATCCAAGGGTGAGGCCACAGACCTAGGCAAGGAGCTTGCTGTCTGACAAGGTAAGTGGGGCGCCCTGACAGTGGGAAGCTGGCCTTGCCTGCCCAGCTGCCGGCTACATCTCCCCTCCCCGCTGGAGTGAGAGGAGGCATCCGCTCTGAACCCCAGCTCCCTGATTAGCAGGCTCCCAGGATGAGGGTGATTAACCAGATGTGCAGCAGGCTCAGCCACCGCCTAAATGAGACCCCACTTGGCCTGCAGCTTCCCGGGGTGCCTAGGCCCAGCAGCCTCGCCTCAGCTGGAGCTTTCTTCAGAGGCAGGAGCTGCCAGAAACTCCTGCAGACAGGACAGGCTACCCATGGAGAGCTGGGAGCTGGGACGCCTGGGCCTTGGCTGCCCACCCCAGGCTCCGGCCCCCTAATCCTGCCTGTCCCAGACCCACACTGCATCTGAGCCACATCATCTCCAAGACGATGCATCCAAGTCCTGCAAACAGTGTCCTGAATGATTTTATATTTCCTCTTCCCAATCCCCTTTCATCAGGCCATGAGCTCCCCCAAAGCAACGGAAGCAAAATGTGTGGCCAAAAACAGAAGCACTTTCACCAAACACAGGAACAGGAGCATCTTCCTGCCTCTATGGGGAGGGTTGGGCAGGGGGAGCATTCAGACTGGGCCTTGGGAAAGAAGGAATTGGGAATCCTCCTGATATGCCAGCAAGTGTCTGGCAGACACCATGGAGCACAGATGGGAGCCTGGGAAGTCCTGTGATTTGCCAGGCTTGAGCCCAGCCTGGTCACTCAGCTCATGAAGTAGGGCTGAGGAAGACAGTCCCAGATACCCACTCCCTGCCCAGGGTGGTCTCCCGACCCTGAGCCTCTGCTGAGCTGCAGGCTCAAGACTCACCCTCCTGATCTCCCCCCGAGCCCACCCCAACACTTTCCACATTCATTCCCTCACCCCTCCTATTATCTTCTACACTGGCTTCCAGAATGATCTTTCTAAGTGGCTGTCAGTCCCCTGCTCGCACTCTCCATGGATCTCCAGCAGCACTGCTGAGAAGCCTGGTCTCCTCAGCTTGACATTCAGCACCTTCATCTTGAGCTTTCTCACCCCCGCCCCTTTCGGAGACCTCTCCGCCTCTGTCCCCGGTCCTCCGCCCCACACGTTGCATCCCAGCTTCAGTCAAGATGAACCTTGTACAGCTCCCAAAATTTCCCTGCCTGCTGCTACCTCCCTCTCCGTCTTTGCGCCTGCTGTCCCTTCTGCCTGTTGCACCCTCACTGGTCTGTCCAGAGACCAGAAAGGCCTCGGAGCTCCCCATGTCTCAAGCGCCATGCCCTCTTTTATCCCACTGTACTTTGTTCCCACTCCTGCTAGAACAATTAGCTCACTGTACTGCAACGCCCTGCCCCCAAGTCTGGGAGCCAGTCAATTCTGAGTCCATTTCTGAGTCATCAGTGTGTCCCCAGCATTGACGGACACACAGTAAGCAGTCCGTGTGTGCACTGAAAGCACAAGGGAGGGAGTGATTGCGTGAATGCGCCATGAGTCCCTCCCCGCCTCAGGTTCAGAAAGGGGAGCAAAGCACACACCCAAAAAGGCACTGCTGTGCGCAGACCAGGGCACTGCGGGGACAGGGGGCAGCCCAACTGGGCTGGCTCGGCGGGAGGGAGGCGGTCTGGGAGAAGCTGGGGCATCAGGAAGGCCCCCGAGGAGGTGCACAGGATCGTGTGCTAGCGATGAAACCTGGGGAAAAGCGGGGGCGAAGGAGGGAAGCTGAAGAGCTCATGTGGGCTTAAGGATAAGCAAGCAGCCCCTGGGCCTTTGGCTAGAACACAGGGTGAAGGGCAGAGGAGGGGAGGTGCGGCCGGAAATCCTGAATACCAGAGTCAGAGATTAGCAATGATCTGACCCTTCCTGTTACAACAGCCCTCACCGTAGCCGGTTCAAGGCTGCCTGATTTCTGCTGTGATGGGACAACTATCATTGTTAGAAGGGAGGCTGGAACCAAATTGTGCACAGATGACCTTCCGTGCCAAGCTGGGGGGTTGAAACTGCATTCTGCAGGCAGTAAAGACTAGTTGCCGACTCCACAGCAGAATGATATTGCGGGGTTTGTATTTTAGAAGCATCAATGGAAGATTGGATAAAGCTAGTAAAGTGACAACAGGACCCAGCCTTTTTCTCCTGCCCTGCATCCCTAGAAAATGACCTTACATATTGTATATGTCTTAGTCTTTGGTAGCATTATATTATAAGGAGGGGTATCCTTAGCAGACCAGAATTGTGAGGCATCCCTGAAATGCAGAAGGCAGAGAGATCTGATGGGGGAGGCAGGCCTGACTAGATAATTTGCAGGGCCCATGCAAAATGAAAATGTGGGGCCCCTTTGTTCAAAATTATTAAGAATTCCAAGGTGGCAACAGCAGAACACAAAATCAGGTGTAGGACCCTTCTTAGTGGGAGATTTATGTGACTGCCAAGGTCAAATGTCTATAAAGCTAACCTAGAGAGAGGAAACCATAGCCTCCACCCTGCAAAGGAAAGTCTGTGGCCAAAGGTGGGGGAGCTGAGAGGTAATAGCAGCTCGTGGATGGAAAATGCAGGAGTAAAGAAAGCTTATGCTACTGTCTGGGCTGCCACAGCCAAGGAGCCGGGGACTTGGGTCCTCCCTCCAACTGCTGCTTGTACCAAGCAGAGGCATCTGTCCCCAGTGGTGAGAAGGGATGAATGTTTGAGAGACAGGACATCCTAGGAAGCTAAAAATACCCAAGAAAAATCAACCAGAAGCTAATGGCTCAACACACCCAGTAGCACATTCTACCCTCCCTAGTAATTAGATGACAGGAGTTGGTGGTAAACAGATAAATCACATCTGCAAATACAGAGTGGAGTACCCATCCAAATATTACTGAATATTAGGGGAAAACCAGCACTGTGGAAGAAATATACCGAGCTCAGTGACCGAAGGAAGGGGAGTACAAGGAAGTGGATTTCTGAATTCTTTGAACCATTTTATATCATATTAATGAATGGCTCTCAAATTCCAGCAAGCCCCAGAATCACCTGAGAGCTAGTAAAAACAACAGATCCTGAGCCCTACTCTCAGAGGAGTTTCTGATTTGGTAGGTCTGTGATGGAGCTCCAAAACTCACATGTCTAACAATTTTCCAAGTGATCTAATGCTATTGGTCCAGGGAACACTCCTTGAGAACCACATATCTAGGCACAAGGGCATAAACTAGAATCAGAGGGGGAGTGGTAGGAAAAAATCGCTCTCTGGAAAGCTGGGAGCAGAGGAACTGGTCAGGAACACCTAAGCCATGACTGCTTCCTTCCTCTCAATGAGAATGTGGTCTTAATGGCACCAAGTTTGTTTCAGAAACAAGAACTTTGATTGTAAGTAGTCCCATAAGTGACAGCTGATGGACTGTTATTATAAATCATTCTGGAAGAGATATGTAAACCCTGAGCATAAAAGATAAGCATCACAGCAAGGACCAAATGGATAGCTCAGGAACACAAGGTTGTTCCATATATATGAAAGTCAATCAATGTAATGTGTCCTATTAATAGAATAAAGGACAAAAACCACGTGACCATCTCAATGTTGGCAGCTTCAACACCCTTTCATGATAAAAGTACTCAACAAACTCAGAATAGGAGAGAACTTCCTCAACCAGAGAAAGGACAAAAAAAAAAAGGAAACAACCCACAGCTAACCTATTTAATGGTGAAAGACTGAAAACATCCCCCCTAAGATCAGGAACAAGACATGATGTCAGCTCTCACCATTGCTATTCAGTATTTTACTGGAAAACCTTCGCCAGGGGAAGTTAGGCAAGAAAAGGAAATAAAAGGCGTCTAGACTGGAAAGGAGTAAAACTACCTCTATTTGGAGATTACATGATCTTATATACAGAAAATCCAAAGGAATCCCCCCAAAATAAAACTAATAAAGTTCAGCAAAGTTTCAGGATACAAGGTCAATATACAATAATTGCTTGTATTTCTATACACTTGCAATGAACAATCCATAAATGAAGTTAAGAAAACAATTCCAGTTGTTAAGAGCATCCAAAAGAATACTATACTTAGGAATAAATTGAACAAAACAAGTGCAAGACTTTTCCATTGAAAACTATAAAACATCATTGAAAGAAATTAAAGAAGACCTACATTCCACGATCAGGGACTGGAAAACTAATATTTTTAAGATGGCAATACTCCCCACATTGATCTACAGATTCAACATAATCCCTAGCAAAATTCTAGCTGGGTTTTTGCATAAATTAATGAGCTGGCTCCAAAATTCATACGGAAATGCAAAGAACACAGAAGAGCCAAAACAAACTTGAAAAGAGCAAACTTGGTGGACGCCCACTTCCTGATTTCAAAACAAGTGTACAATAATCAAGACTGTGGGGTACTGGCATAAGGCTATATATACATATCAGTGAAATAGAATTGAGAGTCCAGAAGCAAACCCAAATGTTTATAATCAATTGATTTTTGACAAGGGTGCCAAGAAATTCAATGGAGGAAAAATATTCTTTTCATTAGCGATGCTAGTACAACTGATTATCCCATGTGAAAGAATGAAACTGAACCCCTACTTTATGCTGTACATAAAAATTAACTCAAAGTGGATCGAAGACCTAAATAGAAGAGCTAAAACTATAAAACTCTTAAGAAAAAACACAGGGGAAAATCTTCATGACTTTGAATAAAGCAACGGTTTCTTATATATGTCATCAAAAGCACTAACAAAAGAAAAATAATAAATTGGCCTTTGTCAAAATTTTTAAAATTTGTACTCCAAAGGACATGATTAAAAAAGTGAAAAGACAGTTCACAGGATGGGCGAAAATATTTGTAAATCATATAACTGATAAGGGTCTAATGCCCAGAATATACAAAGGACTCAACAACTCAACTGTAAAAAGACAAATAACCCAACCTTAAAATGGGCAAAGGATCTGAATAGACTTTTCTCCAGAGAAGATGAACAATGACTAATAAGCACATGAAAATATGCTTAACATCATTAGTCATTAGGGAAACACAAATCAAAATCAAAATTTTATACCATTTGACACCCACGAGGATAGCTATTATCAAAAAGCCAGATAATAACAAGTGTTAGCAAAAATGTGGAGAAACTTGACTTCTTGTACAGTACTAGTGGAATGTACAGTGGTGCAGCCACTTTAGAAAAGAGTTTGCCCATTCTTCAAAAAGTTCAACAGTTACCATATGATACAGCAATTCCACTCCTAGATACATACCCAAGAGAACTGAAAATGTGTCCACACAAAAACTTGCAGACAAATATTAACAGCAGCATTATTCATAATAGTTAAAAAGGGGAAACAACTCAAATGTCCATCAACTGATGAATGGAGAAATAATATGTGACATACTCATACAATGGAAATTATTCAGCCGTAAAAGGGAATGAGGTACTGATTCATGATCTAACATAGAATCTCAAAAACACTATGCTAAGGCAAAGACATCAGACACAAAAGGCCACATTTGTTTGATTCCATGTGGGTGAAACTCCAGGAGTTTGAGGGGAGAAAAATGGGTGGGGACTACTAATGGGTATGCGGTTCCTTTTTTGGGGAGATGGAAATGCTGTGGAACTAGACAGTGATGATGGCTACACAACTTCAAATATACAAAACCACTGAACCGTATACTTTCGAAAAGTGAATTTGATAGTATGAATTACATCTCAATTTTATAAAGAACTTGGTAAGACCTACTTTACTTGGACGATATTAATGACAGCTGTGTGCTTCCTTAGATAATTAGAATCAGGCTTGCTTCTGCTCTGTTATAATCTCACTTACGGGTCTTTGGCTAATTAATCCAATCTGAAGTGCGTGTGGTCTCGTCTTGTCCCATCCACCTCTAACCTACCAGAAAACTCTGAAACTTAAATGAACAAGAAGACAGAGATTTTCAAAAGCATAGAATCAGGGTACCTATGAATCAGTATCAGGTTGTCATGAAAAATAACAAGAGCACATGAAAATGAAAGATGGTGGTCTTAAAAGACTCCACAGAAAAACACTCCACAGAAAAGCTGAGCCAGAAGAATGGAAACAGCTGACAAAACAGGGGAGCTGCTGGTTTGGTCAGAACCAGGGAATACTTCCAGAACCTACTAAGGACCAAGAAATATGAATAGGAAGGACAAGTTGAGACATGGGTTCAGCATCTGTCTAATGACAGTTTTGGAAAGTGAAAACATAGAGAGAGAAATACTTCAAGAAACAACAACAAAAAAAGTCACAATAATAAAGAAAATGCACACCAGGTATAGGCATGACAAACAACAACAAAACCTTACTAGCAAACATTGTGACTTCAGAATACAAAGAATAACGATTTAAAAACTTAAAGCTTCAAGAAGAGGGAAAAGCAGATCACCCACAAATTTACGTCAGACTTCTTTCCAACAGCACTCAATGCAAGGAGGCCACGAGAAAGATCTGCAAGGACAGCTGGGAACGTGATTATGAACACAGACGAACTCGTGTTCAAATGAGAAGGCAAAATAAGACGTGTTTAGAAATGCAAGGACTTGGAAAGTTCCTATCTGAAAGAATTACTTGAGGAGATATTCTGGTAAAAAGAGGAAGTAATGGAATCTAAGAAGCAGCAGTGAGAACTAAGCACAGAAAGGGTGTGATTTCTGGAATATAAATCGCACTTCAGTATACTCAGCTGAAGATAGAATCATGGCAAGAATGAGGACGAGGAGAAGAGGCGGGGAGAAGGAGGAGGCTGTTACAGAATTACAGCCAGGGTCAAATAAGAATGTCTGCTCTCCTCACTCCTGTTACTCAGCGTCTATCTGGAGCGCCTGTCCAGTGCAATTTAATAAGAAAAATAAGTAAGCAGTGTAAATATTGTCAAGGAGATAACTGTTAAGATTTGTAAATGATATGATACTCTATCTAGAAAACCCAAGAGAGTTAACTGACAAACTATGAGAACTAATAAGACAGTTCAGCCAAATGGCATGATTCAAGAGACAAGTATTTCAAATATATAGCAGACAAATAATTGATATCCAGAATACATAAAGAACTCCTAAAAATCAATAAGAAAACAACAAATAATCCAAAATATTAGCAAAAAACATGTTTAAGAAAGTCAGAAAAAAGAAAATAGGGCTAGTCAATCCTATCTGTGAGAAGATGATCAATCTCACTACCAATCAAGTAAGCACAAAATCAAACAAAGAGAACATCTTCACCCATCAATCAGATAATATCAAGTCTGGTAACACTGTAGGTAAATGGCTAAGCTAATCCACAGAATGAATATAAATTTGCACAGCCTTTATGGACACTTATTTAGAAGCATCTATTACAATTTTCAATGTTTATACTTTCAACCCATGTAGCTTTGTTTTAATAATGAAAAATTCCGATGTCTATCACTACAGAATGATGAAATACATTATGACACATGTATAGGATATTATCTTACAGGTAAAAAGAAGTTGGATCCCTATATATTCTTATGGGAAGCTCTCTAAGATCTACTATGAAACGAAAAAAAGAAGTTAAGTTACAGCAGTAACATCTAATATGATCTACTTGTACAAAGATATACTCCACGCTGATCAACTCTGCAGTAAGGTCTTCAGTTGAAGAAGTAGATAAAGGACACTTGGGTCTCCCTTGCGTGTTTGTTTACAACAAGAATGTTTTCAAGAAATAAGGTGGTTATTTATACACCAATGTTCATAGCAGCATTATTCACAATAGATAGACAGTGGAAGCATTCATCAATACATGAATGGATAAGCAAAATGTGGTATATATATATATATATATAATGGAATATTATTCAGCCTTAAAAAGCAAAGAAATTCTGACCCATGCTACAACATGGATGGACACTAAGGACATATGCTAGCTGAAAATAACCAGACATTAAAGACAAATACTGAATGATTGCACTTATATGAGGGTCCTAGAGTAGTCAAATTCATAGACAGAAGTAGAATGGCAGTTACTGGGGGCTGGGAGAGGGGGAAATGGAGAATTCATGTTTAATGGATACAGAGGTCCACTCTGGGGTGATGAAAAAGCTCTAGAGATGGATGGCTTATAGCTGCACAAAAATGTGAACATACTTAATGCCATTAAACTGTACACTTGGAAATGTTAAAAGTGGTAAAGTTGTATATCATGCGTATTTTACCAAATTAAAAAATGTTAAGCAAAAATAACAAGACAATCGTAAAATAAAATAATAATAATAAATAAGGTGGACTGAACTGATACTGAAGGATCCCTTTCCATTAAAATGCATCTACATTGGACAATATTTACCCCAAAAATGTAAATATATAACCAAGCTATATATATATATATGTAAATATATAAAGAATGGCTAATACACCAGTGCCAGAAACAAGGGGACTACAGTCTAGAGAGGAAAGTAGAAGCTCACACAGAAGAGACCCATGGAAGGTTCAGATGGACAGAGGCTGCCCGATCAGAGGCTGGAAACCATACTGCTAACTCGGCACGCTTAGCGCCTGCCTTGGAAAGTGGGGAGCTAAAGCGGAGCCCCCTGAGCAGTAGGGAGCCTTAAAGGGCTGCTCCATCCATAAAGGAACTTTAAAAAGCAACGACACACTCCTTTGGGAAAGCAGCAAAGAAACCATTCACACAGTGAGAAAGAGAAAGTCACACATGAGTAATTAAAACCCTAAGCCTCTGCTGCATAAAGGTGTGGGGTCTAAATTTACACCACGCATGTAGAATGGAAACACTAAGCTGTAAATTTAGCATATAAAATGTGTAAGATAAGTGAAATATTCAGGCCCAGCAGATACACAAGATCAGTCTCTACAAGGACATTTTCACAACCAAGGGCACACAAGATTCCCGCAGGGAAGAAAGCGGGTGGTGGCAACCAAAATGAGGTGCAGTGTGTGCACGTGTATACACATACGCACCAGAATTAGTACTCCCAAGGACTGGAGGAAACAGAGCAGTCTGAAAGTCCCTATACAATATATGCTTTAAATGGCTGAGGAGATCAAAGACGGACTGTCAATCATAGTTCAGGTTTAGGAGGAAGAAGGTCGGCTCCATTAGGAACTTGTAGAGTGAAATGTCTTCAGGACATCCAGGAGGAGATAAGAGGAAATGGAAAATCTGAGTCTGGAGTTCAGGAGGGAGGTCTTAGCTGGAGACGGATGTGGGGGTCATCCCCACGGGGAGCTGTGACTGGCCAGGGCAGGAGCTGTGAGAGAGGGTCTCTGGAGTGGGCTCTCCAGGGAACTCGAGGAGGCAGGAGTAGAGCTCTGTCCGTACCACCAATTTTGATTGCAGCCTTTTCCAGGAAGTGCTTTTAGAACTTCCTCTCCCCAAAATAATCCCCAGAGCGTCTCTCCTCAAGCCCCTTACTCAACCTGTCTTATGGCACACAGTAGCCGTGGCTAGGATCTGTCTCTTCCCCTCTGCCGTGAGCTCCGAAACGGGTGATAATGCCAGCCTGCTCATCTTTATTTCCCCCACATCTAGCACAGGGTTGAGCCTGTCATGGCTCCAAAAATGATCAGTGAATGAAATGAATGTGTGTGGTGGTCGGGTTGTGGGAATTCACATTATGAAATGGACATAGAAGGAGCTGGAACACGGCTGGTTTCCTCTTCCTCGTGCCCTGTTCTCTCTGTTCCTCCTGCTCCCCATTCCTCGGAGGAAACAGCTTAGATTCTGGGACTCAGGCCAGCACTGCCCCGATTCAGTCTCTTGTGAACCCCATGAAGCATTTGTTGGGATTGTTCTTCTGCAAGATGGTTCACTCTCTCCCCTTGTTCCAGTTTCTGACTGCACTTTGCAATATCAGTTCATTCAATCCCCAAAACTTTTATACTAGCCCCATTCTGCAGCTGCAGAAACTGAGGCTCAGAGAGGTGATGTGAACTTCCCTGGCTGCAAAGCTGCAAAGTGGCACAGCCAAGGCTCCAAACCAGACTTTTCAGATTCCAGAGCTGCGGATTCAGCCTCTCCCAGCCTCCTTCCTGTGCTTCCTGCTCCCCTGCCCTCCCAGCTCTCCTGCCTCTCTTGCACACCCCCTCCTTAGCTCACACTGTGTCTGAGTCACACCTTCTTTGACAGACAAGTGGGGGTGGGGGTGGGAGGAGAAGGTGGGTGGGTGGTGAGTACAAGTCCGCTTTGTCTTTTCATGGCCCCCAAGCATTGTCCTGGGGAAGCAACTGGCATCCATGAACCCTCTGGTCCCCCTCCAGGGATCCTGGGATGCAGGAGAGAGCCAACAAACGGTCTACTTGCAGATGTGCATCTGGGAAGCCTGGGAAGTCATCTCTAGACTGGCCTTGGGGACCAGACTCAGAGCCCGCCCTTCCTGTGAATGTGACAGTGGCCCAGGAGGGGGACCTTCCCTTAAGACTCTGGATTTCTTGGACCCGACTGGCAGGGTCCCAGAACTCTGTGTAGCCTCAGTCCAACTTGGGAGGTAAAACCCCGGTCAGGAATCAGGAGACTAGGGATCTAAGCATGATTCTGTCATCAACTTGAAGGACCTTGGGCAAATGCAGCTTCTCTGAGCCTCGGGTTCTTCTTGTGTCAAATGGAACTGTCATCCCAGGCCTGGCCATTTCTCAGGATGGCATGGGAGTGGCTCTGAAACAGGAGGCAGGGATGGGGGTGCAGAGAGGAGCAGAGACTATGGGCAAGCTACCAACGGTCATTCTCTCGGCCCAGGCCAGGACCATCTCACTGAGCCCCTGATAGGATGGCCTGCCCAGATCACGACTTAGGAATGACAGGGCTAGCAGAGTAAGGAAAGGGTTAGAATGGGGAGGGGGATAGAAAGAACTGGCTTCAGGGCAACAGGTACAGAGGTCAGCACCCTGGATCCTGGAGAGGGTTCTTCACTCCAGTGTGACCATAACCAAATACAGCACCTGTCTGAGCCTCAGTTTCCCCATACGTTATCTCAGATGTTATGACTTTGTCAGCTGTATCTTTGACTTGCCTTTCAAAGCCTGGCTTCATAGCTTCATTGTCAGGAATCCTTTCTCAATCCCCTCTCCTGCCTCCTTCTAAAAATCCTGCCCCTCTCCTCTGGGCCCAACAACGTTCAGCTTAAGTCTGACCCCCTTACATCTTGAATCACTTTTGCTCCCTCCTACCAAGCACTTACACACAGTAGGTGCTCAACAAATATTCCTGTAGTGATGCAACATGGTCAAATGGACAGAATGCCTAAAAGGATGGGCCTTCTTTGCTGAATAAACTCCTGCTCAAAACTCACCTGCATAAAAAGCCTCCTGGATAAATCCCCAGCCACGTACTCCTTCACCAGCTCAGCCAGAGAAAGTTACAACCCCCGCTGCTGTCTCTCTCCCCTGTCCCCTTATCAAAGGCTCCTCCAGTTGCCCCCCTACCTTAACCAGCAGATGCCAACACCATCGGCGTGGCAGTCCAAGGAGCCTGGGCCCTGCCACCTGCCTTAACTACCCATGCTCCTGGGTAGTCATCCTATGGACAAAGGAAGCTCTGTTGAGGAAACCTGGAGCTCTTCTGCCACCGAAAACCTCACAGAAGTCCCTATGGGGGTTCCTGTGGACCACAGAACTCAGGAGTCACAGACCCAGGGAGGGATGGTATCCAAAGACATAAACGACTCTTCATAGAAGACCCAAGTTGTCAGCACCTCGACCCACCTGCAACACACACCCGTGCTCACCCCAGCATGCGAGAAGCAGAAGCTCACCTTGATGCTCCCCCATTTTCCCCATGGTTTCGATCTGTTCCACCAGGTCATTTGAATTCCACTGGCTCATGCCGAGGAGAATGGCATTCTTCCCTTCAGCCATCTCCTCTGTGGGAAGAAGCAGAGATGGGGGTGAGCAGGCAGGGCTGTGGACAGGTGGCCCTACCAGGAGCCTCTGTACGAGGGAGTACTTATTTCTTCCTCTGAATTGAGGTAGAATTCAACTACTGAAGGTGTCTGTGGTTATAGACGGGTATGAAACATTCAGGCATGTTCACTGTAAGAAGACACTGCTGGACCCTGCGGGTCTCCACATGCTACTGCAAAAGGAAGCAGCAAGGGAACAGTCATGAGAGAGGCTGAAAACCCATAGAAGGCTCCGATGCTAGCCCTAAGAATGGTATTTCTTGGAAGGAAGTGTGTCTGGGAAGAAAAAGGAAAACTTGCTACTTGCTAGCGGTGTTTCTTTGGGCAAGTTATTCCACTTCTCTGAGCCTCAGTCTTCCCACCAGTAAAATAGGATCAGCCTTGTCTCACTCACAGAATTGTTGTGAGGATTAAATGAAGATTAAATGGGTATTAAGTTCTTAGTGCATAGTGGGTGCTCATAGATGAGAGACATTATGGTTATTTCTTCACACAAGAACTGAGTCGCCTTCAGTATTTGAGCAGACCGGAACCTGAGTGGGGCAGGAGCAGCTCTGAGTGGCCAGGAGGACAGAAGCCTTCTGGCTCTAAGTGGGCCTGGGGCTGTGTGGGGCCCTTAGCCCTCATCTCAACCTTATGAACCTATGAACCATTCTTCCCGTTTCTCCCCTCAACCCTGTCTATCCTTGCCCTTTCCCAATCTGAGCTTAATGACTGCTCTGGAAGGAACTCCCTAGCCACACTGAACACAAGCCACTGGGTCCCACACAGCTGGTGCAGTCCCGCATCCCAGAAAGGGGTGTTTCCTCAAGAACAAACCCACGGGAATGCCGTCTCTCCTCTCTTTAAGAGATGGGCCTTCCACGTGGAGAGTTCGGTGTCCTCCCTCAAAGAACAGACATTAAATGGTGGTGAGGAGAAGACTCAAGAATAAGGGGATGAAGCCCATTTCACACCTAAAGGCCTGTAAAGAGTAGATGGAACCAGTATGGTGGGGCTGAAGCCTGGGGAGCTGTCCAGAGTTCTGAATCACTCCAGCGCTACGTCACCCAGACCTCACTGCTGGCTGGGGTCTGGATTATCATTATTACTATTATTATCCCTGTCTTATTTTATTTATCTATTCGATTTAGCTAACAACACTTATCCAATCAGTTCTATGTGCTGAGATTGTTGTAAGTGTTGTACAGATATTAATCAATTAATTCGCATAATAGTAAAGAGATACAATATTATTATCTTCATTTTATAGACAAGGTAATTGAGGCATGAAGTGGCTCAGTAATTTGCTCAATGTCATTGGCTAGAGCCAGGATTTCAACCCAGATATACTATTTCAACAGTCCTCAAAGCTGCCTTCCTGACGGCCTCCCCCGGGCATCCTGTATTGGCCACTCAACTCTCCAGCCAGACACCACACATACGCAGGCAATTTCAGGAGCCTGGTGTGTGCCCTCTAGCACTGGTGTGTACCTCTAAGCAGCACTGTGTTCTGGGAAGACCCTCGACTGGGTTCCAGTCCAGTCTCTACTACATGCAAGCCTGTGCTTTTGCACAGACCCCTCAACTGTCCGGTTTTTTCCTCTCTCTTAAATGGGAATAACAACACTGGGTCTACAGCTCTTTCTAGCAAGCTGTCATAAGGACAAATGATGTCATAAATTTGAAAAAGCTACACAAGCCAAAATGCCATTAACAAATATTAGGTAGTATTACTCTTGGGGAGACAGGCTCACTAAGGGGCTAAGAGCTCTGTTCTGGTGTTAGATTGCCTCTTTTCAACCCTGGATGTACCATCTGTGAGCTATCTGACTTTGGAGAGTAACTTCAGCTTCATAAGTTGGAGATTTTCTCATCTATAACATGGCATCATGGTAATGCCTACATCATGGGACTGCTGTGAGCACAAATGGGATAATGAAGATAAAGTGTTTATAAGCATGACTAGAGCACAGTAAGCACACAGATGTGGATAACAGCACATGAAGATGGTGGCACCTCCACCAGACCATGTAGTGCACGCCCCAACACCCACCCTCAGCTCCGCCTAAGGCATCCTGTCCCAGCTCCCGGGTGGGGCAGTCAGGGTCTGCCCGTAGCCCACCTTGAGTGCCTGGGTCTCCTGGCTGTCACCCACGCATTCCACAGTGAATGATTCCTGCGCACCTGCTGGGCACAGTGTGGGACATGACTCCCTCCTGCGGGAATCCAGTTTTGTGAGAAAACGCAATGGCAAATAACTCTGACACCGTGAAGTGAGCGAGCCAGGGCTCCAGCCAGGGCTGGGTATGTAGCAAGCGCTCAGCAGGTGCTTACACGTCCTAGCTCCTGGTCACTTCACAATACATAAGCCTATCCCAGGGGTGTACGCAGGCCATCAGAACCCCCAGGGGCCCCCCAGGGCTGTGAGGAGTGAGCACCCCAATCTGCGCAGCCCTCAGCCTCTTTCCCCTCCCCTTTGGTCCGTGTGTAGCCTCGCTCCATCTTTCCCTCTTGGTCTCTGTCTTTCTGGTGAATATGTCTTCCTCCCCCCTAGCCGCCATGCTCCCCCGAGGCTGACATCCGGCCCTGGGCCCTCAGATCCCTGTCTGTTGGTCTCTCATGACTGTGCCTAGGTTCTGGGTGCCCTCTGCTCTGTCTGTGCCCCTCCCAGGGGCCTCATTCAGGCTCCCGTTCTCCCTGCTCTTCCTGTCCTCCTGTCCCGGCGTCTGCCTCTCTCCTTCTCCCTCTCTCAGGGTTCTCTCACTCTCTGGGTCTCCCTCTCCTTCTGGGGCCCACGCCCCTCTGGACCCCGGCCCACCAGCCCTCCGCGCTGCCTCTGGTCTCCTTTCCCCTTGTGGCTCACTGTCTCTCTTTCAGCGCTTGCAGGCTCTCAGGCTGTGTGTGTGTGTCCCTCCCTCCCGTCCTCTCTGAGTCCC
This sequence comes from Manis pentadactyla, assembly GCF_030020395.1. Classification (NCBI taxonomy): domain Eukaryota; kingdom Metazoa; phylum Chordata; class Mammalia; order Pholidota; family Manidae; genus Manis; species Manis pentadactyla. Next base: position 138,000,472 of record NC_080022.1, read on the forward strand.
ACCCTCTCCCTTTCTGCTCTCCCATATTTCCCTGGCTTTTTCTCTGCCCCTCCACCCTGCACTCTGCCTTGGTAGTCTGGGCCATGGTTCCCCAGATACCCTTGGATTGTACTGACAGGAGGGGGTGTGGGGGCCTGGATTCCGCCACCCACCCTGCTGCATCCAGTCGGTGGCACCAGCCCCCCTGAGGCTGCTCCCCACCCAACCTCTCAGACGGAATCTCTCTCCCTCTCTGGGCCTCTCCTCTGCCCCTGCTCTCAACGCTCAGCCTTCACATCTGCACTCTGGCAACAGTGGGCTTGTGCCCTGAGTGCCAGCAAGAGCCTAAATACACACACACACACATGCATGCACGCATGCACACGCACATGCACATGAAAGCCAAGATAGCTCCTTTCAGAATCATTCAGGCAAACCAGGGAGCCTCGTGGCTCAGCTTGGAGTCTCCGCTCTGCTTCCCCACACTGTAGTCTCTGTGCCTCCCAACAGGACCCACAGAGACCATGAGGGCTCTTTGGATAAATGTCCTAGTTATTGATTTTGCTTTTTGACTTCAGGTGACTGTTACCTGGATGCTAATTCTCATCCCCAGTGACCTCTGGTCAGACACAGTTCCTCCATCTACCTCACCCCCACTGAGCCCCAGGCCCCGCCCAGACTTGGGGCCAGCCAGGCTGAGTGTCACCCTGCAGCACCGCAACCCTGGCCTTGACCCCAGGCTGCCTCTGACCCTGACCACCCCTTTAAGCGCAAGCTCTGGTGCCATAAGGAAAGCCTGTCTTCCCACCCTGGGGCCTCTCTCTCTGCTGGATGCCCAGGACCGCAGAGCGGGGACTCTCCTTGTCCATGCTGGAGCCCCGGGCTTGGTCCCCTGCTGCCGGCTGGCCCACTACCATCCACCCCCCTCGCATCAGGCCCTCTCGCTAACACTCGCCCCCTCCCATACCTGAGGCCATCACCACCACCCTGTTGGTGGCCCAGAGGTGGTCCCCACTCAGTCTGTTCACAGAGGCCTTTGGGGCCAGCTCCATGGCGCTCATGTCCTCACCTCACCCCCAGTGAGAGGCAGGAGGGGTCAGTAACACACCTGTGGCCCCTTGCCCAGCTCCCCACAGCGGTATCCTCCCACCCCACCCACGAGACAAACAGCCCACCCCTGTTGGGTTCCAGAGGGGGGCCCAAGGCTCCTGACTCAGACAGCAGCCAGGCAGTGGCCCCGCCCTGAGGAGAGCCTGGCTCCTCTGACCCCAGACACCAGACTGCCTCCCCTACTCCATCCCTGCCCTGGAGGCCAGGTAACTCTTTATCTGACCCTGAACAAGTTTCCCAGTTCTCTGGCCTCAGTTTCCAAGCCTGTAAAATGAGGGCCCCCTCTGACATGATCTGGGTTTGAGGCACGTCCCCTCTTGGCACTCTGGGTGTTCCCTCTGTCTGCACTCTGCCTTGGTAGCCTGGGCTGCGGTTCCCCAGATACCCTTGGATTGTACTGACAGGAGAGGGAGTGGGGCCTCTCCTGGGTCTGGGGGCCTGGATTCCGCCACCCACCCTGCTGCGTCCAGTCGGCGGCACCCACCCCCCTGAGGCCCCAGGTCTACCGCCTGCCCATGGGGCTGGCCTCCTGCCCTGTGGCCTGACTGCCCCCAGCCCCTCCTGTGCCTTCCATGCACAACCAGAGCCCCCAGAGCCTAAGTCTCCCCTCTGCTACCAGACCATGAGCCATGAGGCTCTCCTGCCCCGCCAGGTAAACCCCAGTGCCAGGCCACTGGGCTGGAGCTTAAGAAGAAAGGAAGGGAGGAAGGCCCCAATTTCAGTAACAAGCCAACAACAGAGGTCTGACCCAGACAGTAAGCCCCTGAGTTCCTGCTCCTCCACCCCAACCTTGAAGTGTGGTCATGGGAGGTCCCTTCCATGCTCCAGCCTCAGTTTCCCCCTCATTGAGGAGGAGGACATGACATTCCAGGGGCCTGGTCAGCACCAAGACCAGCAATGTGGCTTCACTACAGCTGGAGTTGGAACTGAATGAGCACCAGGTTGCAGGGCCGGGTTCAGGTGGGGTCGGCCACCACACCCAGCGCGGGGGCCGGGCTCAGTCTAGGCTGGAGAACAGAGGCCAGGGAGGCGATCCTTTAGGGCATGCCCAGAATCCTGGACATCCATGGCCTGGGTCCGGGTGCTGAGAGCTGGATGAGCTGGGCCCGGAGGCTCCTGGGAGCACAGGAGGAGGGTGGCTTCGCCTCTTCCTGCCTTGAGCCAAGGAAACATGCAAGACCCTGTCCAGGGCGAGCACGTGGAACAGACAGGAGATGGGGTGTTGGCAACCAAGAACTAAAGAGGGTTCCAGCAGATCCTGTGGCTGAGAGCTACCAATGCCCTGGGAGAGATGAAATACGAGTGGGGAAGAGACGACAGTTTGGAGACCAGGAGGGAGTGTGGAAAGATGGGAGACAGGGAAAGAGCCGGGAGAGTCTGTGATGCTGGGACAGTGGAGACAAGGAAAGATGGAGGTGAGCAGGGAGGAGATGAGGCAAAGGAAAGGAGAGAAGACAGGCTCCCTACTGGATAGGAGTGAGAGATGAGGCCCATTTGGGAACCACACACAGAGCAGGGAGATCATGAGAGGGCAGGACAGATGCTAAGGGGTAGTGTTCAGCAGCAGGGGAGCAGGACATGCCCCAGGGGAGAGCAGGTGAGCCGGCCCGAGGGGCGCAGGTGGAGCTGACCCCAGCTACCCAGAAACGCCTCCCTCAGTGGGCCAGCACTGTCTCTGTGGAACGCAGAGCCTTGATGGGCCGCAAAAATATTTTAAATAAGTGTTCCAAGCACCAAAAAAATACTGAAGCAGTTGTTGCCATACTGTGGGTTGGTTGCTGTGGAGAAACTCAGCCCCAGCAGCCACTCCATCAGACGCCCATAGGAGACAGGAAATGAGCCCCAAATGGGCTGGTGTAGGGTTAACTCCAGAAAGGGGGTTCTCCACCCAGAGCCAAGAACGGGGGAGGTTTGAGCTGGGATAGCAACCCCCCTGCCCAGCTGTGCTGCCCTGAAAATCACCTGAACTGGGGATTCTCCATTTGGGGAGGCACAGAGCTGATAGGAAAATTGAGGCCCAGAGAAGGTGAAGGACTCTCCCAAGGTCACAGAACAAGTCAACAGCATGGCGGGGACCACGTCCCAAAAGTCCTGCTCAGAGTCTAGATGTCTTCGCAGAGCACAGCCTCTTTCGCTTTCAAGACCCTGTTTTGCTAGGCATTTCAAAGCTGGCCCCAGATATGTGACTCCCCAGAGTGTGGCCAAGCCAGCCAAGTGAGCACGGGGGCCCTCCAAGCCTGTGGGGGAGGCCACGGGGGCCCCCACCCACTCCCACACGGCACAGGCAGCATGACTGGGGCCTCTCCCTGAATCCGAGGCTCCGCCTCCTGCAGCCACCACGGATGGCCTCTCCTCCAGCCCTTACAAGGTTTCTTGTTCTTCCATTCGCACGTGAACACCATCCCGGCCGGTCCTTCCTGGCTGGCCATACACCCAGCCCTGGGAGGCAGCGCAGAGGTCCTCGCCCACCATCATCTCTGCCCTGAACACCTGCACTGGTGTTTCCAGCCCGTCCCCACCTCCACTCCAGCTCCCTTCCCAGCCACAGGCTCCTCTGATAAATCAAGTTCTGGGTCCGACAACCTTCTCCCTCCTCTCCCCCTTGCTGCCGCCTGCCACCCGGGCCTCCTTCAGTCCCTGAACTGCCCCCATCTTTCCTGCTGCGGCGCCACCACAGCTGCTCTTCCCTCTGTCAGGAAGCCTCTTTCTCCTCCTCTTTACCTAGCCACCTCCTGTCTGCAGCTCTGCAGAGAGGATGTTAATGACGGCCCCACCCCAACTAATTTAGGCAGCCCAGTCATCACTCTTTCTAGGGATACTGGTGTTTTTTACTCGGTGGTGTTATTTCCCATCTGTGATTGTGTTTTCCTTTGTCTAGCTGTTTCATGTTTGCCTCTGTCACCAGACCGTAAGCTTCATGAGGGCCGTGACCATGTCTATCTGTTACTGCAGCATCATGAGCCTAGAGCAGCTCCCGAAATCTATGAGGGACTCAGCAAATATCTCAAAGAGTGAATGAATGAATGCTGAGCCCCAGTTGTTGGGGAACTCACAGACCGGGTGAGTACAATGGGTGGAACTGCAGTGTCTGGGTGGGAAGAGATACTAGCTCCCAACAGGGATCCCCTGCCCAGAGCTTCTAGAAAAGTCACCCAGCCAGTGATGGGAGGATGGGGTTCACTCACCTCTAGCATCAAAGAATTCATCATCTGAGCTCTCCACTGAGTCGCTGAGGACATTTCGAAGGTGCCAGGGGGCACCACCACCTGAGGGAGGGACACCTGCCAAAAGTAACACACCTGTTAGCCAAGCCTGAGACCGTGTCCCGCCCTGAGGGAATAACCCTCCACTGCCCATGGGCCAAGGGTCAGTGAGCATCCTGCATGTCCCTCCCTCTCCCTTCAAGTGCTTTGTACCTCCCAGAGCCCTCCTGCCGCTGTGAAATCCCAAAGACCTCCCTGAAATTGCTCAGTAAGGCAGGAACAAGTGAACCCATTTTACACGCACTAAAACTGAAGCTGGAGGTAGTTCAGAGATTCTGCCCAGGTGACACGGTGTATCAGTGAGCATAAGGTAATCATGTTTGCTGTGTTAACAAATGATCTCAGCTGCTTAAATCAACGATGCTCTGTTTCTCGCTCACACACAGGTGGGGAGGGTCTCTGTTCATGGAGGTCACTCAAAGGCGTCACCACTTCACGATGCCACCATTTCAAAATGAGACTTCAAGGCCCGCCAAATCAGGAGAGAAGAGCACAGAAGGCCTGAGACATTGCTGGGGACAGGAGCCTCTCTCCCTGCCCCTGTTATCTTAGCTCCTTGTACTAGACGTTTTGGGGCTCACATGAAACCAGCTGGTGTCTAGCACACCCATGAAATCCTCTGCCTGCTCCCTGGACACATGAAATACTGGGGATCGCAGATGAGTTAAAATTTAATTATAAAAATTAAAACCATAAACATGTTAGAAGAAAATTGACCTGGTAATTTTCCTGAGAAAATAATCAGAGAAGTACACAAAGATGGAAGTATACAGTTGATCATCTTAGCATTCTGGTAATAACGAAAACCTGGAAGAAGTCCTGGTGTCCTTCCACAGGGGACTGGATGTATGTTCATAGACAGTCATAAAGGACATTCTTTGAGACCGTTAGAAAAATGAAGAGTTTCTAATGTATTGACATCAAAAGACACCGGTAGAGTCTGGTTAGGAGAAAAAATGCAGGTAGGTCACAGAAAAGCATGTTCCTTTTGACCTCATTAAAAGAAAACATGCTTAAATCTGCATACTGAGGATGTGCACAGCACTTCAGTTAAGAGCTCAGGCTCTGAGACTGAAGAGGTCTGGAGTCAAGCTCAGGTTTAGCCTCTTAGAAGCAATTTGATGTCAGGTGATTCCCTTCACTTCTCCATGCCTCAGTTTCCTCAGCTATAAAGTCAAAATAGCTCATACTTGCCTCAAGAGCTTTTTGTAAAGATTAAATAAAATACACCAAGGTGCTTAGCACCTCGTTTACTGCTTAGCACAGGGCCTAGCATCCTGCAAGTGTTTTCACAGCAATACTTATTATATAAATATGCTTACAGGGCATTAAAATGTCTGGAAGGACATGCCCCAACATGTCAACAGAGATTTTGATAAAAAGAGGTAGGGAAAACTCAGTTTTCACACTGCACCTGTAATTTTATGTGATTATTAATTTTATAAATTCATCTTAATCAGCTCTAAGATGTACTTTTTTTCACACTTTAACATCTTTAAAATTGGGATGTGTCTTACATGATAGCATATCATAATTTAATTGGCACTTTTTTCTTTCTTGGGGTATATAAAATAATGATGCATCTTATAATTGATTGCATCTTAGACTCAGTGGAAAGCAGTAAAATCATCATGCATACAGGTTGCATCTTCCCTGAGGCTTTGGGCCCCAGCCATCAGACACATGGGTCTTGTCTCCAGAGAGACCTGGGTTTCTGCGTCAGCAATGCCCCTGCCTCAGTTTCCCCATCTTTACAGTGAGAAACCTGACAGAAGCTGTCCCAGATTTTGTACCTCTGACTGACGTTTGAGTAGTCTGTCTGGCACATAATAGTTAAGGAAGTGAAAGGTAGGTGTTTCTCCCCCAGCCATTGCTAGAGGGCACATTATGATATAATCCTTGGAGGACCTGCTCTGCCCCCAGGTACCACACCCTGACCTTGCAGGATACTGGCCCTGCTCCCCGCCCCAAGCCCAGATCCCTGAACATAAACTGTTCCTGAAGGGAAAGGCCAGCATGGGTCAGCCTAGGGACACAGCCCTCCTGCCTGTCCCTCCCACACCACCCACTGCAAACTCCCAAACACACACCCAGCTTTATTGAGCTCTGTGGCTTGGAGCCAGGCATAAAAGCATGTTCTGAGACACAGAAAATGCAAGAGCCACAGGAAATGCTGACCTGAGGCTCACCTCTAGGTACAAAGCTGAGTCTGTGTCCACACTCTCTGTGGGGACCCTCTAAACTTTTGATTCTCACCCACCAGTGTGGATAGCATGACAGGCTAGCCAGCAGTTTCCTACCCATGGGCCCTGGGTTTACTGCAAGGGAGTTTGAGAATCCAAATGCACCGTAATTGAGTATTTCTAACATGGATACAAATACATTTGACTATTTCCCAAATGTATGTGGAGAAGTTGTAGCTAGTGCAATAAGACAAGAAAAATGGAAAGGAAAGAAAAAAATTGTCTTTATTTTCAGATTACAAAACTATCTACACAGAAAACAAAAACTCTTCAAATTTACCCAAAAAAAATACCACTGGAACTAAATAATAATTGCACTACTATATGTTAGCAATGAATAACCAGAATTTGCAATTTAAAAAAAACCACCAACAATAGCACTAAAAAAAAAAAAGAAAAGAGAAAGAAGTGCTTAGGTAGGAATCAAATGAATGTGGAGATTTCTGTGATTCAAAAACATACAGTCACTTAAAATTTTTCCTAAATTTATATTAATTTTATGTTTTCTCAATCACAGATACTAAAGGTATGAAAACTATCATACATGCTATATTTATATACAAATATCCCTTGCTGTCCAAACCAATTCCATTCCTAAGAAGCAAGCACTTGGATAGTCAGGATGATTATTATCCTCCTCTGTCTGGTTTCTGAGTTTTGGGTGTTAACCAGCAAGAGTTTAAGTAGTGATGGGATCATCTGAGGATTTATCTGAGTCTATTTGGTTCCTGAGTTGAGGAGTAAGGCTTCAGTGAGAAGTTCCTGGATATAGTGACCCTCATACCTGTACATTATACATTCCAGCCAAAAGCGATGGCAAAGACATTTCTGCCAACCTCCCCCATGTGTGTGATAGAGCCTGAGGAAGAGGAGAAAGCTCTAGAATGTGTGTCTCATTCACCATCCCCACTATAGCCATCCCTTTGGGCCACCATCATCCTACGTCACTGTGGCCCTAATATCATGTATGTTGGGCTGGCCTTCGTGGGTGACCCAACAGGGAGAACTGGGCAGAGGAGAAGGCAACAAGGAAGCCAGTTCAGCTCCATTTGAGGGAGACGTTCTCCCAGCTGGAGGCAGGCAGAGAGAGAAGGGGCCTTTGGGTGTCAGAGAGCTGCCCATCCCCCAGGCACTGGGCTACGTGCCAAGGACACCAAGGTGAGACAGTGGGACAGGACAAGGACCTCACAAACCCTCCATGCTGCAGAGGGACAGGGGAGGCAGACCCGAAACAAGTAAACAACAGAGATCATCTCAGCAGTAGAAGGTGCTATCAAGAAAATCAAACCTCTCCCTTATGACCTGTCCATGCCCTCCGTCCTTAAGTGTCTCTTACAGTGTAATTATGGTCTAAAAAACAGACAAGCAAGAATGTGTGGATCTGCACATGGGAATTGATGAGGGCAAACGGACCCAGTCATCACAAGAATTTTGTCACCTATTTGAATTAAAAGCTGAACACCCTGTTTCTCCTTTCAAATGAAACTTTCACCTGATTTTTGACTCTCCTTTGTGGTCAAAATCTATACTTGAATTTCTTTTCAATGGCATATTTTATCTTGTTTACTGTCATCCTCCTTGTTTTCAAAATGCCTATCTGCCTTGGTTTTTAAAATGTACTACAGATTTGTTTAAATTTCTCTAAGTGCCTCCCTCCTGTCAGGCAGGCACTGCCCAAAACTGCCTCTGGAAAGGTGGCTGCCTGAGGGGAATCTCTGTATCTCCTCTTTTATAAAAGAGAAACTATAAAAGAAGATAATGCCAAGAAGCGGCCATCACCTGGCTTCTGAGAGCCGGGAGAGCCTCCCTTCATCTCTTCCTCCAGCATGCAGATGCTAAGCAGATGGCAAGGTCATATTTCAAAAAGGGAAAATGGCAGTGGACAGAATATCTTGGGAGGGGTATTTGGGGAAGACTCTTAGGCAAAGGTGTTAGATGAGTGGGATCCTGGATGACGAAAAAGAGGCAGTTATGCTAAGCACAAGTGTGTACACATGCGCACTGCTCACACACCAGGTGAGAAGGACAGGCTGAGTGAGGGGATGAGAGCCTTCCTGGAGGAAGGAACTTCAGGGACAAAGTTGTACATGAGCTTGGCTCATTGGAGGGGCAGGAGCCAGTAATATGGCTGGAGCCAGTAATAGAGGGAGGAGACAGGTACCAGAGGAGGTGGGAGAGGAAATGAAGCCAGACCAGGTAGGGTGTGGCCCGTTGTGGATGGGAGTTCGAACAGGTGGGTTTTAAGGAGTCTACCAACTGCACACCTTAAGAAGAGAGATCAGGAAGTCTGGGAGGGGGAGCGCAGGTCAAGTGTGCTCAAGGCCACATGGTCCTGAGAGTCAGCTTTAGTGGGTACCATGATCCCAGGACATCAACGGGGAAGGTCCAGAAGCACAGTCCCTTTGAGGTGGTCCTTGCCCTACACCTCTCTGTATTTTCTGTGTTCAGTACATGGTCCCAGACAGGAAAAAACCAGTAAGTGTTCGGCAAGCAAGCAAATGAATAAAAATTACCTGCCAAGTAAATACAGTATACCAGACACCCTGCTAGTTGCTTCACAGTTTAATCTCAAGTAATTCTAACCATTCTCTCTGTCTCTCTCTCTCACACACACACTCCAGTGCCCAGCCATGGGTGAAAATTTAGCAAAAAGGTTAGAGCATGAGCTTGAGAGTGGCACAAATCTGGGTGAAACACTACCACTTACTAGTCTATGACATGAAGCAAGTTGACTCCTCTGATCCTCACTTTTCTCATCTGTAAAATGGGATTCTTACCTCACCATCAGGAGCTGTAACTAAGATCATCCACTAACATGTCCAGCACTGCCTGGCACTCAAGGCCCGCATCAGTCACATGATGAAGGTCTAGGGAGGGCCCTGGCATCCATGTGTGCCCGGTGGGGCTTCCAGCAGCCCTCGCCAAGGCTGCAGAGGTCCCTCCGTGTCCTCCAGGGCCTCCTACATCCTCCAGCAGACTCTCCCGGCCCACCTGCACCACCACACTTACAAAAAGCACTAAATCCATATAACTCAGGAAAGGGGGCTATCCCAACCCTTCTCCAGCCATCCAGAGATCACAAATGCTCCCGTCCACCCGCTGACACCCTGATCTCCCAGTGGAGCTCCGAGCTGGGCCCTGCGGTGGGAGGGCTGCTGGGAGCCATCCCCGCTCTCCCTCCTGCCCATCTACCCACTGTCTTCAGGTCCAGGGTGGTCTCCTGGACCTCTTCCCAGGCCAGGGTCCCCCCAGCGTGGGTGAGGCCAGAGGCCTTGGCTCAAGTCTTCAACTGCACCTGCCCACCTTCCCCGCTTTGGCCCTGGCACCCAGGGACACAGAATAGGCAGACAGACAGACAGACAGAAGCCTGCTTTGGGTACTCTGCCCTACACTGGGGATCCCAGGGCAGCCCCAGCCTGAGGGCAAGAGCCCCGACAGAAGGGAGATACCACCCTGCCCTCAGGAGCCAGTTGGAGGAGAAAGACGTTTCGCAGCGAGGAAAGTCCTGGCTCAGGAGTGAGGGATGCAGGGACTGGCCCACTCTTCCCAGGCCAGACCTTGGGTCAGATGGTGCCCGGGAGGAAGGAGCCGGGGGCAGAGCTGACGTGGATCAGTCCCTGCCCCTAGTGTGCCAGCCTGGGCCAGCCCTTCACTGCCCCTGCACAGAGCAAATGAGGCCCCTGGGCTAAATGCCACACACTGAAGTGTGGATGGCACCTTCCAGAGGCAGAGACCCAACAGGTAGGAGGCCTTCCTGGGAGAGGGGGCCTGAGCAGAGCCTCAAAGGAAGGGTGGGAAGGGTTGGCCAGGCTGGGGCAAGGTGGGAGGGAAGAGAGATATAGGGCAAAACAATCAGGCCATTTCTAGGAGAGGCTGGATCTAGAACTTTCTCCTCAAGAGTAAGAAGTCTGTTTTATAAAAGCAAGGAAGGGGACATAAGTGTCTGCTATGATAGCCACAGCCCTGTGGGTGTTCCCAGATTCCCAATCCCCAGACCTTCAGGGAGCCACAAGCACTTCTGATGGGCCAAGGGGTCAGGGGGTGGGGCCGGTCCTGTGCCTGCTGCCTGTGATGGTGGCCAGAGCTTCTGTGCCCGGCCCTGCCTAAGGCTGGACCTGAAGCCATGGCCTGGCATGCCTGCTGGATTCAAACCATTCAGAGAGAGAGAGGCTATCTCAGTCTCTGTCTCAGGTCTCATCTGTCCCCTATCTCTCTCTCTCTCACACACACACACACAAACACACACAGAGGCACAAGAATGGCAGGTCCTACAAGCATGAGCATAGAGCTCCAACTCCTAACAACCGATGGTGCTGAAACAACCAGGCCGTGGGCGGTGGGACCCCTGTGAACATGTAGAGCCACACAACACACGCGCACACACACGTTAAGAATCACATTTCACTGCTCCTCAGTTCTGGCCTGGGGCCCCAGGGGTCCCCTAGTGAGGCCCCCATGCCCACTCTGAAGGCCCACCTCCTCCTTGCCACTCCTCCCTGGAGCCCGGCCTTCCTCCTCTCTCATGTGAACCACTGTCCAACTCTGCTTGTGACCATTTCAAATCCCAGCTCTGCCACCTATGAACTGGTGATCTTAGCAAACGCCATTATACCACTCTGTGCCTCAGTTTCCTCTTCTGTCAAATGGGGGTAAGAATAATACTTACATAGGGCTACTGCGAGGGTTAAGTGAATGAATACTTGAAAAAGGTTTAGCATAGTGCCCAGCACTCACTCAGTGCTGTTAAAGGGTTTGTTAAATAAAACAAATCATGATCGGCCATGGGCTTTGCTTTGGCCTTTTGTATGTGGAACTCCCAAGGGTGGACCCATCTGCTTCTCCTCAGGCCCTGGGAGGGGACCCGGAGGGCAAACCAGGAACAGCCCTCCTAAGTGCCACTGTCCTGACGTTCCTGGGGCCGCTCCTGGGGCAAGGCTGGTCCCTCTGTCCTCTTTTCCACTCACCTTCCTGGGGCTGTGTCTTGTCTGTCTGCTAAATCTTGAGCTACTCAGGACCCGCTCTCTCCCCAAGCCTCTGCACCCCCCAGTCTGGGCCCCAGTAACACAGTCCTCCCAACCCCCACATCATGTTCTTTCCCCGCAGACCTTTGCTTCTGCAGGTCCGGATGCCTGAAATGTCCTCCATCCCCACCCCACCTCCAATTCCCATTCATGCTTTAAGACTCAGCTGAAAAGTTTTTCCTGCCTCCAAGCTGGTCTGGGTGCCACTTCCTCTGCTTTCATAGCATCCTCTGCCTGTGCCCATCAGAGCACCCATCTGCAGACGGGGTCCAGTCCACTTGCCCAATGGGCTGTGGTTCCCTGGGGGCAGACACCGGGTAGGAATTCTCTCCCAGCCCAGAGCAGGACACAGAGGAAGCTCCTGGGATGCTCAGCACAGCCCACCACAAGGTAGAGCTCAGGAGGGCCCCCTCGCAGGGAAGTGTCCCATAAGGCATGGCCTCAGGCCCCCTCTCTGGATCAGGATGAGTCTGTGGACCAGACCAGTCCAGAGCAGCGAGCCCATGCTCAGCCTTCAAGGAGCTGTGGGGCCACCCAGGGGGGACAAGAGGCCAGGAGAAGCTGCTTCCAGAAAAAGGCATTACTGAAGGAAACCAGTGCTGGTTGGGGGTTAGTTGCTATAGAAACATGTCCTAACTATCTCCCAAACTGTTGTATGCACCACTGATGAGCTTGTGTGCTGGGCCAATTCAAGGTATATTCTGGGAGCACCAGAAGGTCCTCTCTGCTGGGTTTCCCAGCACCTGGAGCCCAGACCCTGGAGGGCCAGGAAGGAATCCAGCTTCTGGGGCAACCAGGCAGCTCCCTTGGTCCAGGGGTGGACTCAAGGATTGAAGCTGAGTCTCCGGGCTGCAGAGTCCCCCTGAGACTAGCCACAGCTCCGGCCTTGACCCCAACCACAGCCTCAACCTTGAGCTGGCCATCCGATCACAGAACAGGCTGCAACCCAGTCAGAGACCAGGCCACAACTCTGATTCCAAACCAAACCACACACTGAGCCCTGACCCAGTCACAGAGCCAGCCACAGATTCAGCGACCCACCAAACAATGAGTCTAGCCACTGACTTAAGCCTGATCCTGAACACTCATGGCATCAGGCACAATCAGATAACTTCAATGATGTTTTCATGGCTAACACCAAATTCTGCACTGCACTTTACATGGCTGCTGGGGATTTGCATGACCTTCACTTCCATGGTCTTCACAACTGGCCAGTGGGGTCAAAAGAGAAGAGTTATGTTTCCTGTCTGCAGAAGAGCCAAGTGAAGTCCAGAGGAGGAAGCTGACCTGCCTCCTGTCACCCTCCCTGTTCTCCGGGGACCTGGGGGTGGGATTAGGATCCCAGTCTCCCAGCAGGTGACAGTGAGCCAAACCAGTTGCTTTGAAGAAGATGTGCATTTTGAAGACCTGCTGGTACCTCATAAATATGCCATTTAAATACCCATTAATTACCTTATTTAGGAGATAATTAGTGATTAATAGCTTTGGCTATCTATTGTACTTTCATTTGCTCTGCCAATTCTGCTCCCAACAGTTCTGGGTTATTTGGAACGATTCTTCCAAGCCCCAGATGTCCCCCACTCTGTCCCGCCAGACTCTCGCTCCCCGAGGAAGCTGCTTTCACCTCCCTCTGCGGGGAGCTCCATGGCACCTGCCTCTGCCCCACCGGCAGCTCTGCCACCTGCAGGCTCCTCAGGAGGGCAGCAGGGCTGGGGGAGCCCAAAAGGAGGGACAGACTGGGTCCTCAGAGGCTGCAGAATGGAAGACTCCTTTCAGTCATCCCAGAGACCCCTGTGGGGAGCAGGGAACAGAGGCATCCAACAGGGGCATGGGGAGGCCAGGTTGGGGTCACAGACTTCAAGGAGAATGTGGGGGTCTCTTTTAGAGGCCTCTACTTCAGTGAGCCGCCAGCCCTTTGGGAAGGGCACCAGAGGCTCCGGTCAGCCCGAAGCAAGCAGCAGGCGCACATCCCACGTGGGCCATTCACACCACCTGCCACTCGGGGGTTCCAACTGAGCAAGGACGGGGCCCAAGGGTGCAGCTGCCCCCAGGCTGTTCATGTGGTGGCCAGTCACAGGGTGGGACATTGGCAGCTGGGACCCGGAGGCAGGACTACGTAATGCTCTCATTGATGCTCCAGATTACACTGTACTTGTACAAGAGAACAAAAAGGCAGCAAGGGATAAACACCGCCCTCCCCCCCCCCCCCCCCCACTGGGCAGTAATGGGAAGGCTGAAAATAGCTCTTTTTACCACAAGGGATGATTCCAAGTTGCTCAGCTGGGACCAGCCTGGAGGGTGGAGGGAGGAAGCTACAGGGGCCAAGGCAGGCCAAAGGGGTCTGATCAGGAGGGCAGTGATCTGGGCCACTCTGGGGCGTCCGGGAAAGGTCAAAGGTGGATGAGTGATGGGCGCCCACGGATGCAGATTCCTAGAACAGCTGCAGTCCCGCGAGCCTACAGGCCCAGAGCCCGCACACCTAGGTCTCTCCCTGAAGAGGTCAGGATCTCAGGACGTGACGTGCTCTGCAAACACTGAAAGCCAAGCAAACACAGCATCAGCAGCAATGGCTCAGAAGAGACCTCCGATCCACTAGAATCCAACGCCTCCCAGACAGAGCCTAACGCATTTCTATTTTTGCTTCCAACCCTTGTTTGGCATCCCCAGCTAACAGACGGCTACTTCCCCGCCTTCCAGAATAATGGGTCATCTCAGAAAGGGAGCACCTCCTCCCTGGCCTCTCCTGCCCCAGATCTGCATAAACAGGCTGATGCTTGCAAGGGAAGATTGGGCTCCGGACACCCCCCAGCACCCTCCCCCGGCAGGGTGTCAGCTCAGAGCTCTCCTGCTCACCTGCTCTCCAGCCCCAGAGAAGAACCTCATCAGGATGCCTAGAGAGAACAGCCTGACACGCAAGAGCTCTCGTTTCCAGAAGCAGATGCTAGGGCACCTGCCCCCTGCCAGCCCTCGTCGCATATACTGACCTCTCTCCCCACAGCCACAAAGCCCTTCCCCTGGGGTCCTGCATTCACCTCATAGGCAGGCCACAGCCCAAGCCCTTCAATGCCACTCCCAGCCTCAGACTGAGCCCTGACCTGGCCACACAGCCTCTTGGCCTGGCCCCAGCCTGAGCCATGGCCCCGTCTGAAAGTGAACCTCACCAACACAGCCTGGAGACATCCTGGAGGAAGCAGGGTGCAGGCCCCACTGCAGGAACCTGGCTCCCACCCAGGGGCTGCTGATGGTTAGGAACCTCTCCCCACCACACCTGACAGTAGGAGCCCCAACACTGCCCCCAGTGCCTGCCCACAGACCCCATGGGGGCTGGTGGCCATGAAGCTGTGCAGCCCTCCACAGACATGCTGCCCTGGAGGTGGCATTTACCTCCGGAGTGACTCACTAAGGCTCCCATTCGTTTGCAAAAGGGGGTACAATTTAGCATTTTCTTTCTCTTTAGAAAACAAGAATTTTAAAAGAGAGTGTAGAGAGATTTGAGGGAGTGGGTGGGAAGCACAGATCTCATTTGATTTCCAAACTCATTTGTTATGCATTCTCTCCTCCCCCTCCTTACCCCCAGCTCTTCCCCTGGGGGGCCCTGGCCACCTCTTCCACGTGGCTCCTGGTTGCGATCTGGTGATGGGCTGGGGCCCCAGGACCCCCAGGAGGCACACGCTCTCCAGGTCCCAGTTCTCAGCTCCCCATTTGTTCCTCCACCCCCACCACTTCTGGGTGGTAGGAGATGGGAGGAAGTGAGGCCCCTCAAGGCTTAGCAGGGAGAGAGGCCAAGAAAGAAGAAAGAGCAATGTTAGAACTGAAGCAAACTTAAAGCTTGTCCTGACCCCGGAACTCTTCTCGTCTCTTCTCCTTCCCCATCTACAGATGAGGAAACTGAGGCCCAGGAGGGTAGTTCAACTCCAACCAGAGCCAGGGCTCTTCTTTATTACACAGTTTAACTCCCAGGAATGCTAAATCCAAGCACAAAAGAGATTGAACTTCTAATTCCAGCTCTGCCTCTAACTTCATGTGTGATTCTAGAACCAGACACTTAACCTTTCTGGGTCTCAGTTTTCTCAGCCATAAAATGGGAACAACATGGGCCCTACCTCAAAGAGATGCTGTTGAGCCACAGAGTAGGGGAGCATGTTGGGGAATGCTACAAAAGTGAGCCACATTGTTCCCAGGTGCTAATCCCAGACCCTGTCCTTCCCTCTCCCTAGCCTGGTATCCCACAGAATTCCTGGGGGGCAGCCAGGCATGGAAAGTCCCTAGTCTTGAGAGCCTCCCTGGTCTCTGGGAGTTCACACCCTGGAGACACCAGACATCTGAGAAGGACCCTTTGCCCTCTGCCCTCTGTCTCCCACCCTGTATGATTAACAGGTGGAATGGAAAGGTCTCCAAGCCTCTTCCAGCCATGAACTGTCAGAATATACTAAGATGTACGTGAAAAAACATCACACCTTCTGGCAAGTCTGATGCAGGCATAGCCCCAGCGAGAGGGATCTAGCCATGTGCTCACACTGTGTCCCACCACTGGACTTCTAAACACCAGCTGTGTAACAGAGGCCTCCAGCTGGGACAGGGTCACATGCTTGAGGTGGAACTTCTGTTTGGACTTCTGACTCATTCAACCACCCACAGTCCAGGCTAGGAGGCAGCAGAGGGTCTCAAATTAGGGCCTGCTGGGGCCCACTAGGTCTGCTGCTGTGATAGGTACTCAGCAGAAGAACCAGAGACCTGCCCCCATTCCAGACATGCCCAACTGCAGGGAAATCCATGAGGACTTCCTGGAGGCAGAGTTTTAGGGAGGCCCTGAGTCAGGGCAGCAGCACCTGATTTGGCAAATTTGAAATCTTGCAGAATGTGATGCCCCTTCCCAAGATACACAGCAGAGCTATTCTGGTGTCATAGGCCTGGGGGTTTCTCAGAGTCGTGCCTCAAATCCCCTGGCACCTCCCCAAAGTCCTGAGAATCCCAGTGCTGGTCCCTTTCCCAGGTTTCCAAATGTTCCCTCCTCTGAGAGATCTGGCCATGGTCTCTGTCCCTGGGAACCATAGAGCAAGGGACCCAGGAAAGGGTCTGGCTTTGGGATGGTGAGAGGGCAGCTGACTCAGCAGAGCAAGGTCCAAACACAGGTTCTAGGCCCAGCTCTGCCACCTTTTCCTGTGGCCTTGGGACACTGTGACCCACCCCAGGCCTCAGTGTCCCTTTGCTGATGAGGGCTTTGACCATGAGGATCTGGAAGTGTCCTCCAGCCCTGCCACTGCAGGATTGGTATTAGACTGACTTAAATCACTGGGTTTGATACACTTCAGTTTGCTGGCCCCTCCCCTCACAGCAGAGGCCAACACTTGGGAGCAAATAAATTGGTTCCTCCAGCCTGGAAGGCCCAGCCATGTGGCCCCAGCCTGGCCCCTCGGGACAGTCCTGCCCCAGCCTGAGAGGTCCTGAGACCCTCCAGGCTGCTCCCTCTGTTCCTGCCTGCCTGGGGGCCTTCCACCTGCACTGCCCCCAAGCTGGCAGGTACCCCTAGGCTGCTGTGGGGCTGAGGGAGGGCCACAAGGGAGGACCACAAGGGTGCAGGGAGGAAGGGAGGGGCAGTGTGGCTGGCAGGAACCAGAACAAACCCTTCCCAACAAAGAGCTCACAGGGCTGGCCTCCACACCCTTGCAGGCGCTCTCACACAGCAGCCAGAGGGCTCGGTCAGAACACCCGAATCTCACCAGGTCACTGCCATCTCAAGGCTCTCCAGAGTTCCTGTCACCCTTCTGGGCCCTTCTAGGACCCTCCACCCTAGCCAGACAGATCTCTCCACTCTTAGGCACCTCCTGCCCACCCACCCCTACTCCCACCCTGCAGCAAGTCCCCCCACACTTACATCTTCCCATTCCAATCTCCTAGGCTTTGTTCAAGCCATTACCCCCACCCGGGAGCTTGCCCCTTGCCATCTTCCGGTCCAAATTCTGCTGGCCTTTAGGCCCAACTCCTAGAGAAATGCAGCCTTCACTGTTTCAAGCCACCACAGATCTCCTCTCTGTCGGTAAGCTACTAAAGACCTGCCCACAGGTAGCTTTGTGCTGTAAATTATCATTTTCTACATGCAGCTCTATGATCCTTCTCCTGGCCCCCACCTCCCTACAGCTGACTTTCATCCAAAAAGTAAGCTTCTCTCCTCCGACCACCAGACTGAGAGCTCTCTCAAGGAAGACCAAGTACTCTCCTTCCCACCCATTTCCTCTCAAAAATGGACACAGGCACCATCATGATTCTGGTCTGTGTGACTAAAATCTCCCCAGCGATCGGGAACTGGTAGTAACCCGTTTGGGATCCACACTTTGTGCTTTATCCAATCCTTTCTGGGACCTGACTATATTTTCTCTTGTACCTGGGTTCTCCTGGCAATGTGAAAGTCCTTTTACTGTCTGCCTTCATCTCCTGTCTGCCATAGTTGACACTGCCATGGCTGGCTGCTCAGGCTGTGCACTGCAAAAATCCAGGGACACCATTCACTAGACTTCAATGTGATGATCCTGGAGTCATGTGATGTGGTGGCACTGGGACCTGAACACCTGTCTCTTCCCCCAATATGTGGCCTCTTGGTCAGTTTTTAGAAGGAATGCCTCACAGATCACAGAGCAGACCACTCACCCACAGACCAGGTTCCCAGAGTCTCCACCTCTGGCCTTCATCTTCCTTTTGCTCTAATGTTCCCCACAGGGTGAAGGCCTGCTCATTTCTGACAATCAGCCTGCCCATCCAAGGTAGATGGTTCTGAATAACTAACCCTGTTCCATCCCCTGCTGGAGCCTCAGTTTCTCTAGCTGTACAGAGAGAGACTTGGGCTTCTGTCTCTGAGGACCCCCTCTGCTCTAAAGCTCATCTATCCACTCCACACAGCCTTTGCCAGTGGGAGAGAGGTGACTCCTATACACACTTTACTGCATGCTGTTTTCAATTCAGTGGCTTAGGAGCCTAAAGAAAAGTAGGGACAATTACAAAATGCCAAGTAGCCTGGAAGAGCCGAGGGAAAGAGGGGAAATACGATCATGCTGCGGCCAATCCCAAAAGCTCCTTGGGGTGGCAGCTGAGTACGGCAGAGAGTTTGACCCACAGAGGAGAGGAGGGGAATCCATGCTGCCCTCAAGGAAAGGGCCAAGCCTGAAATTGCAAAAGGAAAAACAAAATGCTAGAGCAGCAGGAGGCACTGACTGACACTCAAAGCAGGGCGCTGTTTTCCCCTGTCCCGGGAACCACATCACATGGACTCTCAGCCTATGTACAGACCCAAAGAAGGCTCACAGGCCAAGATAGAGGGGCTGGGACTGCACACCCATTCCATGAGGTGGTGACCTATCAGGGTAGTCCTTAGAGTCCAAAAGACCCAGCTCTGCATCCAGGCTCTAACCAGACCCACCTGGAGGGAGCTATTTCTCCAAGCATCTGTGCTCCTTTCAAAGGGGAGAGTAATATTTCCTCCCAGGATCATTGTGACTGTTGCCTGGTACATACATAGCACAAACTGCAAGTGTTAACTGCAGTTGTGAAGACTGCCCTGGCAAGTGATCTGTGCACAGGGTATGCACACACATACGCAGACACATGCACACACGGAGAGGGGAGGTAGGCGACACTCACACCCTGCCCTGTGCCCTCTGGGAGGAGTGGGGATGGGTCAGGATGGGGCTCAGTGGAGGAAGGAGGGAGACAGCCTTTCCCAGCCCCACTCTGTCATCTCCAAGTGCCTTCCTCGGGACAGGAAAAGGGAGGGCAGTGAGAAAGGGGGTGTTTAGATGTGTTCCCTACTTGCTGTGTTTCACACAACCAGCCCTCCCCACCAGGGCTCCTCTGGGACAGAATGGGAGTGTATGCTGAGGCACCTAAATCACACACCCAGCAGGTGCACAGGGGGATCCAGAACCAGCATTTGTGGAGCAGCAGTTTATTTACACATGGCGCAGTGGAAAACAAGTGTATGTGGGGGTGAACTCACACTCATTCCACCAGTGTCACTGCTTATGGGGAAAGGGGTTGTGTTCATGCCAGACCAATGCCAGGTCCTAGGGGATGGCGCAGCACCTGCCACCGTCACAGGTGGGGTGTGAGCTCATGGTAGATATTTACACATGCCAGCCTCACCCGCCTGCCCTGCTGAGACCAGGCTTGCTGCCACCCACTGGAGGGCTGGCCCTATGGGCTCTCCTCAACCCAGGGCCTCCCAAAGCACCATCAGGCCCAGAGTGTACAAACGGGCAGAGTCTGGTCCACCTCCTGCTCCCCAGTGCCCAGCTCAGGGCCTCACACAGAGCAGATGTTGGTGAATGAACGTCTGGCTGAATGAATGAAGGAATGACTAACTGACTCCCTTACACCGTGGGCTACACTGCCTGAGTCTGGGGGAGGGCAGAGCCCACGGGATGGACCAGAAGAGGCCAGACCGGCAGACCTCCACACCTGAGGCTCTGCTCGTCGCGTCGGGCTTGGGGGAGGGGGCGGGACGACACCCCAGCCGGTGGGGCGCGGAGCACCCCTCCTTCTTAAGAAGAAATTTGGGTCTCCTGACCGAGCTGGCGGCGGGGGGATTGTCGCGTCCTGGATACAGCGAGCAGCAGGACAAGGGGGCGCGTCCTGCTTTGCGTTGGGGGCGTGGGATGGAGCAGCGGTGGCCGCGGGACAGCCCCTTCGGTCCCCGTGCCCGGGTGTGCCCAGGGCCTCCCGACCGTGGCGGTAGCTCTCACAGCCGGACTGGACGGGGCACCGCAGACCTGGGCTTTTCCAGCGGGCCACGGCGAGGGGGAAGCGGTGTCCCACGAGGCGCCCGGAGGCGCAGGAAGGACGCGGGGCGCGCAGAGCCCCCTCTCCACGCTCCGGGGCTCTGGCCTCGTCGCTGCACGCCCAGCCCTCCCCGAACCTCCTCCCACCTGCGCTGGGGGCTCACCTGGGCCCGCCGCCCCTCCGCGCGGCGCGCGGTCCCTCCCCCGGGCCACCGGCCCTGCCCTCCCCGGCGCCCGCCCTCACCTGCACGGCCCGCCTTGGCCATGGCCCGGGCGGCGGCTCCGGCTGCGCTGCCCGCGCTCCTCGCGGCTCCGGGCCCGGCCGCTGAGCCGCCTCCGGCCCCGAGCGGACTCCGAGCGCCGCGCCCGGCGCCCCCGCCCCGCTCGCCTCGGCTGTCGCCACCGCAGCCGCCGCCGCCTCTCCGCTCCCTGCCGCTCCCTTAAAGGCGCCGAGCGGCGGCCGCGCCGCCCGCCTCCTCCCCGCGCCCCCACCGCCCGGGAGGGACTGACGGCAGAAGGCGCCCAACGCCGCCCCCGCGGGCCCGCACCCCCGCCCCGGGGCCCGGCCGCCGCGCTCCAGCCCGGCCGCCCGGGCCGCGTGGCCGCCGCAGCGCGCGGAGGGCTGCAGCCGAGGGGCCGCGCGACAAGGACCGGACAGGTGCAGAGTCGCGGCTGCGAGACAGGGAGACAACTGCGGTCCGGAGATGGGAACGCCGCCTGGGAGTCAGGGGCGCAGACACCGAGAGGCACAGCGCCAGGGGACGGCCCTGGGGCGAAACCCCAATGGGGAGGGAGAGATTCAGAGATGGAGACCCCAGAGCCTGTCACGGGGAGGGTGACAGAGCAACAGAGATGAGGGGAGAAGAAGGGACACACGGACATCCCCCGGGAGGTGGGCGTAGGGATCAGGGATAAGAGAGCACCCCTCCACAGCCCCCACCCCAGGGGGTCTGGACCACTGCTGGGACCTGGTCGGGCCAGATGCCTTTAACTCTAAAGGAACATGTATGACACGTGCAAATCCCAGGAGCCTAGCTGTGGGCAGCAGCCCTCTCCACTTCCCAAACCTGGGCTGCAGACATGCCGGCGATCAGGCCTGGTGGAGGCTGGGAAGATTGGGGTTGTGGCTTCTCCTGGTGGCCGCCAGGGATCCACAGTCCAGCCCCAATAGGAGTCAGGAGATGGGCAGCTGCTCTGGTGGCAGCTGGTGGGAGGCCCCAGGGGTGGGCAGTCCTCTCCCTGGCTCAGGGCTGGGCCAGGTCTGTGGGCCCAACAGATGCCCAAAGCGGGCTGCCTGGCTCCCTGCTGCTGACAAGGAGTAGGAGATAGTTGCTCCTCAGGGACTTTTCAACTCCCACCAAGCCCTCTGCTTCCTCCTGAGGAATTGGTAAGGGTGAAAGCCCATTACCATCTGCGGCCAGGCACCCAACCCGCCCCTGTCCCACCCTGGCCTTCCAGGGAAAAGGTCCATCCGAGAAGTCCACTCTTGGGCTAGCCATGGTCCTGACTCCAGGGTCCCATTAGCTCCTCTGTGGAAAATGGGCACACATGGGCCTAAAAGGGGTCTCAATGGGCATTTAGTCCAGCACCCCCTCTGGGGCCTTGACTCCATCCACAGGATCCCCAGCAAGTGGCCCTTCAGCTCCAAGTTTATTACATCCAAGTCAGGGAGTACAGTACCTCAAGCAAGAGCTCTTCCATCTTTGGGTGGCGTGGACAGCAAGAATGCTGTCCCTCCTTTGACCTGAAATCTGCCTCTTGTATGACCCGCCGTGTATGGATCCTTCAGATGCCTCACCCCACAGAACCAGGCTCCACAGGGCCCTCTGTCCAAACTCCCTAGTGTGGCGTCGCCTAGGGAGACCCACCACACTGGTCTGCCGCAGACTATCCTGGTTTGGGCACTGAAAAGTCCCACATCCCAGGACACCACTCAGTCCCAAGAGCTCTGGACTCTGGAACCAGACCGCAGCGCTGACTCCCACAGGGTTTCGGGAGCTCTGAGGCCCGGAAGCCAGAGCCGTTGGTCCCCAGCCTGGGCAGCATGGGTGGAGTCCTGAAGCCCTCCCACGTCACTGGAGTGTGGTGGGATAGGGGGAGCAGCGAGTTGTCAGTGGAGAGGCGGCATGCTCAGGCCTTCGCATCTGTCCGGCCATTTCACCCTCAGCTACTCTTCTGGGGTGTACTGTATTTTCCCCAGTTTACATATAAGGAAACAGAGGCTGGGAAGGTTCAGTGTTCATAGGCTTAGGCCTCGGCTCTGTCCTTTGTGCCTGGCCGTCTTCACCCTTCCCTACAGGTGGGGTGCAGTCAGAGGCCTGACCACCTGGATAATATCCAGGTTTGGCCACCTGGTCTGCAGGTGTCAGTGGTCACAGAGGAGCAATTGGGCCCTTGGCTCATGGTGGCAACCCTGCCCACAGTCTGGCAGGTGCCCTACTTCCTGGCATTGCCTCACATGTGTATGCACACACACACAGAGGCAAACATCCTGCTCAGGTGGGGTGGGCACGGGGGTGGGCACTGAGACCCCTCCCCACCACTCAGTCCTGTCACCACAATCCCTTGGGAGGTGTGGGGGGAGCGGTTAAAGAGAGGTTCCAAGTTGATGGGAACTACAGAAATCATTAGTCAGACCCCAGTCCACGCCCCACTTCTCAGATGGGAAGACAACAGGCCAGAGATCAGGGGACTTCCCGCATAAGGAGCGACTGTCCGGCTCCATCCATGGCTTCCCCTCTTTCAAGCTGCACCACAGCCCCAGGGCTTGTCTCAAGTTCAGTCCCTGTGTGGACCTGGAGTCCAGCAGGGAGTGCGGGCCCTGGCCCCCCAGGGCAGCGCCTGCATGTGTGGCTGTGAACAGCCGCCAGGGAAGTTCCGGCCCTGCCTTCAGACTGAGCAAACGCGTCAGGACTCAAGGCCATTAGATTAACTGGTGGGAGTTAACCTCCTGCGTCAGAAGAATCGTCCTTAATTGGAGAAAAGGAATAACTAGCAATTCAGAGCTGCTGACCTCGGCTGCCAGCCAGGGAGAAAAGCAGGAGCCAGCCATGCTTCCTGGACCTCCCGGCTCCGTGACAAGAGTGGTGGTGTCAGGGTCCCAGACGGAACCTTTTCTCTGCGACCTGGCTCCCATGCCCCTTCCTCTGTGCACATGCTGTTCTGCTTCTGCCTCCAGAGAGGCCAGCTGCTCCCAGGCCCAGCCAAGCATTTCAGCCAAGAGAAAACTAGGGGAAAAAAAGGGCAGAGGCCAGGGCTGTCTATTTCCCGGGAGAATGTGTGCACAGATGTGGACAGATCAGAAAGCTCCAAGCAGCTGGGAATGCGAGCTAGCTGGGCCGACTCCTCACTGCGATAGACCTGAGGCCTGGATCTCGATCCTGGACAGGTGGGTGTCAAAGCACTTGGAAAGGTAAGTAATAGTCATTAGGAGCCAACACGCCGCCCTCCCTTCCCCCCGTGGGAAGGCAGTCATGCCAGACTACTCTCATTTCCTTTTTGGACATGCTATAACTTTTTGGAGTTTGGTATTGCATGCCTGCTGGGCCTGGCACGGCTGCTGCCCAACTCTGATGGTGACTTTGTGAACACCACGAGTGTCAGGAGCTGGTCAAGTGACTTATCCCTGTCCACTGCTGATGGACACCAGAGAAGGAGGCCTGGGCCAGGAGTTGGCAGCTCAAGCACTTCAGCAAAGGTGCCACGCTGGCTGCCGCTGCCCGTGTCACATTGTCATCTCTGTCCTGAACAATTGGAAATACATTCCTTCCTGCAGCATCTCTGGGCCTGGCTCTCCACCCCTCTTGGCCCCCTTTTCACTGGTTCCCACAATTTGAAGTCCCTTGGTTGCTGTTCGCTGCCCTGGGGACCACCTCCAATCACAAAAGCAGCCCCAGAAACAGATGCTCTTCTTTGGAGGCTTCCAGAATAGCTCTGAGAGTGGCTGGCTCATCCCAGCCATCACCTCCTTGCCCCAGGATGCCCTCAATTCTGCCCACTCTCCAGGACACGGGAATGTGCCCTTCCATCCCACACTGCTTATTCTTCTCCTCTGAGCTAGGAGCTGTGCCTCCTCTAGTCTGTGCTTCTACCTTCGACCCCAAGAAGGGTTAGGACCCTGCCTGTCCCCATGCCCTCTGGCGGGAGCCCCTCTCAGTAGCTGCCATGACAACCACAGCCTCAGCCTCACAGCGGATGCTAGAAAGGAGACACTGAGTCAGCAAGGATCTCACTGGTGATCTCCTGCAGAGGCAGGAAGATTCCTTTAAGATCAACAACTGCCCCCTTAGGTGAGCCCTAGACCCCCATGTGTGAGAACTCCCAGCCAGGACAGATCCCCCCATTCGGTAAACCAAGCCGAATGCTCTGCCTTTACAGAGAATGCGTCCCCACTCTGTGCCCACAAATGTGGGCTGGAAAACCTAGACAACATTCATGGGTGTGCATCCTTGACATTTCCAAAAGATATTTGGGGACATCTTGCAGAAGCTGTTGAACAGGACCTCCTCAGATTTTTACCTGAGTGCCAAGATGAACTAAGGCTCAAGTCTAGATTCTACTTCATCCGTGGCATTCAGCTCACTTCTCTGTCTTACCCAGTGGGGTGTGCTGGTAGAAGGGATTTAGAGAGAGGGTCTGCAGAGGCTGAGGTAGGTTTTTCAAGAAAAGGAGCAGTTGGGTGGAGGTGGAGAGATGCAGCAGCTGCTCTAATGGCGGGAACGATGGGGGCCGAGCTGAGAAGGTGGCTGTCCAGTGGGTGCTGCTGTGTAATACACAGTGGGATCCCTTTGTCCGCTGCCTCTGGGAGCATCAGCCACAATTCACCCCTCCTTCAGCTTTTGCAGCTGGAGCTGTGTTTTCTGTTTGTTTGATGTCAAGACTGTTGAGATTGGCCCCAAGCAAGCCCAACTGTCTTCAAGTGATACTTAGACCAAACATAAATTAGGAACTGGATGAAAATCTAAAACTCGCTGCAAGAGTAGCCTTTCCCATCTGTGTACCTGCAAACACACATCAGTGCCAGAGCCTAGAACAAGCAAATGCCCTGGCCTGGCCCCCTGCAACAATGTTTACTTGTGACGGATTCCAGAACTCAAAAGACCAAACACCGTTGTAGATGCTAGGGTGCTAAGGAAGCAATTTCCCTTTGATCTTAGGGGGAAATTGCCTGTGGTTCCTGATTACTAATGCAACACTGTCCAGAAGGGCAGGAAATCACAGTCAGATTATATAAATAGATTGTGTAATAGATGGCAGCTTTATCTACACCTGGTCTACTGTCTACACCTATTATGGCTCTTGTACACCTGGCCACAGGTATGTCTTTCCTCTCAAGCTCCTCTGCTCTGCATGGTTCTTGCCCTGGACCACAGCAAGGTTCCTGCTCTGGCCATGCTGGCCAAGTACCACAGAAGCACAGGGTAGCAGTGTTGGGAGGTCCTGAGGGATCATCTGGACCCAAACCATCTTAATTTTGTTTGACCTGGAGATGCATGTAATGGAATATAGCAGGACTAGGGTGACCCTTCTGCTCCTTAGCTATGGCATCTACCCCCCCGTCTGGGCACAGTTTGTTTTTGTTCTTTATTTTGGTTTCTTTTGTCCTCATGCCGCATTCCATCCCTTGCCTCCAAATTAGTGTTTTTCCAATCTCCCTTCAAAAGCTCTTTCTCTTATATGTGTATGCACAAACATTATATATCTGTATGGATGTGTTTAAAAACACTACATAATAGAATGGTGGTGGGTAGCATGTTCTGCTTCTTACTTTTCCCCTTACATGCTTTTGAGATTTGTCCACGCTGATATTTGTAGATTTGGGTTGTCCTCTGACCTGCTGCATAATGTTTTATAATGTGAAAACACCTCATCTCATTTTTCAAACTCCCTCTTAACGGCCACTGGGCTTTCCCAGCCCTTTGCTGGTGTGGGCACTGGTGCAACAAACATTCCCCTGCAGGTGTTGTGTTCCTGTCTGAGAGGTTCTCTGGGGCGAATGCACAGCTGTGGAATTGTGGGGCCATTGGGAATGTGTGTATTTCCCTAAATACAGCACCACCAAATTGCTCTCAAGAAAGGCTGTTTGTTCTGCTAATGCCTTCAGATGAAGGACAGTAAGACCCAGGTCCCCAGCAGTGAAGTGACTTGCCCTAGTTTTAGCAACCTGAGTGTTCTGACTTCCAGCCCAGGCCTGGCCTGCTCAGAACTCCACCGCCTCTCCTGGGCCATCGCCAGTCTCCCTCATCACATGAGCAGGGTGGCTGCAGCCTCACAAGCAAGAACCTCAGCCACTGATACCAATTTCATCTCTCCTCCACGTCCGAGCACAGTGGTGCCCACCACAAACCTCCCCGGAAGGCCCCGGAGAAGGCGGTGGGAGGTCTGAGCTGAAGTCAGCACAGAAGAGCCTCCTTTGCAGCAGGAATAAACCTTGGCAGCCCCACTGCCCATGTGTGATGAAAGCTCCCACTAACAGGCCCGCCCCACACTGCTCTGCTCTTTAGAGGCAAACTTGTTGATACAGATCTCAAAGTGTATTAGTCTGGACTCCCCGGAGAGAATCCCACACTGCTCAGGGCTCAGGCAGCTGCTAAATAAATGCCAAGACAGAGTCCCTGGAGGGGAGGGAACCCCTAAGAAAGGACCCATCATTCTACCCATCCTTCTGCCTCCAGACTTTGCTAAAACCCTGAGACCTTTGTGAGGCTAGCTGGGAAGTTCTTCCTCATGTCTGCTCTATTTCTTTCCTGCTGTACCAACATCCACAATAACAGTAATAGATAGTTTCTGAGTGATTCCTAGGCTCCTGGAAGTGTTTTCAGTGCTTTCCATGTATTATCTCATTTAATCCTTAGAGCAATATAATGAAGGAGGCATTATTTTGACCATTCCCATTTTACAGATAAGGAAGCAGAGGCTCAGAGAGGTTAGGTATCTTTCTTTAGGTCCCACAGCTAATAAGCTGTGGACAAAGAATTCTCACCTAAGCCCTCTGATGTCCATGATCCTGTCTTCACCACTAGAGGGAAAAAGACAAAAAATAAGGCAGAAACAAGACACAGGAAATGAAGAGGCTCTATGGAAAATGCCAGGTGCAACCTCAGACAATGCACCGCCCCACCCTGACCTCACGCCTTCTTGCCTAGACTAGCCTCGCAAGTCTGCCAGGACCTTTGCAGCTGTGCCCTGACCCTGTGGTTTTCCAAAGCCCACGTGCAAGGTGCTCTGGCAGGTAGAGAAGCTGAGTCAGCCGGGCTTGGTCAGACGCCTCCTGGGGCTCTCCATGCCTCCCTCCTCTGGCCGCCAACCCCACGTCCAAGGCAGATCTCCTGGGCTGCCTGGCACTGCTGCGGTCATCTATTCCTATTGGAATTTGAATGCTTCTGGTCAGAATGACTAAAAGGCTGAGTTTTACAAGGGTTTCGAAAGTGAATTGACTCCACTTATTAAAGATATACTAGATTACTCGCTGAATGAAAGGACACTCCAGGGACATCGGGCAGCACAGCCCTTCGCAGAGACAGAAACAGCCCTTTCTGAGCCACTCCTGGGAAACCACTGTGGGAGACATTTCACCAAGCAGGTGCCAATTAAATTACCGGCTGAAGAATTGCAGTCCATCAAGTTCATCCTGGCCCAGAAGGGCTGCGGGTGAATAAAGAGGCAGTTTAGAAATCCCCTTTCTATGTAAATCCATTTCTAAAGGAAAGAGGCTAAGACTGAAAGGGAAGTGTCCATGGGAAGCCATGGGACCGAGAGGTATGAGGGTACATGGCGCTAGACAATGCGATGGGCAAGGCCAGATGCTGGGGAGGGGGCACAGCACTGCTCTTTGTTCTCGGATTCAGAATCCCTGGGGAGGAATCCTAAATGGGGGTGATGCTTCCTCTAAGCCTATGAGGGCTGAAGCTCAGCAGTCAGGAGTGTATAGGGAATCAGGGACTGTCGGAGTTGGGAGGACCTCCAGACCCTGGTACTGGGGGCCCAACAACAGGCATTGGGGGCCAAGGATCTGCAAGCTCCTTGCTCAGGGCTCTCTCCTCACACCCTCCTGTGGAGGGGTAGGGCTTGGCCACCGGCTTGTGGTAGGGAGTTTCTTCTCTCTCTCCTTGTCCCCTCCACCTTGCATTGCCAGTAGGAGAGCAAAGTATCCCAAGGCATAGGCAGCATTTGCTTTCAGAAGTAACGCAAGGCCTAGACGGTGTGCATGCGACACGGATGCTTCCCAGTATAACGGGCACAGACTTGGGCTCTCTTAAGCAAAAAGAAAATTTATTGGCAGGCTGTGGGGGTCTTGGACTGAAAGGAGGCTGCAAGGACAGGTGTGGAGGGCAGCCAGGAATGGAGGCAGCTAAGAGGGCTAAGAACCATGAAGCTCAACAGCCATCTTGTAGCAGAACGACTTTGGCCTGATGGTGATTCTTTTTCAGTGTGGCAGACACCCCCACCACTGAAGTGGTTCTAAGGGAACCTTATCTTTGCCTCACTCACTCAAGCCAGGCCTGAGTGGCCCAGTCTGGCACTTGTGAACATGCCCCAGCTTCCATGGGTGGGAAAGGGGCCTCTGAGGATCTCATCATGGGAGGCAGGGTCCTGCATCCCCACGACTATATTCTAAGGGCACTGGGAGTATCATGCACTTCTGAGGGCTGGGCAATTTATTTCCACAAGGGGCTGCATGGTGAATTCCAGGTTACTTAGACCTTGGGAGCTGTGCCATCACACAGACCCTGCAATCCCCACAAAGCTCACTCCTGAAGCCTTGCAGAAGTTAAGGGTTCCAGAACCCTCAGGGGAGTGTGGCTGTGTAGGATGTGTGAATGAGGCCCTTCCTAGAGGTGCGTGGGGCTGGCCCTCCCCCTGCGTGAAAGCCCTGGTGCCTGCTCTGCAGAATACTTCTAGGTAGGGGCCTGACCACCAGCACCAACACATGGAGAGGCTGGCAGGCCTGCTATAATGCCGTCGGGGCTGCTGTAGGCTGTATGGTTATAAATGTTTTGGCATCATAGTATTTTGTATTTGGGGATTAAGAACAACTATGATTTTCTGAGTTCAGATTATATTTCAAGCTATAGACTGCAAATGTTAACAAAAGCCATCTTGCCCTGTGACACAGGGAACCTGAGCTTGCAGAGGTAGACCTCTGCTCCCTCCCCACACTGAGAACTATTAGCAACCATGCAGGGGGAAGGAGACGTCACACCTGCCAAGGGAGCTCCAGGGAACTGTGATGGAGCTGATGAGCTCCACGGAGGAGGAGAACATGGTCTAGAACTGATTTCCTGTGAGACCTGGCTAGCTCTGCAGAAAGAGGCAATAAACCTTGCTCTGCATGCCTCAGAGTAAGGGATTCGGACATGCACTGTGACAGGGACACTGTTATGTCCATAGACAACTTGAGGGAGTGTGACAAGGGAAGGGGCTGGGCTCCAGAATCATCCAGTTCAGGGTCCCTTAATGGGGTACCCAGGCCTGCCTGGTTCTAGGGATTGTTAGCCCTTAATACTGGACATAAAGCTACAACTGTGTATATATGTAGACAGGTATATATGTGTGCATGCTTATACGTATGTGTGGTATGTATGCATAGGTGTAAGTATGCATATGTGTGCCTGTGTTTATATGCACATGTATGCATGCATATGTGTGCATGTGTGTACATATGCATGTGTGTATATGTGTACATGTGTTTGTGTGTGTGTTTGGAGGAAAAAAGTGTCCATAGCTCTTTCCAGATTTTTAGAGGGGTCCTTACCCTTCAAAATAGTAAGAACTCCTTTTTCAATTAGTCCCTTCGTGCACATGGGACTGGGACACGTTCATATCCAAAGCTGTGAATGATGATCTGAGTAAATTAAAAACAGTGGCAGAGCTAAGCCAACATCCCTGTCCCCTCCCACAGCAAGGCGGCCTCTGCCATGCTCGCCACAGGTCACAGTGCTGCGGCAGTGTCTAGTGTAGTCTCAGGCCCCAGCACAGGAGGAGGACCTGGTTTGTCAGCCCTCCCCTCCCTCCAGAGGCAAGGACAGCAGGATCCACGCTGACAGAAAGACAGACACCCCAAAGCCCGGCCTAGATTGTCCTTGAGAGACCCCACTGAGCAGCGGGCCCTGCATCTGTTTCAAACATGCCTGGGATTTCTTTTTGACACTAAAGTAAATGTTGGCAGGAGAGCCACCTACGTGGCTGACGAAGGCTGCTGGCTTCTCATTGGAGGGCTGGGAGGAGATTCTGCAGGTCTTTGAAGATTGCCAAGACCGCTCGTCACACTGAGCAGATATAAAATCCAGTACAGGGAGCTAATGAAGGCTAGGATGCTGGGCTGAGGACACTGCCCAGCTGGCCGAGAGGGCAACGCGGCTGCTGGTGCTTCCACAGTCGCCCCTTTTGCGTGCAATTCCGTCGGATTCCCATTGTTTTTAACTCAATAGTTTGGGCAACGGTTCTGTTTCTCATTTGCTACAAAAGCTCATCCCTGCAGACCTCTGGCACATTTATTGTGAGGCTGGAATTTATGATGGATTGGATTTCAAAGGAGGGATTGATTAAATACAGATGGAACGCTTGGCAGGGTACTGGGGCTCCCAGTAGACTCCCCCATTTAGAAACAGAATAAAGATTAGCAAACTTGAGCAAAGCAATCTGGGGCAAATCATGATTTCAAGAGAAGGGAGGGCAGACATGTGAGGGAAACTGCTCATTCCTGTTCAAGGGCATCTTCTTGAAGCCAAACCAGAATTCTTTGTTGGGAGGAATACTGAGCTGCCACGCCGCTCTCCACTGCCTCACCCGCACTCAGTCTCAGGCACACACACTCTCCTTTCCACCAGCCTTGGGACTGAGATGATGGTGGGGCTGACACAGAATGGCTAAACTCCTCTAAAGGCTTAGCCTAATCACATTATATCCACACACATGCCCTCCCCTTTCAGCCCATGCTGTTCCCTCTGCCTGGTGGGTCCATTCCCCGCTTCTTTAACTCCCAGAGTCTCAATTATGTTTCAAGGTCTTCTTCAAATGCCACCTCCTCCATGAAGACCACCAAAATCACAAATATCACTCAGGAAAAACGACTCAATCGTCTCATGCACAACCACAGAATGCTCTTTCCTATTTCACCTGTTTTTCATTCTGCCTCACAAGGGTCGGTGCCTTAACTATCTGTGTTTCTGTGCAATGAGCCTTAAGTGAATGCTCATGCAAGTTAACGTGTCTTATTACCTCAAAGACATGCTGCTTTTTGGGGTGCACACTGGCCTGTCCATCCAGCTTCGATTCCCTCTGCCTCAGTCTTCCTCTGGGATGCTGCCCTTATCTAAGTCCAGTCCATGTGGTTGAGCTGCTGCTGATCCATCCCTTTTCCGGGTGGACATATGACTCAGATCTGACCAATCAGCACAGGGATTAGGCTGAGGTTGGTGGGCCTGTTACCTGAGTTGGGCCAATCAGACCGAAGAACAGTAACACAGAGGCTGGCACTCCTGGGCATAAGAAGCTCCTTTCTGCCATAGTTGCTAAATGGAAAATGTCAGGCTGGGGCTGTTGGCACCCAGTATGCCACCACATGGGGAGGGGCTGCCTGAGAATGAGGAAACTGGAGACAGGGGACGCTGGCTTTGCCACTGTGGCTGGCCCAGATGGGGCAGGCAGCATCTGTGGAAAGGTGCTGGGTAGGCAGAGCAAGCCCACTTTCTGCCCAGGCAGGGGCTGGGACAAGCATGTCCAATTCAGCACATGCCTCTGGCAAAGGAGGCGAGGCCACAGGCGAGCCCGCAGCACAGAACAGAGCCCCAGCACCCAGCAGGAGGTTCTGGGAGGAGGAGCCGGCCGGCGGCAGGCTGGGTGCCAGGGCCGAGAGTGGGCCACTGCTGTACACTGGGAAAAGCCAACATTTGTAGCCAGACTGGGTGACAACCACTTGCTAGTTGGGAAAATCTCCATCTCACTTGGCTTCTATTTCATCTGTAAAATAGGTTAAAAATCGGGAGTTCAGGGTTAGTGTGAGAATCAAATGAGATCGTGTACACAGTCAGCACTCAAGCAGGGGATTGTTATCATTGCCCCGTGAGCTGGCTTCTGGGCAGGGCCCCAAGCTAGCGGGAATGCAGGGGATGAGGGAGACAGATGATGGAATGCATGGAAACTGAGGCAGCAGCTTGGCCAGGCTGCATTAGGCAGGAAATACATCTTCGTCATCTTTATATGCCCAGAACTAAGCACAGCGCCTGGCACAGAGGAAGAACATAGCAAATACTTTAAAATGAGATTGCACTTAAAATTGACATCTGCTGAGATTTTTCTAGAATCATCTACTTGGGAGAAAGACAAGGTCAAGTCACACAACGGAAGGATACCGGCCTTGAAATCAAGACACAGACTGAGTTTGGGTTCAGTCAGTGTATGTCTGTAAGACCCTGAGCAAGTGTCTTGATTTCTGTAGGCCTCGACTTCCCCTGTAAAATGGGGCTATCAGTGCATCATCTGCCAGCCCCATAAGGATATGGTCCTGCTCACAGAGTTCTGGTGGCCTGGGAAGCCCTCCAGCAAGCTTGCAGGAGATTGCCATGGAGCAGTGAGTCCCCCGGCCAGAGGGAATGCTTATCTGCGGGAACCCAGACAGAGCGGCTGCAGGGGGCAACCAGGTGGATTTTGCTGCTCAGGGTTGCCAACGACATGGCTAGGCAAGTGTCGCCGAGTGTTCGGTTTGAAGGGCAAAGAGCGGGAGACACAACAGGAAAGCACACAACAGGAGGAAGATAAGCACTCTGGGACTGAGGCTGTGAGGGGTCCCCGGGGCCATCCTCTGAGGCATCAGTCGTGACACTCATGGTTAATGTTTACTGAGCACTTACTGTCAGCCAGGTGGTACTCTAGGTGTTCCTATGGATTATTTCCCATAATCCTCGCAATAACCCTGGTGGCACTATTGTTATTCCCAATTTCACAGGTTAGGAAACTGAGGCATGGAGGTTGTCAAGAGTTTGAACTCATGGCCCACATTCTTAACCAGCCCAAGTTCCTGCTGGTACTCTAAGCAGCATGGTTACAGTGATCTAAAGAGAGGAGAGAATATATGTAAAGCATTCTGCACATTATAAAGTGCTGAGCAGATGTGAGATGGTGTTAAATCCAAGATATTCACCTAACCTATCTTGGTCTCTCAGTAATTCTCCAAGAGCGGAGGCTGGACCGTTGTGGTTAAGAAGAACCACCTCTCCTGCCAGGAATTATTTGGCCCTTTGTTTTCATTGCCACCTTCCACCCCCTGCCCTGGAGACTGGCCCCTCTCCTGGTGGGCCTTTGGGGCTGTAAAGGAAGGTGGCAGCACAGGCTGGTGGCTGGCTTTATCTCCCCAGCTCTCTGGGCTCCAGCCTCCCATGGGCTCCTGAGGAATCAGTGTCTGCTGGGGCCTTCCTGGGTCAGATCCAACCCAGGCTTTAGGAAGCTGGGGCTGGGGGGCCTGCGGCAGAGCCCACATGTCCAGGGACTGAATGCTCCTGCCCTTCCTGATCACATTTCAGAGGCAGGCAGCTTGCTGCGCTTCTCCCATTCCCCAGGGATTTGCCAGGCACGGATAGGGACAGACTCCGGTCCAGGGCTCCGCCCAGGGGGGGTGGGGATGTGCAGTGGGCTTCTCAGCACAGGCACGGAGACTTTCTGCAAGGCTTCAAAGCCAGTAAGTAGAAGGTCCTACACTGACCTTAGCAAGACCAAAGTGAGGACAGACCGTGTGTGGGTGGGAGGTTCTAGGGAGCCAAGCGCACCAGGAGGGAAATGCTGACTAGGTCCTGGGAGGGAGGCCGGGAGGAAGGCGGGTGGGGGAGGGCAGGGAGTGAAGCGAGGTAAGGAGAGCACCCAGACGGGGGCAGAAAGGAGCAGGGCGTGGAAGGTGGCAGTGAAAACAAAGGGCCAAATAATGCCTGGCAGGCAAAGGCTTTGACAAGACCTGCTTTCGGAGAGGACTGGCAGTGTCTCAGCAAAGATTAGCTCCCAGGGGCCGACTTCCGGTTGGGCTGCTGAGTAGGAGTTAAGCAGCTTTTGGTGGCAGGGTGCTCCAGAAACAACTAGACTTTTTAAGATCCTCTACCAAGGATTTTATGGTATTGGAATGGGCAGAGGTGAGGATAAGAACTTTAAGGTCCAGGGGTGCCATGTGGAGTGAATGACATCACAGGGATGGCATATGCAGATGGCTTGGACTTCTCAAGGGGTGACGAGGGTACAGAGGTGGTCAGGAAGGGACAATGAAGGAGAGGCAAATGGCTTCTCTTGGCTCCAGAGGGGAATGGCAGGGGAGCAGCCTCTGTGGCTGACTGCGGAGAGCCCTGGCTCTGGGAAGAGTGGGTGGCCCAGGTGTCTTGCTTATTCCATGGCAGCAGGATGGGGTGGAGCCTGTCCTCCAGACATACCTGCTGGGTTGCTGGGGACACAGACTCCATGGTGGGAACGGATGGCCTCAGCTGTAGCCGCAGCCCAAATCCAGCAGGATGAATGGAAAGCCAGCCATTTTTTGCCTTTTGGGTGTAGTCTTGGGGCTCCCCACCCCAGGCTGAGTGTCAGAAGATATGCTGCAGGCCCTTTGAAGTCTATGAGAGCAGAGCAGGGCCTGCTTTACAGGACGAGGGCCCAGGCAGGCTGGCAAGAGAAGGGCCTAGTGTTAGAGCCATAGTGGGAGAAGGCTGATCACAGAAGCTACACTCTGCTTATCAGAGCTGTGCACTCCAGGTCAGGTGCGACCCAGACTGACACACGTTGCCCGAGCTCACGTGGGCCGGACAGCTGGCCCCACCTGGGATTCCTGGACCTCTTCCTGAGGACTCACAGGGAACCCTCCGGAGGTCTGGAGGAAGCCCTTTCACCCTAGCCCATGTTACTGGGCTCAACCAACGCACAAACACGCCGGTGTCGAAACAGATTCTCTCTCTGCCCTAGAACCAGAGAGCTGATCCGGAAAATGCCGGTATTTTGGAAGATAACAGATGTGCCGCCGCCTTTCTGCTGCTTTTGAGGAGCCCACATGACCCCTCCATGCAGGCCCTTCCAAAGGGCCCTCCTACTTACGTGTTCTGCAGAGAACTCTCCTCACTCTCACAAGTTGCTAAACAAAGAGCTCCTCATACAAGGAACGTACATCACGCCACAGAGAAAACCAGAAACTTTCTGACCTGGGCATAGAGCCCCTTCCTTCCAGTTGGGTGGGGTTCCAGGGCTTCACTCTGACCCCTACTCCTGCCTTCAGGACCCACCAGGCACAGCGCAGTTCCTGCCTCCTCCAACTGCCCACTCCCTCCCACACCCACCCCCCCTTCTGGGAAGCAAGAACTGTGAGCCAAGGAAAGGAGGTGGGGAGAAAGAAGATACTCGTCCCATCTCTCCTCTGACCCCCAAAGGAGAAGGGACCACAGCCCTGAGACAGAGTCAGTTTTGTGGTCCCCCATTCATTTCTCTCTGTCCCCATGTCCGAGGCCAGCCCAAGTTCTGCCAGTCCCCGCAGCCACTCTGCACTTCATTCCCTGACCAAGGCACTCTACAGCCGCAGTTAGCACGAGCCTGCAGGGCGCATCCCTTGTTTAGCAGGAAGGAGGCAGGGTCCTGCTGTTCTGAGTTGGAATTCCAAATGCATCAGTGCCTCAGAATGACAGGATTTGCAGTTCGCCATAGGTGGCATCCTATGTCAGGTCACAAAAGGTTAACACAGATTTTTATGGACTAGAGAGACTGATAGACACCAATCCTAAAACTGATCCCAAGAAAAAGTGTGTCTTCATTCTTTCATTAATTCAGGAAAGAATTTACTGAGCACCAACTACATGCTAGACAGAGGCCTTGCCTCATAGAGCTAAGTAGACTAGAGGCAAGCATGCAAACAGGTGAAAACCCTGTGGAGCTGGACAGATTGGAGTGGGAGGCACTGAAAACCTACTCATGAATTTCAGCATCTCTGCAAATTGGGACAGCCTATGTAACACAGAAATACTAAACTCATGCGTTTTTCTGTTCCTGAAAATACACGACTAGGTTATGAGAAAACTAAAGGGGACTTAAGAATGACTAAGGGGGTCGACCTTCGTTCATGAAGAACCAAACTTCTAGAGGTCTGAGATAGTTGCAAGACTATCCATGTGAACATTTATATTTTAAGGATTCAACCTCCATTTTCAAGTGAAAGTTTTTATTTCTCGCAGTTTAGTTTTGACTTTGGAGAATGCTTTGGCCATAGAGGTTCACTGTGGGCCAGGACTATAGACACTGGACACACAGGCAGGTGTAGGCCCCACCCACGTGAGTCAAGAGACAGGGAGACAAGACCACTGGAGGGAGCAGTGGAGAGAGACTGGAAAGATCCTGAAACAAAGGGGTCTGGACTTGACCCTTCAGCAGACAGGACGTGCCCAGG
Source organism: Manis pentadactyla (assembly GCF_030020395.1). NCBI lineage: Eukaryota > Metazoa > Chordata > Mammalia > Pholidota > Manidae > Manis > Manis pentadactyla. The sequence goes on from NC_080022.1 coordinate 138,037,252, forward strand.
AGAGGGACTCCTCCAGGCAACAGTGTCTAGGACATGCTGTGTGGGGACAACAGGCAGAAGAATGCACTTGAGTGAATTCTCAAAACTGCTAAAATTATCTTTATGGGAATAAGTGAAACCATGACAATGGTATCGTTCAGTATATGTTTGTTTGATCAAAATCATCTCCCCTTTCTGTGCCTCATTCTATTTATCTATAAAATGGGAATAATGATGGTATCCACCTCACACAGATGAAGATTAAGTAAATGAATAGAGGAAAGCACTTAGAGCAATGCCTGGTACACAGTAGGTGCTCAGTAAATTATCCACTATGCTCATATCAAATATGAAAGTATTCTCTCTGGTTTCTGTAAAATCACATTTTACTTTGTCTATGGGAAAAAAAGATGTAAATTATTTCAAATAGACATGTACATACTTTAAAATACTGAGTTTATTTTTAAAAATCACCACAGTAAAAACTGCCACACAAATTACCTTAAGCCATCAATAACAGACATTCCTATCAAGTGTATATATGTAACTCCTTCAATTAAAGACTTTTGCTTTCCCTTGAAGCCTTTTATTCTGAGGTTATATAAAATTAAGCAGGAAACCATTAACATCAAACGAAAATCAATTTTGCACAAATAAGTGTGATCAAGCATCTTAAATTATCACCTGAAATACTTGTTTTCTGAGAAAAATCCCAGATGATAACATGAACATTATAAAAAGATTCACATTATTCCACGGGTATGTCCCCGTCACGCGTTCTTCACATTTGTCTCACCAAGCCTCAGGCAAAGAACTGAGAGAAGCTTCTCCAGGCAGTACCCTTATTTTTTATGTACATTCCTTTCCTTTTCTGAATTCAGAATTTCTGAAGGAAAAAAAAAAGGCTTTTCTTTTGGTAAAATATGACTTTTAAGACAACCGAGGACCAAGCTATGTGGTTCTGCAGTTCCTTCCCTTCTCAGGGGAGACCCAGAGGTCTTCACACCATCCAGAAATGAAATTGCTGCCCTCCCCAAAGGTGGAAGTGGGCTTTGCTCCTTTCTCCAAGCACAGGAGGCCTCTCCTGAGGTCCCCAAAGCTCCCTGAGTTCAGACAAAGGTTAGTATATCAGAATACATCAACCCACAGCAATGAAAGACTTTGAAGAACAAAAAATGTAAGAAAGTACCTGGGAATTGAAAATTCCAGCAATGTGTTAGGTGTGCCCTGGTAACTGATGGGTTCTGATGTTTAATAAGCTACAACAGATCAGAGGTTTGGCTGCATAACTAAACTCTGTGCCCCATGCAAGTCTGTAACCCAGCAGGGACAGGTGTCCTGACAGGAAGCTGCCAAAGATGGAAACACGAGCTGGCGACGGGACTAGAGAGTAGCCGTGCTTCTGCTGGCATCAACGCCACCCACAGGCGAAATAGCAACCTGAATCCCTGGGTGAAACATACTACCTTTCAAAACATTCAGGTCACCAAGCTGAGTCAGTGGAATGAACATATTATTTCAAGAGGAAAATTATAATTCAGAAAATATTATATTGTCATAATCAATCCACATTTCCTAGGCACTGACACATATAACACATTCCATCATAAACGGCCAGAACCATTACTATAACGAGAAGATGCAAAGTGAGGGTGCCCTCGCTGGCATTTCCTGCCTTTACTGGGCAGCACCTTCAGGGCCTGGATGGGCAGCCGAGGATGAGGACTTCCTGTGGCCTAAAACAGAGGGCGGCGCTGTCTCTTCTCCAGTGTGGCACGAGGGGTCGTGCCCTGCAGTCTTTAGGCAGCCGCCTCTAGGAATTCTGAGGTGAACACAGCTTCTGCGTAATCTTCACACATATCCTGAAGTTCAGCAGCCACGGCCCCCAGAGCTTCATCTACAAGCTCTTCTGAAAAGCTGGAAGACAGACGACACAGCTGAAGGTACGGACAGCCAAATACGGGAGCATTCTTTCACTTAGCTGGGGAACTTACCAAGGCAATTCTGAAATTTCAATGGAAATTCAAATGTCCAGGCATAGCCAAGAGACTTTTGAAGGAAAACAAGATGAGAAACCCTGCTTCCCTTGACATTAAGATGGTGGCACTTGGATCCCAAAGTCAGGCTGGAGGGAGGGACTGTATGTAATACACAGGACAACCTCACTCACCTCGGGTTGGTTGAGACCAGAATCAACTAGAAACTAATTAGCAACAACCCTGCTCCAACCAGCTGCACAGGGGCCTACATGCCTGACAGGAAAGGGTGTGTGCCTGCTCTGAGGGATGGGGAGGGGGGTGGGGGCAGGCAGAATACTCCAAATTTGTGTTCTCTCTCTCAGAGAGTGAGCTGCAGACTTACTATCCCCAAAGTACTTCAGTGTACATTTCCTCACAGTGAGGATATGCTCTTAAATAGCCATGAGACAATTATGAAAATCACAACATTAAAACAGATACAATGTTGTAATCTAATCTTACCTACAGACCTTTTTCAAATTTTGGCCAACTGCCCAAATAATGTCCTCTAAAAGAAAACTTTTTCTAGCCCAGGACACACGTGGCATTTGTCACATCTCTTTATTTATATGGAATTGTTTTTCAGTCTTGTCTTTCATAACCTTAACATTTTTTTGAAGAGTAAAGGCCATTTCTTTGTAGAATGTCTCTCGACTTGGGTTTGTCTGGTGTTTCCTCACAGTCAGATTCATTCAGGTTATACATTTTTGGAACAAACATCACAGAAGGGAAATTGTGTCCCTTCAGTGCATCTACTTGTTACTACTGATGACTGTTAATTTTTATCACTTGCCTATGGTGATGTCTGCAGGTTTCTCCTTGCAAAGTTACTATTTTCCCTTTGTAATGAGTAAGTATATTGTAAGGAGAGACTTAAGACTATGCAAATATCCTGTTTCTCATCAAACTGGCCAGTAGCCACTATTACAGGAATGCCAGGGCAGATTTGCTCATTCCACCACTCCCTTTGCGTTGAATAGTTGACATCCTACTTAATGAAGAGCCCTCCCTTCTCCTTTATTTATTCATGTATGTATTCATTCACTCATTCATTCGTATTAGCTAGGCCTTACAGGTTCCTGTTTTATTCAGCAGTCTATACTCACTATTATTACTTATTCTGGTACTCAAAATGTCCCCAAGTGGCCAGCAGGGGCCCCTTCAATCTGGCTCCAGGGTCCTCCTGACATGGCCCTATCAGTCTCTGAACCTTTTCTTTCTGGAACAAAATGATGACTCAGGCTCCTCTTACATTTTCACAGCTCCAATTTTGGAACTGGCCATTTCTCCAAGGAGCCTGGTACCTGTTCCTGGAGAACAGTATTTAGAAACCAAGATCTGGGCTCCAAGTGTGTTCACTGCTATTGTTATAGTTACCACTGTCTCCCGGTCCTCTCAGCAGAAAGACTCAGGGAGACAAACAGAAACACACACCCTCAATCTTTCTATCTCTCAAAAACCGTAAATTCCTAATACCTCCAATCCTAATTCAACACAGAGGATTCAGTCTAGCCTTGGTTCCCAAAGTCAGTTTATACAAAAAAGGTAAACACAGGTAAGCATCACTCTCCCTCTCCGGTCCCCTCCACCCTATTCCCATCCCAGCAGTTTTGTCTTGCTGCTAATCTTACAACCTTGTCTTTTAATTGGACTGTACAGTTTTCATTTAATATAATTCTGATACTTTTGAGCTTCCACTATAAATTCTTCTGCTAAGTATTTTCTACTTGTCTATTTGTTCTCTCTACTTTTTTGCCTTCTTTTGGATTCTGTGATTTTATTACATTCTTTCCTCATTATTAATTAGGATGTTACATAACTTTTTACTATTTAGTGCCCACCCCAGATTATAATAAACATCTTTGACTTAAAGTCTAATGTTAATTGACAGTGTTACTATTTTTACAATTTAAGAAACTTAACACTAACATTAACCCTACTTATCCTTTTCCTGACTTATATATCATCAGTTGTTTTAAATGTATACTCACACCCTTAAGACATGAGTTATTATTACACAGTCAGTATTCATTTACCTACCTATTGACTTTTCAAAAATTCACGCCTTCCTGTATTTTTGACTTTTCATCTGTGACTCTTTTTGCTCTACCTGAAAAATACCCTTTTAGTATTTCCTATAGCAAAGGTCTAATATATACATATACATACTTTCTCAGCTTTGTTTGTTTGGAACCTCCCTTATCCTTCTTCAAATGTATTTCACTGGGCTGAGAACTCCAGAGTGGTAATTCTTTTCTTTCAGAACCTGAGAAGATATGCCAGGTCTCCCAGCTCCTACCATTTCTGTTTCTCCTTTTCCCTTCCTCCAGCTGATTTTAAGACTTCCTTTTTCATTTTTCATAATACTATGACATGCCTCTATATGGATTTTTTATTTTTCTTGCTTGAAGCTTTTTAAAGCTTCTTGAATCTATGGCTTGATGTCTTTTGTTATTTGGGAGAAGTTATCAACCATTATCTCTTTGGATGTTGTTTCTGACCCATTCTTTCTCCCCTCCTTCTGAGACTCCTGCTACATATTTATCAGACCTTGTCCCTATCAGACCTTGTCCCTTTATCCCCTGTGTCCCTTTATCTTCTCTTCTTTATTTTCAGCCTTTTTTGTGTCACCATGCATCTCTCTGGATATTTTCTTCTTACACCCCAAGTCTCTCATTTTTAGTTTTGATGTGTCTATTAAGCCCATCCAGTGAATCCCTCATTTCAGAAACTGCTTTTTTCAGTTCCATTTAGATTTAGTTCCCAGTTCTCTACTAAAATTCTAAATTGTATCTTTTAACTCTATGAACGTAGTAGGTACAGTTATTCTAATGTCTGTGTCTGACAGCACTAATATTTGGACCTGCTGTGGGTCTGTTCTTGTTATTTCTATGTCTCTCTGTTACCTGGTTATTCCTATCTACCAGACATTATATTTGAAAAGTGTAGAAAAATTAAGATGATGTTATATGTCTTCAGAGAAAATTTTTCTTCAGAGAAAACAGTTTGCTTCTGCCTGGTATCTAGGGGAAAATAATCTAAAATCAATCTCAGTTCAATCTCCAGAAGTGGGACAGTTTGGAGCTGAGTGGAGCCTCTGAGAGGGCCTAGTGGCATGCAGGCCACCCTTAGTTTGAGAAAGCCACCCTTCAGGATCCAGAGGAAAAGTCCACCAGGAAAGTTCACCAGGGCAACTCCCCCACCACGACCAGCCCTGGATTCCCACCTGTGTCCGCTGATCTGGAAGGGCCCTCAAAAGTACCACTCAGCTCTCTCCAGAAGTGATGATCCAGTGCCAGACAATGGGCTACCTAACCTCCCTGGATCCCTGTCTTCTCCAGGACCCTGAATCAATTATCTTCATTACCCAGTTAACTTCCTGATGCCTTCCAGCATGTATGTTTCATTTTCGATCTGGCTTTTCTATTAACAGTTATCCTCAGTGGGAGAGGTGCTCCATATTATCAAGCTGTGCCAGTACCAGAAACAGAAGTGATTACCTTGTTTTTATATTTCCTTTGCTCTCTATATTTCTATCCCGAATTCACTCCCAAACTATGAGAGAAATATAGAGGTATTCCCAATACATTCAAACACATTAGGTAATGTATCCATTATCTTCTTTTTTTAACCTTTCCCACTCTGACTTTCCCCCTGGAAACTCTTCCGCCTGGAGTCTGCTGTCCTCCTACTCCAATCTGGACCAGTTGCTTTTTATTCTCCCTGGAAAACTCTTCTCTTATCTGGAAGTTCCACACTGGAGTCTAAGTTTCTTAAATCTGGTCTTCCTCTTTCTCAATGTCCACCTTGTATTGGTGGCATAGGCTCTCCAGAAACTTACTGAGAAACAGTGAATGGGAACAAAATTTTTGGACACTTTGCATACCTAAAAATGTCTTTATTCTACCTTATATTTAATAATTTAACTGAGCACAGAATTCTAGGTTAAAATTTTGGAAGTATGTTACAATATAGCAGTATTGCTATTGAAAACAATATGCCATTCTGATTTCTGGTTATTTGAATGTGCCCATTTTCAACTCTCTGGAGCCTTCTGTCATTCTCTCCTTACACTGGGATGCTCATAATTCCTTTCCATAATTATATGCCATGATGTGTTCAGTCTATTTATTTATTCATTTATTCACTCACAGTGGACAACTGATGAACCCTTTCAATCTAGAGACAAACAGCCTTAGCGGAGTTTTTCTTCAGCATTTCCTTTGTAATTTCCCATTCCTCCTTTTTTCATTGTTCTTGCATTCTGGAGCCCCTATTATTAAGATATTGGATGCTATGAACTGAAAAATCTGTGTCCCCCAAAATTCCTTATGTGGAGGCTTAATCCCCACTGTAATGGTATTAGGAGGTGGGGCCTTTGTAATTAGGTCATAAGGGTAGAGCCCTCAAGAGTGGCATTAGTGCCCTAACAAGAAACAAAGAGAGAGATGATCTCTCTCCTGGCCAGCGGAAGACACAACGAGAAGACGGCTGTCTGCCAATGAGGCAGCAGGCCCTCGTCAGACACCCACCTGACAGCACCTTGGTCTTGGGCTTTCCAGCCTCCAGGACTATGAGAAATAAACTGCTATTGTCTAAGCCAACCAGCCTATGCTATTATGGCAGCCTGAGCTAAGACACTGCATCTCCTAGAATACCCCCTTAGTTTTAAAATCTTTTCTTCTATATTTTCTATCTGCTTGGTTTTTTTGTTCTACTACTGCCTGAGAGATGTGACTTTTTTCTTTGAATCTTTCTAGTGAGTTTGTTTCAGCCATACTTTTAATTTCTTGGCACTTAAAAAAAATTCTTTGAAAGTTTCTTTTTTATAGATTCTGTTCTTGTTTCATGGTGAAATAGCTTCCGTTGGTTCTCTGAGAACATTAATTCGTTTGTTTTTAATGTTTTATTCTGCTTCCTACATTCTGCTTTGAAATTCCTTTTATCTGTTATAATAGCCTGTTTATCTTTCATGGTTTTCATCAGATGTCTGGTTACCTTAGCTTTCTGCTACATTCCCAAGAATGAGAATTTCACCCAAGCCTCCTATTTTCTGACTCACCAGTACCTATGCCTACAGAAGCATCTGGTGCTTCCCATTCCTGACTCTTTATCAGGGTCCTTCTGCACAAAACAACTTGGTTCTTGGCTCTACCCTCATCAGGCACTTGGCTCTGTCTGGTCTGCTAAGTCATTTGCCATTTGCCTAATTGCTTTATGGTTTCCAAAATTTTACTGCTTTTTCTTGTTTGCTGTCATTTATGGTTTCATGCCTTTTATTTAGTCTTTTATAGTGACCATATAGTGGGACAGGGATACGGGATGCAGAGACAAATACATATTTCAATCTGTCCTTTCCCACCAAAAGTTTCCTGGTGTTTTTCAAGTCAGGACTTCTGAACAAGTTTCCTTTCATTGAAAGCATCACCACCTTAAGCCTTCCCTTCACACCCAGTTTATATCATCTGCTCCTTTAGATCACTGGGATAGTGCTTTTCTTCAGATGGAAGGAGAAATGGAGACATTAAAAGAAGAAGAAAAACTCAGCTTACTTCCCTCTCACCCAAGGGGCTAGCAGATGAAGTCAACTGTCTTTAAATCTTTTTCAAGAGCTGAGCAATGTAACTCTCACCTGAAGAACACTCAAATCAGAAACAAAAATAAGAGAGATTGAAACCAGGATATCCAGATGCACTGTCACTCAAGGATCGAGGACAGCAGAGGAAGCCATCTGTAAAAATCCAGGCATATTTGAATAGCTCTGTCCTCTCTACATTTTGGCCCGCTATTCCTTACACGCTGAGAGCTTTCCCCTACATCTACAAAACAACTAGAACAAAACATATCGCTAATCAAGCAGTAAGAACATACAAAGAATAGTTTATCTTCCTTGGCTTGTTTTTGGATTTCCCCATATGCCTGTTAGCCTAACCAAGCCAGACAGGCTCTGGGAAAACAAGCGAGCATGCTTCAGGACCGTGTGTTAACACAGGCAACGAGGCAAGTTCACCTCTTCTCCTCCCCAAGAAAACAAATGTGCATCGCAACCAGGACAAAGGGTCTCGTACACTTTGAAGATACTTCATATTAAAGAGAAGTCTTAGGACTTCAGGTTAAACCTGAGGGAACATGGTGATTATCTCTAGTCCTACCCAAAAGCTCACCAAAAAGAAAGGAAATAGACAGACAAATCTCTAAGGAGAAAACAACAGACAACAAGTAGGTAAGAAATGTCTAAGATTTCCGGGAGGTAGAAGCACAAGGAAGAACTGGCACTGAGCCAGCCAAAGCCTCAGGGTCTGTCAAGGGAGTGGTCAAGGAAAAGCAAGCCCATCTGTCTCACAAAATGTCAAACAGACTCAGGCAGTTAACAGTACTGAGAATCAGGAGGGCAGAGTGAGGTACAGAGGAGAAACTGAGGACATGGGCTGAAACGTGCAAATGAGCCGTAAGGTTGGCAGATCTGCACTTCTGCTCTGACAGCTAAGTGACAAGTCCTCCTTCACCCCCACAAAAGGAGGAAGGTATGTTCTTTGGGAAAAATAAACCAGTAATTTTAAACTCAGCAAAATCATCAATCAAGTATGTAGACAGAATAAAGACACATTCAAACATATAAGTTGCAAGAAATGTCCTTCAGGACACAAAGCAGGATATGCTCCATCAAAATAAGTGCATACCAAGAAAGAGGAAGACAAGGGCACTAGAAGAAAAGGATTCTAACCCAGGACTGAGCCCTCTAACACTTAAGGGGGTGAGATAGAGAGGTCCCAGGGCAAGAGTCATACTGCTGGGCCTGATGGGTAGGAGAAAAGAGGATCTCAGCAGCAAGAATGGGGTGGAGGCAAGAAACAGTGATTAACTGATACCCCTGGTGAGGAGGAAAATTATATTGAGAGGCACTGGCTAGTATGTGGGAAATGTTAATAAATACATAAAAGAATCAGCAAATAAAAAAGAGGTAATTATCAACTCCTGGAATATGTCTGAAACTTGTTCAAGAAAGAAATATAATCATTATAAACTACATGCCTCAATGATGAAACTTATCTGCATGTTTGTAATAAAATGATACCCAAAAGGAATTTAAATTTGGGCCCCATTTTTTAAAAATGGACTTACCTGTATCTTTCAATTAACTATTTACATAGAAGAAATACTTAGTCGCACTGGGCCTTGGTTTTATGCCCCCACAGAGTACTTTTCTCAAAGCAGGTAACTCTAGAGGAGCAGCGTTTGAGACGATGCTGTGGAGTCTGAAGGCCTGCTGCTGCTCTACGTGCAGCTCGTCCTGCCCATGAAGGTCTCACAGTCCCCACCGTTTCCCACAGGCCGTACTGTGCGTCCTCTGACAGACCCTCGCCAACAGCAACAATAAACCTGCCCTGACTTGCACACTGTCCCCTAGGAAGGGGCAGCATGCTCCTCCAGAGGGCATCACCCATGCTATTCTGCAGTCTCCTTTCTGAGAAAAGGCAGTTGCAGACAAAGCCTGTTTACCAGCCCAACAGCAACTGCTGGAACTCTGGGGCCCAAAGCACAGCATGAGGCAGTGGCCAGTCCTTTCTCCAGCCTTCCTGTCAGGGAACATTTGGCACCTGGTTCCTAACAGAGGCACACATAAGCTTGTACTGACCTTTCTGCCATAAGCCACGGGCTAAAAGAGCCCACGGCCTCATGCGACATCAACCGCAGGTGCTGCTCGAAGCACCTGCAGTAGTCGCCGATGCTGCGCAGCATGCCTGGAGGGACAGACAGGGCAGCTTGGCCCGCTTTCCGTGGAGAATCTTCTGAAAGGGAGAGAAGGGGAGCCTCTCTTTTCTCCGATCTCTCCTCTGTTTCCACACTTTCATTCAGGGAACTGAGAGCAAATAAAAATGATGAAAGCATTCAAAATTATGGTTTGGGAGCCAAAGGCTTACCTTCCTTTCTCTTTCTCTCAGTGACCAAAACTCAACATCTTCTCATCACTCACTGTCTCCCCTTTTCCCTGGACTAACCCCATGGTAGGAATTCATAACTTGCAGACAAGAATTCATAAAGCACATCTTGCAGGAAACTATCAGCACACAAACCACATATGTCAGTGGGGTGCTTTCAGTGGTGACCACCAGCTAAATGCTATTGAAGGTACCTTAAGATGCCCTAAGACATTCAATTCAATGCCTGTCTTACAAACTCCCTATTTTTACTGAGCCATGTTGGAGTTTGACAAGATCCTGCTCAAAAGAATTTCATTCTGTCTGGTGGCAACTGAAAGCTTCGGAAAGTTAACATTGAAGGCAGCCAGCCTCCGTGAAATCCAACGGCCAAGGTACCACTTACTTGCCATTCCGGGGCCTTTCTAACACAATGTTCACATCTGGGTCCTTGCAAGCTGCTGTGGTCGTGATCCTGATGGGATGAGGAGAAAGAGGCCTTTCACTTACTGCTGGGACTTTGTGGTCTAGAAAAGGAGAGGCATAACATGACTGCACACAGAGCAAAGGCATGTACATGTCAGAGCTGTCCTTAGTGAGAACACCACTCGTACAGTTCGTACACATAAACACATCTAGCTAGCAGAGCAATGAGGAAAAAAATGCTCGTCATAAATGAAACGGTGAATTTCAAAGTTACAAAGAAACAAACCGAAGAGGAATCAGTCTTAAGAAAGAATGAACTCCTTTCAAAGCCTCTGTGGCCCTGGAAGCCTCCCTGAAGAGGTCTGCACAGAGCCCCGGGCTACATGGCTTCCCATCAGGTCCAGCTGCCCAGTCAAGGAGTCTGAAGCAGCTGGGTTTTTTAGCCTTTAAATGGTTTGATTACTGCAGAAGGAAAAAAACTGTCACATCAGAACACTCAATTAGCCGATTTAATATGTCTCTGGGCATTGCTGGAAAAATCTGCATGATGATAGTCAAAACATTAACTTATTAACTATACCTTGCAGGCTTGACAGCTCTTTGAATTCTGAATTATTTGTAATTTAAATGTATTTCAAGTAAAGGAAGAAAATTTATCCTGCTGTTAGGTAAGAAGCACCTATAAGTCAAACAACTTACCTGACTCACATATATGTGCTTCTGATTTCTTACTGCTGGACAGAAATGCTGCATAAGTCAGCTTTTGTAAAAATATTACTAAGTATGATAATTTTCAGTTGTACAGAGAATGAGAGGGTGAGACATATAGATGAGACACAGCACATTTCAAAAATCACTTTAAATTTGGTTTTGTGATGCAACTGAACATACAACCACAACTAGAAACAGAGTCCTCACTAGGATTTCATGATTCTGGAATTAAAGCATCCAAAATCTGATTTCTATTAGTGTTCTAAAAGAGCTCCTTTTCGATGCACACTTACATTCTATGCAGAGTCATAGCTGGTGACTAATAATTTAAATTGTCCTTGAGAAAAGAGAACACTGAGTCCTTGGTAAGGCCATCTTCTGAGTGATGCAACCTAACTTTGTGGCCAATGGCCAAACCATCAATGAAACGAATTGCCTTTCAGTGAAACAAACTGCCCTTCAGTGAAAAATTGCCCTTCAACATTTCCTTTTTCTTGGCTTCCATATAAAGAGATGCTAAAATGCCTGTGGACTCACCAAGCAATGACTAGAAGGGTCCTCCCTATGCCAGGTCCACACTAGGCACAGCAGGGGCCACAACTGAATACAGCAAATTCTCTGGCCTCAAGGAATCTATGATTTAGCTGGGAGAAGTGAGAGCCCTTCAGAAACAGCTACAGCCCACAGGGGGACATGCCAGAAGTCTATGGAAGTTCAGCAGTGAGGATGGAAGGAACGGGGCAAAATTCCAGTACAGGAATACCCAAAAAGGGTCATGTGAGCCAACCTCCAAGGGTGGGTCAACCGTCATGTGAGGATGAAATGGGAGCTGCGGTAGGGGTGGAGGGGAGAGACCAACACAAGCACAGAACAGAGTCCTGTAAAATTCAAGAAAACACAGGAGAACATTGGTATTGTTTTAGATGGCTCATCTTCCTGTCAAAATTTGACATAGACAATACTTCTTCTAAGATGATATACCAAACTCATACTTTTAAAAAACTGTATGTGACAGAGGCTCTGTTGTAAGCTTCCCAGATCCAGATCTCCTTTACATCTCTCAATACTCAGAGTCCCTAAATCCCCTTAGAGGTGGTGTTTAACACATCTTGTCCACCTGCTTTCATTGAATAAGGGGATAACTGATGAGCATGAGTCAAACAGAACCTGAGTAACTCTTCCAGACAAAACTGAGAAAGCAGCTCGGCAACTGCAGCCAAAATGTGTGTGCATGAACTTTTTTAAATGGAGGAGAAAGATAAACCCAAGAACAAATGGGTAACCATTAGGGAGAAAAAAGAACCTCAACCTCTACCTCAAACCATAGGCAAACTTTTACTCAAGTGGGATCATAGACCAATACATAAAAGCTAAAACCATAAAGTTTCTAGAAGAAAACAAGAACTCTCTTCTCAACTTGGGAGTAGGCAAAGGTTTCTTAGATCAAAGAAAGGAAAAACATACAGGAAAAAACTGATTAAGTTAAACTACCAGGTTTTTAAGTGCTCATAATACGACACACTTGGGAAAACAGGTAGGTGAGGCATAGATGGGGAGAAAGTATCTGCAAACATCTACCTGAGTAGATTAGTGGCTGCTGGGGCAAAAAGTGGGAGAATAGGCAATGAATGCTGGTGGATGCAGGGTTCCTTATAAGGTGATGGAAATGTTCTGGAATTAGACAGCAGTAATGTTTTCACAACTCTATTAAATATATTAAAAACTACCCAACTGTACACTTTAAAAGGGTGTATTTTATGGTATGTGACATATCTCAATAAAGCTATTATTTAAGCACACACACACACACACTTGTATTTGACATGAACTTATACCCAGAATGCACAAAGAATTCCTACAGCTCAAATACAGAAAGATAATCCAATTAAAAAACAATGTACTAAAGATCTGGGTACCTCACAAAGGATGATATATAAATGGCAAATTATCACTTCAAACTACTCTAAACATCATTATTTATCACAGAAATGAAATTAAAACCACAGTGAGTATCACTACACCCCACCAGAATGGTTATAATTAAGAAGACTGACAACATCAAATGCTGTCAAAGATATTGAGCAACAGGAACTCAGGAACTCAATGTAGATGCATGTGTAAAATGGTACAGCCACTTTGGGGAAAGTTTTTGGCAGTTTTCATAAAGTTAAACAAACACCTATCCATGACATAGCAAGTATACTCTAAGATGTTTATCCAAGATAAATAAAAACTTAAGTCCACACAAAGACTACACATGAATATATTCATAGCAGACTTATTTCTAATACCCCAAAACTAGAAACAACCAAATGGAGATCCACAGGCAAATGAATTAACTAGATGTGGTATATGCATAGAGTGGAATACTACTCAGCAATAAAAGGAAGGAATACCGATACAGTGTGGAAGGCTAAATGATGACCCCCACAATGTCCATACTGTAATGCCAGGACATGTGATTGATTGTTCCGCTCTATGGCGAGGGGGACTTTAAGTTAAGGACCCTGAGATGGGGAAATATCCTGGATTATTGGAGTGGGTCCTCAATATAATCAAACTGTCCTTTAATAGGCAGAGGAAGACTTGACTACAGAAGAGGAGAAGGTAATGTTATAATGGGAGCAGAGTCTGGAGTAATGTGACCACAAGCTAAGGAATGCAGGCATCCTAAGAAGCTAGAAGAAAGAACCAGCCTTGCCAACATCTTGATTTTAGCCCTTTAAGACTCACTTCTGACTTCTGACTTCTAGAACTATAAGAGAATAAATTTGTGTTTTAACTTGTCACAAACTTGAATATTACAGTGGCAACAGAAAACAAGTTAATATAAACAGATCTATAAAACATCATGTTGAATGGAAGAGGCCTCAGACAAAAGAACACATGCCTGCAGAATTCCATTTATATGAAATTCTAGAACAGACAAAACTAATCTACAGTGAAAAACAAGTATGGTGGTTGCCTAGGTGGTAACTGACCAGGAAGGAGCAGAAGGGAACTTTCTCAGGTGATACAGTCCATATTTTGCTAGGAGTCTGGGTAACAAAAGGTGTATCCATTTGTTAAAACCCATCAAATCTAAAGTTTGTGCATTTATTATATATAATATGTAAATGTTATCTCCAAAGGAAAAAGAGCCATAAGAAGTATAACCTCTAGTTGCTGTTGAAATGTTTAGAACGAGGTGTACTGACAGCTGCAACTGTCACAGCAACATACTAATTGTAGAACCCAGGAGGTGAGGTATCTGGGTGTCCACTGTAGAATTTTTAAAATTTTTCTGTATATTTGAAATTTTTTAGAAAATAATATTGAGGCAGGGGGAGGGTACTGGGGGCAACACTCACCATTTTTTCCTTCCTGTATCCAAAGATGAGGATCGGTATATGCAATTTTATTGTATCTTTGGCGAACTGTCTCCTGGTATTTCTATTAAAAAATGTTTAATTTATAAGAAATTAATTAATTCCATTAAAACCCGGAACCAGTAAGGATATAATAGTTCAGCAGACACATCTGAAACAGATACACTGCCAGAAATTGGCATCTGCTAGGCCAGGAAGTGATTAGTTTATAAGGTGAAGTCTAAAATAAAATGAAGCAATCAATCTAGTTAATCTGATCTAGATCAGCACTGCCCACTAGGACTTGTGATGATGGAAATGTTTATATTTGCCATTTCCAACATAGCAGCCACTAACTACTAACTACTTAAAATGTGAGAAGTGTACTTAATCTTAATTAATTTAAATTTAAATCGTCACATATGGCGAGACACTACCCTTTTGGACACTTCAGGTCCAGACAGTTACCCGCAAGAAGGAGAAATCAGTTATAAGACTAATATAAATTACACACTTTAAATTTTCAAAAACCACCAAAAAACTGTCTGCCCTCTGCTTCTATTTGGCAGCAAAGCCAAAATGAGATTTAGTTCCTGTACAATTAAAAAGAAGGTGTTGAAATGGGATCCAGAGACCTGGATTCTCATCCTAGCTCTGACAGGAATTTTTTGTGACCTTGGCCACATCACTTACTCCCTTATTGTATCTTAATTCCCTGCTCTGAACAATCCAAGGGTTGGCTGGGTAATGCCTAAGATCTAAAATTCTATGAGAAAAAAACATTCTAAAGTAGTATTATAGGAATTACAGAAGGAAAAATGACCTGTGATCTGTCAGGAGCACATGCTGGCAGGGTAGAAGAGGTGCCTGAGCAGCACTTACCAGCTCAGGGAGGAAGAAGTCGACAGGCACACTGTGGGACTGCGCTCTGGTCCCAAGGTTTTTCGAATCACGTATCAATGCTATCGGGGGATAATAATAACGATCCCTTCCTGATTTATGTGTCAAGTTGTGTGCTGATATCGCATACTGATTTTATCCCTAGAAACACACTACTTATTAGAGAGGGTGACTTTACCAAGGTCATGCACTTGGTTAGCAGCTGAGCTGGGATTTAAAGTCAGGAGTGTGTGACTGTAAAGTTCTAAGCTACACAGGCATGAGAACTTTTCTCTCTCAGCAGAGGCCAGCCCTCAGTGGCCGACCAGAGCTGGCAGCCCCAGACCTTACTTCCATTTCCTCCACGCGGAGCATCATGGTCTCCAGATACGGGCTGCCCTTGCCATCCCCCAAGGCGGCTAAGGCTTCAGACTCCAAGATCTTAGAGTGAATCATAGGCCAGAGTTTGTGAGGGGTGTCTTCCAAAGAATCATTCAGCTGACCAATGCTGTTGGGTCCACAGTGAACATCTACAGCCTACAAAACAAGGGAGGAGGATGAAAAGGCAATGGAAAGAGGACAGAAGGAGTGGAAGGTTAAAGTTGATTTTAATAAACCAACCATGTAGCAATCCAACTGGCAGTGTTTCCATGCTCAATCAAACCTCTCCTAAGTCAGTAAACATCAAAAGTAGTTTAATACCAGTACAATTTCTACTACAGTCATTTAAATGGTAGCATTAACCAAATAATTCCACTACTGCCCTTGTAAATAATCATTGTTATCTATTTTGCCAATTGGTAAAGCAAATGTCTTCCTTGTGCTATCCTCAGAATGTCCAATATTCTACATCTCACATATTCCAGAAGATATATCTATTCTCTTTAGTTCAATGCTCTTGTAAAAACATCTGCTCATGACAACACAAAGTTCATGATTCTTGGTCTTTACTTGAGACTTTCTACCTACAACTCAGGAGAGCTTTACCAGCCTTTCTTGACTTGTATTTGTAAAGCACTTGGCAGTTTATAAAGCATTTTTACATGTACTGTCTTTCTTTTGTTTCTAATATATGACTATGATCTGTTCTGAAACAGACTTTTGGAAAGAATGTCTGGAGAAATGACCCTATCAGGTTCTGGAATGAGACATTTCTGGGACACCAAATCCTGGTTCTGTCCACTGATATGCCTGCAACTGTGGGCAAGTTTCCTTAACCTTTCTGGGCCTCAACTCTCTTATTTGTAATTAAGAAATAATAACCTTCTATTTCAGAGTTGCAAGGATCACAAGAGCGCTTGCCACGTTGGGACACCTACACAGTGGCTGGCAGGAAGTAAGAGACACACAGTGAATGGTCACTGCCATAGCAATTTACAAAACCTTTTAACAGTTCGGAGAAGAAAATACATTAGTGGCTGATAAAGATATGAAGAAAAGCCCAACTTTAGTCAAAGTTAAAGAAATAGACATCAGTTGAATAACTAATACAATAAAATTACAAAAATATCTAGGAACTAAACCAATAATACAGGTCTAGTTAATTAACTTGTGTGTGGGTATTTCTGTGTGTAGTATTTTTCATCTGTAAGGAATGGAATATCAAGAAAATTATGTGCTATTTAAAGAGATAAGGAAGGTCTCAACATGCTGACAGAGAGAGAGCACCAAAATATAAAGAGCAGCACAGAAAAGCATATGGTATCAGTTTGTGGAGAGGTTTCACTATTTGTATTATAATTTTCCTGAATTGTTTGACTATTTAGTCATGGACATATGTAACTTAAAAAAAAATCCATACAGTTTTGAAAAATGTAAGTATTTCATGTGCAAGTTCAGTTAATGGCAACAGCGGCAGCAACAGACAAGTATAGTACAATGGTGCCCTTCCAAGAGCTTTCTCCTGCTAACAGAATCATCTTGTCTGTAAGTAAATCTTTTGAGAGCGGTATTCTACTTGTTACGCACAGCAAATGTCTTCTCCGTTTTAGAGGTGACAGTTCTGAGAATTTGTGTTTAAGGTCCCACAGATCTTTTATAAGTTAACATAGCCAAGTAATTCTGTTTACTCCATGTGTCAATTTCACTGAGTTGTTTGTTTTTATGCAGTTATTTATAAACACTGACTCTTGATGGTGCTGCCTAGGAAATTCTTCGTAATGATGCTGATGTTTAACAGCAGCCGAGAATACGAAATACTAGATAGAGTTACTTTTCTTTTTTAATAAATTGCATTAATGACCATTTAGTGCCTACAGAAATAATTCTTATATATAAGGCTGATCATTCCTAGTAATATTCAAATATGTCTGAAAATTTCACTGACAGCATTTATAATCACTTCATTTGTCTTTCAAATTAAAATGCCGTATGGAGCTGCCTCCCTAGATTAGGTTTTAACCTCATAATTCTGCTAGGGAAAAAAGCACCATTTGGTGGCTATGCTGCACTGAACACCAAGCCACAGCACACCCGACTTCAGCCTCCAGCCTTCAAAGCTTCAGCTCACGTAAGACTCTGTCGCAACATACAGGTACAATAAAATTACAATTGCAAAGATTATGAAAATCTGCTGCAGCTAACATATTGCATAATAATTAGAACAGGGATACATTCTCGAAATCAACTTTCTTCCTATTGCTAAGGTCACTGGGCTGGTGGAGCTTCATTCCAAACTTCCTTCAAACTCAAAGCTTTACACTTGTTCTGCCCTTTCCTTGCTCTGAGGGCTTTAACTTCTTTCCAAACCTCCACAGAGATTCGATGGATGCAATCTGCACCTTCCACTCCATAGTCCTAGGCCTAGACAGGGTAGGAACATTCCCACAAATGCTAAACCTAAGTCCTCCAGAGGAAGAGCACAAGGGTGGACTAATATAACATATGTTTTTATTTTTCTCAAATGTTATCATTTTTTCCTGAGCCACCTTTCCTCTGCTAGGCCAGACACTGGTCATTATTAGGCATTCAAAAAATGCTTCCCTGTCAATAAATATTAGGCCCTAAGTATAAAGGAAATCAGGCCAGTAATGAGCCAAACTAGGCTGAATGAAAGGAAATGAGGACAGCCATTCTTCTGCTGCAGGCTCAACACTCAGGGTCATGCAGTGCACCCACATTCTGTCATCAGGTGAGGAAAAGAGCCACTGACAAAAATCTGGGGCTCTAGAGAGTTCTGTGAGCTGTTTGCAAGGCTGATCTAAGTCATAATGCTAAATATACACTGTAAGAATTAACATGTCAAATATGAAAAATAATTCCACCATTCCTGAGTAGGATCATCTAGTGCTTAAAAATAATCTGTGTATCACGTTCCTTACAACTTAGGACGTTATCATGGAACAGTACTAGTGCCAGCCCAGAACACCAACACCACACAACACATACCTCCTCTGTAGGCTGGGCTGTTACTGTGTTTACCGATGGCCGATCCTTCAAACGAGTATCTGCTTCCAGAGAAGAATTGACTCTCTATTAAAACAGACAAGTACATTTATAAATTGTAAACATTTACAACCCATATTAGGACAAATGGATTCTGCTACCAGAATAACTTTCGGTTGCAACTGTTCACAGCTTTAGCTATATTAGGCTCTTTGCAGCAATTCAAAGCACTTCATCTTCATGAAAATAAATGCCATGTGGTGATCTTGGCTTTCTGCCCTGTTTCGTCTTTCAACTTTGTAAACATTGTCAGAGCACCTGTGTGTTTTTATCCAATGACTCAACTTCTCTGTTCCACAGGTTCCTCATTGATAAAATGAGGAGACTGGACAATTTGTCTCTAACAGCCCTCTCAATTCTATACTCCTGAGATTTCTGTAGACTCTAAAAATAATTGAACATTTCTTATAGTAGAGATACAGAAGTCCAGTGACCACTCCAGGGACCCAAAATGTCATTCATTCCATTTAAGATTATAGTATTCTTGTGTGGCCGCATCTAGTCATACAAAAAAGACTTTTTTTTACAGGGTGAATCTAGAGGGTCAGGTGATAGCATTCAGCTTCCTGCATAAAGGAGGATGGCACCTGCTTGTGATGCTGCATGCCTTGGGCAAAATAGAGCCAATCATTCCAGACCACTGAGGTAAAAGCACAGGATTAGAGTGGAAACAGTTAAGTGAACACTAATATCACCAATAGATCTATTTGATTAAGAATGGAAATTGCAACTGAAACTCATTCCCCAAACTAAAACCTCCCCTTTCTCAAAAGTGGGATTTTCTCTCTCTCCCCTGGTCTTTATCCCTTACCCACAATGGAAGACACATCAACAGTGTGCGGTGGTCCCAAAAGGGGCCCCAGCAGCACTACATCCACACTGTGCAGCACAAACCACACTGAGTCTCCGGCTGCCAGGCAGGCAGGCAGCCCTACAAAGGGTCAGTGCAACCTTCGTAGCGGCTCTTCTTATTCTAGCACTTCCAAAAGACAAGCAAATGTGATGAACTACATTACCTGGGCCTTGGCCAGGAGAGGCTCCAAATGCTCCAGAACTGCCTTCTGTACCTTGTCTGCTAACTGTGTAGCAGAAACACTATTTAGAAATGAAAAAATTAAAATCAAAAGCAAGAAAATATCCTACCTTGCATACTTATTTACCATCCAGGTGAAGGGAGCTTCAATGATCGTGAAGCTACAGTGCTTCTCTAACTGTAAGGACCACACAAGTTCCCTGGGATCTTGTCAAAATGCAGATTCGGATTCAGTTAGTCTGAGTAAGGCCTGAGATTCTGCATTTCCAACAAGCTCCCAGGGAATGCAGCGCTGCTGGTTCTGGACCCCACTCTGAGGAAAAGGGTGTACATATCATCTGAAGAAATACGTTAGGCTCTCAGTATCTTTTAAAAGGATAATAGCTGCCTTTAAAAAATTAAAGAGGATAGAAGACTGAACAAATGAAACTGATCTTATTCCCTCCCCAAACCCCATGTTACAGAGTTAGACATAAACCTACAAAGACAAGGGAAAAAATGGTGTTGGAAAACAGAAAGACAGAAGTGATACTAACTTAGCTGACCTGAGAAAGTTGACGTCTAGGCCAGTAACAGAAAAACCAGACTCCACACAATGTGCACTGCTGATCTAAACAGGCACAGGGAAGACAGTACCAAGTAGGTCTGGGGGTGAGCTGGGAGGGGGTGGCTAAACGTGGAAGACAAGAGTCAAATGCCATTTGAGAAGTCAGATGCCTGGGTCCCTTCCCTACTTCAGAAAATTGGACAAGTGTCTCTCTCCAGCTCTGAGAGAAGTCTGGCTGCTCATTCTCTGCAGAGGTCCCTTGACTGAGGGATGCCAGTCACGGCTGAGACGGCAGGGGTCTGCTGGCAAGAGGGAGAGATTTACGCATGCGGAGTGCTGAGTGGTGAGGCTCATGGCCCTCCTCCCTAACTCAGCTCCTAGGACACTGGGGTTCAGATCTTTACCCTCTGGGCAGAAGATGAGAAGACTCTTCTCTGAACAGTCTGACCCACCCCAAAGGAAAGACCTAAACACCAACGTGAGGGTCTTTAGCAAATGGTCCACCCAGATGACCTTACAGAAAACTCAAGTTCAATAATCCTTTCATCAGGTGGTGCTAGAACAGCCAGATACCCTTAAGGAAAATGATGAACCTTGATCAGTACCTCATCTCATACATGGAAATTATTTCAAAATGGATCACAGACATAAAAATATAAGCTAAAACTATAAAGCTATTAAGAAAACATAGAGTATCTCTCACACCTTAGCATTGGCAATGATTTCTTAGTTCACATGAAAAACTAAATGTAAATAAAAAACTGATAACCTGGTCTTAATCAAAAAACATTTAGTCATCAAAAGACACCACTAAGAAGATATACAAGCAAGCCACAGTACTGAAAGAAAATATTTGCTACATATAAATCTGACAAGTGGCTCAAATCCAGAAAAAAAAAGAAAAGAAAAGAACTCTTAAAAATCAATGATTTAAAAAAATTGTGATATAATGAGTTTAAAGAAATATGTATTTGGTCATTCATATAATCAAATATGTATTTTCAGGTATATTTGGTTTTTATCCACAGTTCCTGAAAACATGCAGTCTTAAAGGTGAAACGGGTGTTTTATTATGTTAATAAGAGACTTTTGGACCCTCCCACCCACGGGCAGGGGCTGGAGGCTGAATCAGTCGACCGCCAATAATTTAGTCAATGAGGACAATGCAATGAAGCCTTCACAAAAACCCCTGAGAAGAGCTCCCCCTGCCCCTTCCTCTCTGTAGTGGGGGTAGAGGGCAGTCTTGTAGGATGGAGCCCTAAACCTGGGGAATCTGGTGCTGTCTCAGGGCAGACAACATCAGAATTGAGTTGAGTTCTTGGACATCCTGCTGGTGTTCGAGCATTGCCTGGTGTAAGTATGTGTAGGAAGAACCCCCTCCTACATACTTACACCCACTGAAATTGGGTCTAAGTACCCGAATGAAGTTCACTACCATTACTGTTGTGTATAATATTGTTATTGTTACACATATATGTAGGGAAAAAATACACCATTGCATTTGGTGTCAGAGATGTGGCAAACATACAATAGACAAAAGATGTGAACAGATATTTCACGGTAAACTGGCAAAGACACTCATCATCATTAGACTTCAAGGAAATGCATATTAAAACCATAACAAGATATCACAACATTCTTACCAGAATGGCTAAATTAAAAAGATGGACAATACCAAGTATTAGCTAGGATGTGAAACAACCAGAAAGGAACTCCCATACTAAAAACGGGAAACAACCCAAATGTTAATTCACAGGCAAACGGACAGACTGTGGGATAGTCATAGAATGGAACACTACTCCACAATGAAACATGCCCAGTCCTACGTTACAGGGGCAGCGCACTGCCCCTGACCAATTTCTTCCAGAAGTCCAGTGTACCTGGTTCACCTCCACATGCCCCAAATGTGTAAGTCCTACACTGGCAAGGACTCACTCCTGACCTTGTCCTGTGACATCCTGGAATGGGCACCTAAAAACTCTGCGAAGTACATGTCAGATTAAGAGTCAGACCTGCCCAGCCTCCTCTCCCCAGGACTCGTCATCTGTACCAGCCGCACTGCCCTTTCCTTGCTTGGCCAGGTTAGTACTTGCTTCTCAGTTTTTAAATTTAAACAATGTGTTGTTAGAGATACAAACATGATATAAAAAGGTGGAAGATTTATGAAAAAAGGCTAATGAAAAGATTAAGACAGGAATCGGGACTGGTTAGCTGTGGGGGGAAAGAAGAAGATACAACTAAAGGGGGACACACAAGGAGTTCTTAGAGCAGGGGATGGTCCCTTTCTGGGTTTGGGGTGGTATGCACAGGTGTTCATTTTGTAATATTTTGCACTGTACATGTGTATTTAGCATGTTCTTCTACATGTATTAATTTTTTTAAATTAAAAAACATTGAAGGGGATAACTGGGGCTTAGAGGATTACATCTGCTATATGGCCCTCAGGACAAGTGGGTAGGAGTCACAAACCCAGCACAATCCAAGGTTACACCCTCTCATAGTTAAGAGATGACTGAGGAACGGACTGCCTCAGAAGGTGGTGACCACCCCACCACACAGACTATCTATGAACATGCTGGACAGTTACTTTGTAGAGATAATCCAGGGGGCCTGGAAGCATCAGCTGGGGGAAAAGCCTTCAAATCCTAAGATTCTGTGATTGTATAACTTCAAATCTTAACTAGACAGAAAAAAATCTTAGCCCTCTAATGATAGGGCCACAGCCCTTTTAACCTGGGAATCAATGTCCCAGCATGACCGGTGACAGAATGCACAACTGTTTCAATGAGAATTCTGTTCATTTGACCTCAGAGTGAATTTTTATCAGAGCTAGAAAAACGAGTCAACTGCAGCAGCATCAACTAAGTGTTCTCACAAACTTCCTCATGCCTATATAGGTAGGTGGTAACACTCTAAGGGGCCAAATGGAAAAGGCAATCTGATTCGAAAACCTAGGGCTGCATTCAAGCTAACAAATGAAGCCAAAGTACCTACACCCTCACACCTCTGAGCAGGACATGCATGCCAACGGCCAGGAGAAAAGCCCCTCTGGGGGCAGCACAAACAGATGAAAGACTCTCATCTTTCAGACAGAACTTACCCAGAATTGTGGATGTTTTTTCAGTTAGCATCCAAACTCCACAAAAAAGATATATTTCCTAGCAAAAATACTATATAAAATGCAGGCATAGGCAATCAAGTATTTATCCATTCATTCCCTCACTCATTAATTTAGTGCTGTTAGGCCTAATGGTCGAGGATGGTAAACCTATCTAGACGAATTAGAATAGACAGGAACTAACTACTCTTCTTCAGAGGCAAACACATACCTCAATTTTTGAAGTCTACCCATTTCTTCAGCTTTGAGTTCATTCAATTCCTTTGTTCTTCTGGAAGTTTCAGCACCAAGCCAATCAAGCCTAGAGGACAATACAAAAGAGTCACCCAGCTCTCCTCAAAAGCAGCCAGAACTCTGGTGAGTCCAATCTTGGCTGCACCATAGGCTTCTAAGGTAACTCCAAAGCCTTTTAAGCCAGCAGACAGCCAATAAACCTAAGAAGTATGACTAGCCCTCTACACAATCTCAATTAGTTGCTAAAATAGCTAGATGATGTAGAATAGGCCTGCTTCCTCTGCAGCTCCAAAACAGATATTTACCTCTGCTTTTGCATTCTGTCCATTTCTTCAGCTTTTAAGTCTTCTAGTTCCTTCAATCTTTTAGAGGTTTCAGCCTCAAGCCAAGCGAGTCTAGGGGACAGTACACAAGAGTCAGACCAATTCTGCCTCAACCTGCAGTGTCATTACCACAGAAACAGACCAGGCATCAGGGTGCCCACAAAGCACCAATCCTGGCTCAGTAGGTAATGCAACTTCCCTGGACTTATAAAGCTCTCCATATAATTTTCCATATAAAAAGACATCCAGATGCAAAAGTATTCCTAGAGTGTAGAGCAACAAAAAACTGCCCACAAATATTCACAAGAAAACTAGCATCACTGATTTCTTGTTTGACTATAAAATAAAGCTGTGTTGCTGTGTCTTCAAGTTTAGACAGAGCAGTGGACTCCCAGGAGAGCCATAAAGGCATAGTGAAGTTTAAAAAAAACAGAAAAGAAATGCTAACTCTGAACAACTCAGCTGTATGTGGATGGGCTTTGATGCAGTTTAGGATTCGTGGACATTACCAAATTATTTAGCAGCCCACTTTCATTTCTGCTTTCCCATAATTACAAGAACAATTTCAGCCAAACAAATGCAAAGTGGCCTGTTTTCACTACTCTCTTCCCACGGAATGTTCTCACCTATTAGCCCCTATATAGAGCCTTTCTTCAAGTCCTAATTTATTTTCCATCTCCCTCCATGAAGCCTAGATCTCTGCAGCAAAAGATACCTGTCCTCCTAGGTTCTCTCGGTTCTTAATTCCTTAGTTCTTAGGGTACATGCCATGTTCCAGCTTAAATTACAGTAAAGGGCATGTCTTCCCTACTGACTGTGTCAATTAGAAGGGGCTCAGATTCTGTCTTTTTTGCCCTTTTAAAAGTCTCTATAGAGCTCAAAATTGTTCCATATACACAACAAGCAACTGGTAGACAACTGACACTCATTTAATTTTTGAATCAATGAAATAAGGAATAAAAGACAGGTCATTGTCTAAGCTGTAGACGTAGACAGAAAAGTCTGGTAATTTACATTTTAAATAACCAACTTTATACACAGGAAAGAGAGAAAGAGTTCACTTTAGAATCTATGTGAAAGGGGCCTTTAATTGAATCAAAGATTTGAAAAATGCAGCACAAACCTAGCAGCTTCGTGCTCAACAGCACCTCTGAACTGGCTTTGCTCTTGATTATCTTCTCGCTGGAGAGACTGTTCTTTTGTGGCATCTTTGGAGCTAGATTTCACCTTTTGCCATGCAGCACTGCAACAAATGGAAAGTATACTTTTTTGTGTGATCATTCACTCCATACCCAATCACTCACCCTAAGGTGCCAGCTCCGAGAACACAACAGCATCTGATTCACGGTTATCTATAGCATGGGGCCCAGACTGGAAGCCAAATGTGAAGAAGAGGGAGATCATCCAGAACTCGGGCTCACTGTCAAAGGAGGGAAGTTTTCCTTCACCTCACAGAAGTAAATACTATATGAAAAAACAATTCTCAATTACAGAATAATGGGTGAATTTCAACAAAACCCTGTCATGGTGTCACTAATTACATTCCACATTACAAAGGAACTCTGCTCCTTTAATAAAACCTAATACTGTGAGGCTAGAAGCCTTATCCACTCCCCTCCCCTGCCCACCCCACCCACACACACACTAGAAGACAGTCCCTGTATATTTGGTTTGTAGTATAAACTTCAACCAGTGTATGTTATGAGATGAGAAATCACATCTCTACACTAACACGTAAAGATTCAGAATTTAGAGCAGAGAAATAAACCCAAAAAAGCACATTATGCAGTCAGAAGACCTAATTTTAGTCCCAGTTCTGCTGTATGAGCAAGACAGTAAGTTCTATAGACATCGTTTCTTCAACTTGAAAGTGAGGCTTGCTGGATAAACAGAACACTTCCACAAGGCTTCTCACCCTGCCTCTGGCCAGACTCCCAGAAGGCACACCCCTCAAGTCACTGAGCTTCTCACTCCTTTATCTTCCCCGTATTACTGCTTTCTGCTGCCTCTCATTGACTATCCATCCCCTGGTCCTTCCCAGAACTATTTTGTGCTTTCAAGAACCACTGTCCCATGATAAACAAGTTCCCTCTATCTTAAACCAACTTCCCAAAGTCTATTTCCATCTTCCCGGACCTGCCACCCCTGGAGGGCAATACCTTCTCTCTAGCTCTGTGGCATGGCAGCTTCACATTCCTCATGTGTTAGGACTGAGGGTGACAAGGTAGTAATGTCAGCATTATTCTAACTGTCCCCTGCAGTCAGGACAGTGTCTATGAGAATTGTATGGTTTTATAATTCGTAACTGTCTTGACCTAGCATTAGAATTATTTTGAAATATTCATTCACTCAGCACGGATCTACTGAATGCCTAATAAGATTTACTAGGTGTCAGGTACCATGCTAGGCTCTAAACATTCAGACTCAAGAAAGGCACAGTTGCTGGTCTCAAGTAACTAGGAGAGGAAGCAAGTAAAGGGAAGCCCATGACCCTCCACACAATAAACCACATCCACAGGGGTGGGGGTGGGGGTGCATGGGAGGTCACTCTACTCACAGTCAGGTAGGAAAAAGGAACCAACAGGCTACTAGGCAAAAACATCTCATGTATTGCTCACCCAAAGAAGCTGTTTTTTGTAATGAGAACTAAGGCTGCTGCTTTATTTGCTCCAAGCAATAGGTCACCTTTGATTTGTGGAAGAAAAATAAAATCACATGCCCAGACAGTTCTTTGAATTTTTATATACCATTTAGGAGACACCTGTGGGGAGGTGGGGTTTGGAGGTATCCAAGGAGCCCTGTTGTCTTTCACAGGCTGTTGGTTAATTTTCAATCTGGATGAGACCGTTGTCCTTTGCAACCTTCTTTTGCTATGAATCTGGGTTGGTCTACTTTTTTCAGCTTTGTGGAGTCTCTGCAAGAGATAACTATGAATTATAAAGCCACGTGGATATCAGAGAAGCTGGTTTTAACCTCTGGCTTACTGAAGCTCAAAGGATCCCTAATGTAGTCATACATCCATTCTCAAGGAACTAGGAGAAGAAGCAAGTAAAGAGAAGCCCATGACCCTCCAGACGATGACCCACGTCCACAGAGTAGGGGGCGGAGAGACCTAAGTGGAAACCCCTAGGGAAGAAATTTGGGGAAGGGTGCAATTTACACTCAAACAATGACCTTGGCAAGCAGGGAGGTAGGGGTAGTTAAGGGGAGTATAAAATTGGAATCCCTTGCTTTGCCAACTTCATATATATATATATGCCTTTTAATATTGAGTGATTATTATTTACCAGTATTTATCTTCAGCAGGAACCAAATCTTTATCCCTTCAAATTTTACACTTGAGAAATCAGAAGCAGAAAATTAAAATAGTCTGACCAGTCAGGACCTTGGTATCACATCTGTTAGGATCTTACCAAACCAGGACATGAGAAACTGCCCCATCCTGGTAACATAAAGTAAACTAAAATTAAAGCTATTCTACTTTTGTCAAAATAAAAGACTTGGGAGCTAAACAAGCTTAGTTTAGATAGTTGGACTCAAAGGCTCTGACATTCAAACACCTGAGAACTCAAATCCTGGCTCCACTGTTGACTAGCCTGTGTGACCGTGGACAATGCTGGATTAACACAAATAAGCCAAAAGAAAGAAGTGATTTCATACCTGCTGTAGTCTTGCTGGTGCCAGAGCCTCTTTCTTCCTCAATGGCACATTCTCAGTCCTAGGATTCTTTTCCACTGCTTTTGTGTTTGCCGGGGCTAATGATTCTTCCCTGGAGCTTGCAGGTTGGTCTAGAACAGATGGAGCTTCTTCCTGAGGGATATCCGCATCTAATACATCAAGCTCATTCTCCAACCTCCGAGTCAGTGGAAGCTCTTTATCAGGTTGATACTTATCTATATGGGGAGTTTAGAAGAACAAACTGAGGGAAATGTTATTCAAATCATAAGAATGATTCTCTGGACTCAGATAAGCTCCAAAGATCTGGCCCAGTCCTGTTAAAAACGGAGGTGTTTTGTTGCCAATGTTGCTCTTCATCCTATGATCCCTACTGCAATTCTCTACAAGCAGAAACCTAAGTGTCACAGCCACCTCCCAGAATCCCCCCTCCCACACTACTCATCCACCTGTTCCCTTTGGTCCTGATTCTAAAATGCCTTTTGCCCTTCCTTCTGCCACTCCCCAAGGTCAGGCTTGCAATAGCTTGTGACTGTAGTAACAGCAACTTCTAAGTGATCCCTTCTTCATGTTCAATCACACCCTCACCTGGCTAAAAAAACTATTTCTTCTAAGATATAAATACTGAAATGTCATTTCTCAAAATCTTCAATGGCTCCTAATTTGATACAGAATAAAGTCTGAACTCCATACATGATACTCAACCTGCAACGGGGAAAGGAAGTAAAACTATTTATAGATGAGATAATGTTTTCTATATGTAAAATCAAAGAGAATCTACAAACAATTACAACTAAGAACAGACTTTGGCAAGGCTTCTGGATAAAAGAAGAAAAAAAATGTACTAAAATCAATATCCCACATATCGAAACAACTAGAGAAAATATAAGGGAAAAAATCCCATTAACACTGACAACAAAAGCTGTAGGTACTTAGGAAGAAATCTAACAAAAGATGTACAAGACTTCTGCAGAGAAAATTCAAAGGTATTTTCTAAAGGACATGAAAAAAGGCCTAAATAAATAGTTTTCATGAACGAAAAGAATCCTGGTAAAGATGTCAGTTCTCCCCAAAGTAACCTATAATTTCAAATGCCAATTCAATTAAAATCACAACAGATTCCCAAAGCAAGCTACAGATTCAATGCAATCCCTATCAAATTACCAACAGCATTCTTCAATGAACTGGAACAAATAGTTCAAAAATTCATATGGAAACACCTAAGATCCCGAATAGCCAAAGCAATCCTGAGAAGGAAGAATAAAGTGGGGGGGATCTCGCTCCCCAACTTCAAGCTCTACTACAAAGCCACAGTAATCAAGACAATTTGGTACTGGCACAAGAACAGAGCTACAGACCAGTGGAACAGAATAGAGACTCCAGACATTAACCCAAACATATATGGTCAATTAATATACAATAAAGGAGCCATGGACATGCAATGGGGAAATAATAGTCTCTTCAACAGATGGTGCTCACAAAACTGGACAGCTACATGTAAGAGAATGAAACTGGATCAGCGTCTAAACCCATACACAAAAGTAAATTCAAAATGGAACAAAGACCTGAATGGAAGTCATGAAACCATAGAACTCTTAGAAAAAAACATAGGCAAAAATCTCTTGGACATAAACATGAGTGACTTCTTCATGAACATATCTCCCTGGGCAAGGGAAACAAAAGCAAAAATGAACAAGTGGGACTATATCAAGCTGAAAAGCTTCTGTACAGCAAAGGACACCATCAATAGAACAAGAAGGTATCCTACAGTATGGGAGAATATATTCATAAATGACAGATCTGATAAAGGGTTGACATCCAAAATATATAAAGAGCTCATGCACCTCAACAAACAAAAAGCAAATAATCCAATTAAAAAATGGGCAGAGGAGCTGAACAGACAGTTCTCCAAAGAAGAAATTCAGATGGCCAACAGACACATGAAAAGATGCTCCACATTGCTAGTCATCAGAGAAATGCAAATTAAAACCACAATGGGATATCACCTCACACCAGTAAGGATCGCCACCATCCAAAAGACAAACAACAACAAATGTTGGTGAGGTTGTGGAGAAAGGGGAACCCTCCTACACTGCTGGTGGGAATGTAAATTAGTTCAGCCATTGTGGAAAGCAATATGGAGGTTCCTCAAAAAGATCAAAATAGAAATACCATTTGACCCAGGAATTCCACTTCTAGGAATTTACCCTAAGAATACAGGAGCCCAGTTTGAAAAAGACAGATGCACCCCTATGTTTATTGCAGCACTATTTACAATAGGCAAGAAATGGAAGCAACCATCAGTAGATGGATGGATAAATAAGATGTGGTACATATACACAATGGAATATTATTCAGCCATAAAAAGAAAACAAATCCTACCATTTGCAACAACATGGATGGAGCTAGAGGGTATTATGCTCAGTGAAATAAGCCAGGCGGAGAAAGACAAGTACCAAATGATTTCATTCATATGTGGAGTGTAAGAACAAAGAAAAAACTGAAGGAACAAAACAGCAGCAGAATCACAGAACCCAAGAATGGACTAACAGTTACCAAAGGGAAAGGGACTGGGGAGGATGGATGGGAAGGGAGGGATAAGGGGGGGCAGAAAAGGAAAGGCGGCATTATGATTAGCATGTACAATGTGGGGGAAGGCATGGGGAGGGCTGTGCAACAGAGAAGACTAGTAGTGATTCTATAGCATCTTACTACGCTGATGGACAGTGACTGTAATGGGGTTTCTGGGGGGAGCTTGGTGAAGTGTGGAGCCTAGTAAACATAATGTTCCTCATGTAATTGTAGATTAATGATACCAAAAAAAAAAATCCCAACAGATTATTTTTGTGTGTGGATCTAAAAAGGCTGATCCTGAACTTCTTAGTAAGGATAAAATCCCAAGACAGCCCAAATAATTCTGAACAGTAAGTGGAGAGTGGGGCAGGAGTGGGAGTCTTTTCTACCAGAGATAAATTGTTCAGGATAAAACTGATAATTAAGGTGGTGTGAGAGTGGGACAGGACAGGCAGAAACCAAAGAGCAGGATGGATATGACCAAGGTGACATGACAAATTACTGACTACAAACTTGGATTATTCAATAAATAAAGCTGATACCATTAGTATCCATGGGTAACAAAATAAAACTGGACCCCTACCTTACACTGAACAACACATTCTAAAAAGAATAAAAACCTAAACATGAAAAGAAAACTTTAAAGCTTTTAGAAGAAAATATAGGAGAATATGATTACAATTACCAGAGCAGAAAAGTCTTTCTTAAAGTCAAATATAATATTAATATACTTAATTTAAACTACAACTTCCTTCTGACAAAAAGATATTATAAAGTCAACAGACAAGTCAGTCTGGAAGCAGATAACTGTAATGCATATAATTAAAATAGGATTAACACAGAATATATAAAGAACGTCTACAAATTCGTAAGAAAAATAGAGAAATAGGCAAAAGAAAGAAACTAGCAATTTAGAGAGAAAACTGAACAGTCAATAAAAACCTAAAAAATGATCACTAATAGTTCAAATTAAACAAATGAGAGGCAATTTCACGTTCAGCAGATGTGAGGAGAGGAGACTTAATGTGACAACATCAAGTATAAACAAGGATGTGGAAAAATGAACTACTAGTGCAGGAGTAAACTGGCCCAGCCACTTGGGAGAACAGTTTGACAGCTCTAGTGAAGCGGAGACTCACCCACACCACAACCCCGTAGTTTCACTCCTAGTTACACAAAGCCTAGAACTCTCCCATGTGTCCATGGAAAGGCATTAACACAGATATTCACTTCATAACTATTTACAAAAGCAAAAAATTGGAAACAACCCAAATGTCCACCCTGAAGAACTGAAAATAAAGTATGGTATATTCATACAAGGGAAACCTATATAGCAGTTAAATCAACAAATTAGAATCTATGTATCAATATGAACAAGTCTTGCAAACCTAAGTGTTGGGGGAAGCAAACTGCAGAATGATGCATACTGTTAAGACATTATTTACATGAAACATGTAGCATATGAAACAACACTATGTTGTTTATGGATAGGTACATAAGCAGTACAAGTATAAAAGCAGAACAAGCCCAAATCGTAATAACAACAAGAGAAATCTCTGGTGAGGGAGAGAGGGGAATAGAATGGGGAAAGAAATATAAAAGGAACTTCAGCTGTACCTGTCATATTTTATTTCTAAAAAAAAAAATTCTGAAGCAAATAAAGCAAAAATATTAAAATTTGTTAAGTCTAGGTAGTAGAAACACAGGTATTTATTATTTTCGTTCTTTTTCTGCATGCTTTAAATATTTCACAATAAAAGGATACTACATTCAGACTACTTTAACAGCAGCAGGTCTAGGGCCAAATTCCCCATGCATCCTCATTAATCTGGTCTTCCTCAAGGCTACAGAAGTTAAAGCAAGGAAATGCAAGGTGGAAGGAAATAATTCTGAGACTGATTCTTCAGTCCATAATTCATTTATTGACCCCCAAGTTTACATACAGCAAGGCAACTCTAACCTCTGGGTCCCGTGGCCTTTGCAGTTCTGATTTGCACAAATCAACACGCAAATGCAGTACAAGTCCCAGGGGCAGCTGAGTTTGATGACACTGCTGGTGGTGGGGCAGGGGCCACCACCCTTACATCTGACAAGTTATACTAATGCAAACGACCGTTGCTAGAATATTTTGACGCCATTAAAGAACTGCAGCAGCCAACAATAACATTAACCACAAGATCAAATCAGGCTCATACATATATCCCAACTGAACAGGGCAAGAAGGTTCTCCAACCAAATGGTCCCCTATGACTTTTGGGGGATAAGGATCAGGAAGAAGAGACCTTAGGAAGTCAGAATGGAGGAATCAGGTAGAGTGGTATCTAAAACAGAAATAGAAAATGTAATTCTGAAATCTAGATCATAAGGACAAGAAGAAAAACACAAAATAAGAGGGCTACCATGTCCTTCCCCATCAGCAAACGTATTAAATTTGCAAAGCAGCTAGCCACAACCACACCTCAACCTGTAATGACAGTAACAATGATTATTATCATCATCTCTTACATCTGCACATCTTTTCAGTTTGTAATATAATTCACATTCATATTTAAGCCCCGCCCTGACACACAGAGCAGGTGGAACAGTGATTACTGTAGGTTTTCAGATGAAGAGATAGCAGGTGTTTAGTCAAGACCACAGGAAGAGTAAGTGGCAGAGCCACGTCTTCTGACTTTCCGTCCAGAACGAGGCCCATGTATTCTGTCCTGTCAGGGACCACGGAGCTATTTCACATGCATACATTCTTCAGATAACTGAAGTTTACTTATTTCTTTATGACCACATAGCTTTATTATCTTAAAAATTGACAAACATGTTTTTAAATGGCCACCAAAAATGTGTTTTCTCAGCAAGGATATGCCTAACATAACCTAACCTTTTCTTAATAACTTGAGATTACTATTATGAACTAAAACTACCACCTTACATGGTTATAGCACTTAGGAATTATCTTGTTACTTACAACTAAGTCGGTCACACAGGATACGGACTATTATCCTCATTTCATAGATGAAAAAATTAAGGTTTAGAGAGATAAAGTCATCAACCCAGAGTCACAGTCACAAACTGGCAGAGCTGGGACTGAAGTGAAGTGTTCTTGATCCACATTTTCCCACGGTGGTCTGTCTTCCTGTTGCCCACATTAGTTTCTATGGTGAGTTTTAGATTTGCAGGTTTTCCAACTTCTTTTTCTAAAGCTGATCCTCAATTTTCAGTCAGGGACACTTCTAATCTTCCAACTCATTTAGGAAACATGCCCCTGTGTGCAGGTCTGGCAAGTTCTCCAGATTTCCTCCAAAGCATCATAAGTGAGGCCCCAATACCCAGAATTCAAGTTTCTGTGATTTGCTGCTCAGAAGCCTTTTCTCATTTTATTATACTTCACAGTCTCTAACTTAAGTGCCTAACTATGTGTCAGACACAGGGCTAGTCAGAGAGGATATAAAAGCAAGTAGACATTATACCTGTCCTGAAGGAAAAGGCTACTAGCAAAGGCAGACTTCTGGTTAAAAAGAAGATACTATATTAGTTCAACCTGCCTACCAGTGAAGGGAAGAGAATATCACATTATAGTGAGTAAATATCTAACAGTGAGTGAGTAAATTAGGTTTTGTTACATTCATGTTAGAGGTGGTACCTTAAGCTATTACAGTTCCACAGAATTAGTGGCAGATTGAGAAATAAATAAAAACTGGACTGATAGAAAGCTTTCAAAGCAGTAGAACAAAATGAAACAAGAAAAACATGTAATTTGCTACAGTAAATTACAACAAAGGGAAAAAATCCTAGGCAAATGAAAAACATAAAATAACATAGAATGACGTTCAAATGTGTCATTAATCTCAATAAATGTAAACAGGTTAAATATGGAACTCTAACAGGATGCCAGCGATTAACTATTTACATGAGACATTCTTAAATTTATTCTTAAAATAAAATAACAAAGAAAGACTGAAAATAAAAGGATGGAAAATATTATTCTAAGTAAATGCCAAACAAGTTAGGCAGACAAAATGTGAGTATTAGACAAAACAGAATCCAAAGTGAATGGCATTACAAAAGACAGAGAAAATTTAATAACAACACAAAATCCACCAAGAAAGATTTAACAGTGAGGAACACTTATGCACCTCACAGCCAACTTCAAAATATACAAAACAAAAATGAATATACAATGAGAAACTAAGAAAGTCTGAAGCATCACGAGACTGTATATATATCTGTTTCAATAATCTACAGGTCAAATAAAACAGAAAACTTCAGAAGAAAAGCAAAAGGAATAAAGAATTAGAAAGGAGGAAATAAATAAACCAATGGCTATTCAGATGTATGATTATATACATAGCAAAACATAACCTACAGATAAATTATTAGAAATAAATTCACTTAGCAAGGTTGCTAGATATAAGATCAATATATAAAATCAATTATATGTCTGTGTATCAGTATGTACATTAGGAATTAGAATTTTAAAAAGACATCACTTATAAGAGCACTGAACAAACCAATACCAAGGAATATAAATCTAATAAAAGATGAACAAAACCACACACACACACACAAACTATAAATTACTGAGAGTATTTAAAGACAACCTAAATAAATGAAGGGATATATACCCTGTTTGTGGATTGGGGAATTCAATATTGTAAAGATACTAATTCCTCATCAAAATTCCAATAGGTTGTCTTTTGTTGTTGTTTCGAGGGTGGAGGGGGGTTGGTGGAAATGGACAAATCCTGACTGTAAAATCTGTATGGAAATACCAAGGGTTAAGATTAGCCAACACGTCCTAGAAGGACAGGTGGCAAAAGCTATTCTAATGCATATTACGACCTAGAATAATTAAGATAGTGTACAGTAGCGTAAGAACCAACAATTAGGTCGATGAAAGAGAACAGAAGGCCCAGAAACTGACCCACACATAGGTGGACACTTAATTTATGACAAGTGGCATTATATGCCACTTTGGGGAAAGAAACTGTTTTAACAAATAATGCTTGTTCAACTGGAAATCCATTCTGGAACAAAATGAAACTTCTCTAGAAAATAACACAGGAAAGTGTCTTCTTAACCTTGGCTTAGGGAAAATTTTCTTAGGATACAAAAACAAAAGAAAACCTACATGGAAAAGATTCCTACATTCGATTACAGTGATATTAAGAATTCTGTTCATCAGACACTTCTCCAAAGAAGAAATTCAGGTGGCCAACAGGCACATGCAGAGATGCTTCACATTGCTAATCATCAGAGAAATGCAAATTAAAACCACTATTAGATATCACCTCACACCAATTAAGATGGTCAACATCCAAAAAACAAGAAATAACAAATGCTGGTGAGGATGCGGAGAAAGGAGAACCCTCCTACACTGTTCGTGGCAATGTATATTAGATGAACCATTGTGGAAAGCAATATGGAGGTTCCTCAAAAACCTAAAAGTAGAAATACCATTTGACCCAGTAATTC
The DNA here is from genome assembly GCF_030020395.1 of Manis pentadactyla. Classification (NCBI taxonomy): domain Eukaryota; kingdom Metazoa; phylum Chordata; class Mammalia; order Pholidota; family Manidae; genus Manis; species Manis pentadactyla. The sequence goes on from NC_080022.1 coordinate 138,072,948, forward strand.
TATTACTAGGAATTTACCTGAAGAAAACCAGATCCTTGATACAAAAGACATATGCACCCCTATGTTTATTGCTCCACTATTTACAACAGCTAAGATACAGAAGCAACCTAAGTGTCCATCAACAGATGAATGGATAAAGAATATGTGGTACATATACACAATGGAATATTATTCAGCCATAAAAAGAAAATAAATCCTACCATTTGCAACAATGTGGATGGAACTAGAGGGTACTATGCTCAGTGAAATAAGCCAGGCACAGAAAGACATATACCAAATGATGTCACTCATCTGTGTGGAGTATAAAAACAAAATAAAACTAAAGGAACAAAACAGCAGCAGACCGACAGACTCCAAGAAGGGACAGGTAGTTACCAAAGGGGAAGGGTTGGGGAGAGAGGGTGGGGAGGGAGAAGGGGATTAAGGGGCACTATAATTCACAATCACAATATAGGTCTATCACAGGGAAGGCAGTACAGCATGGAGAAAAAGTAATGACTATAGCATCTTACTATGCTGATAGACAGTGAATGCAATGGGGGTGTTGAGAACTTGATAATATTGGTGAATATTCAAACCACAATGTTGTTCATGAAACCTTCATAAGATTGTATATTAATGATACTTTACTAATAATAATAATCTGTTCATCAGAAGATCCCACTGCAACACTTAAAAGCAAGCCACATCTTATTTCTATGGAGATGTTGTCAACATAGATAACTGAGAAAGGGTCCACACCCAGAATAGTCCTACAAAGAACTCCTACAAATCAATTTTTTAAAAAGGCAAGAGAAAAAGGAAGAAAAAAAGAGAAAGTGAAAGACAGAAAGAGAGGGGCCATGGGTGGGCAAGAGACTGAATTTGGCACCTCTCAAAAAAAGACATGTAAATGGGGTGTAAATATATGACAAACTACTCCCTCAAACAGAAAAATGTAAATTAAAACCAGCGGTGGCCTTACACACCAACCAGGTGGCTAAAATTTAAAAAATTAATAATAACAAGTGCTGACAAGGATGTGTAGCAGCTGTTCTCATACACTGTTGGTTGGAATATAAAATGATAAAACTACTTTGAAAAAAATCTTTACCTATTACAGTTGAACAAGCATATACCCTATAACCTAACAATTATATTCCTCAGAATATACCCATTACAAACACATGCACATATGTATGTATCAAGATATATATATATATAAGAACAATCACAGCTTTCTTTATAATTGTCTCAAACTGAAAAAAAAACAATTGAAACAAAAAAATCAATAAATGATATAATCATATAATAGAATACAGCAAGTAACATAAACAGATCATAGCTACACAAAGAATAGATGAATCTCACAAAGCATTAAGTGAAAGAAGCCAGTCCCAAGAAAATACCTATTTTTTAACTCTATTTTTATGAAGTTCCGAATCAGGCAAAAACCAAAGTACACCATTAAAAATCAGAGCAACAGTTAATATGGGATTGGAGGCAAAGACTAGAGATTGGAAGAGGAGGGAACAGAGATGTTTCTTGGTGGTCATAATGCTCTATTTCTTTACTTGGGCAGTGGTTATACACGTGTTTATTTTTGATAATTAACTGAACTATAAATTTATATTTTGTGTACTTTTTCTATTTGTATATTCTACTTTAATTAAAAAAGGAAAACTAGCTTACTAGGTATGTCTACATGCTGATGTAAATGGCACATCAAAAAATTCAATATTAAAATCATTAAAATCTTGTAACTAGTTTAAAACACTACTTAAATCTCTGTCAGCTTAAGAAAAAGAAAAAAGGGGGAGAAGAAAATCTCACAGCAAAACAGGAACAGAAGAAAATTTCCTTAACTTCATATGTTGATCTGCCAAAAATCAACAGTAAGTATCATATATAAAGAAGCATTCCCATTAAATCTGGGGATGGGGTATAATGTCCATCATTATAGCTACTATTCAATATTATAAATGAATTAAAGCCCACTCAATGAAGCAGAAAGAGAAAAAAGAAAAGGTATAAAAATTGCAAAGAGAGAAGCAAAATTTTACTTACTTATAGGCAATCTCATCTATCTGAAAAAATACAAAAGAATTAACTAATAAAATCTCCTATTTCATCAAATGTAAAGCATCAAGTAAAAGACATTATTATTTTATGCACCAATAGGAAATTTTAAATTATTGCCTATTAACTGTAAGATATCATCAACTTAAGAATGTATCCCAATTTCAGAAATGTTCATCTTAGGACCAATGAAATATAATATCATAACAAATTCAGGATTTCGGCAAGGTGCTAGATATAAGAGCAATGTGCAAATCCAGTAGTTCTTCTGTAAGTAGCAATAAACAATTTCAAAATGTAATGAAGAAGATTCCATTCATAAAAGCAATAAAAATATAAAAACTGGAAATAAACCTAACAAGGAATTTAAGAATTCCTAAGTATTCCTATGCCAGGGATCCTTATATGCAGAAAATAATAAAACTCAACCAAAGGGATGGAAAAAGGACATGAATAAATTGACAGAACTTCATATTGTAAAGATGTCATTTCTCCCCAATTAATCTATGAACTCAGTATAACACCAATCACAATCCCAACAGCATTTCCCATGAACTTGATATGCCAACTCTAAATGCCTCTGAAGACCAGCAATCACCATCTGTAAAATTCTGAAAAAGAACAAAGAGGGAAGAACTCCCTCATGAATATTAAAATACATAAAAAACAATGATGATTTTTGCCTACAAAATTAAACTTAAATTTAATTTACTAAATTAAATTTTTCTGTACCAGAAAAGATACCATAAACAAATTTGAAAAGTGACTAAAAGAAAATACTTGCAAAACATATAAACCAAAAAAGGATTAAGATCCAGAATATATAAAGAACATTTACACATCTACAAGCAAAAGACCCAGAACCCAGCAGGGATATGACTAAGGATATGAACAGACAAATCACAGATGAGGAAAGAAGCATAGCTAAGTAAGACAGGAAAGAAACAGTAATCTTCCTCACTGGGAATCAGAGAAATTCTATATAAAACAATAAGATAGCATTGTACACCATGAAATTGGAAAATTTTTTTTATTTCATTATATAAAGTACTTGGCAAGGATATGGGGAGATATGTACTGATGGTCACTGCCAGTCAAAACGACTGTATGCCCATTCCCAAGGGCAAGTTGGCAGAATCTGCTTAGAAGTACATACCACATAAGCTAGCACTTCCACTTACTGGGATATCAAGAATTTATGTATTACCTATGTAAAAAAGAAAATATATATAACAAATGTGTTTGTGTGTATATGTACATATCTACCATTAAAATGTAAAAAAAAAAACTTTTTTAAAAAGTAGGGTTCTAACTTCCAGTTGTGCAGGAATTTACTTTGGGTAGCCCAAATGTTTCCATGTAGGAAAAGGGAAATTTTACTTTCTCCACCCTCCTCTGTGGAAGAATACCCCCACCTTCAGCCTAAAGAAACATCTTGGTTGCTATTCACTTATCCTACTTTAAGTGCACCTATTGTGGATTAGGCTTTAAATCCTGACTTTCCCCTCAATGAAGCAATTGTTAAAGTCCAGGCGATATCAAAGAATACATATCTTGCAATAAATACATTCAGACACATACCAGCAAGAAACTTCTTTGCCAGTGAAGGCCGTGTTGCTTCCTGTGGCAGTACCTCCTTTGCTACAAAGGCTCTCCTCTCCCTCCTTGGTGACATTGGTCTCCATCTCTCTAGGGACCTTTGGCTGCCAATAGGAAATCTGCTCTGAACGTCAGTGAAACATTGCTTGACCTTTTTTGGCAACAGTTTCTTTTCCAGGAGGGATTCCAAAGCCTGCCATGAAACAATTACTCTCTTAGTTTATTCACAAAAGTCTGACTTCTAATCACAAAACTGAAAATAAGGACTCCAGAGAAATGTGTTATAAAATGGCTATCTTTAGTGTTAAAGAAGTGTTGTTTAACTTATTTTTAAAACTTTATTATTTAGGACATATAATCAATGAATAAAAGGAGTTCTGCATGTTCTTTTACATGTTTAGCTCACCAAAACTATAGCAAAGAGAAAAAGAGTATGATTACTTTTAAAGGCACCCAAATCTTAAAATTATTTTCCATTTTAGAAAATAACCATACTCTTCAGATTACAATCCTATGTGCTTTAAGAAGCATTTTAATTCTCAATGAAAGCCTCATAAACTCAAATAATATTTTAAGTGGGCAGATGGACTACACTTAAACATTTCAAAACTAAAGGAAACTTAGCATATCCAGTAGCTTTCATCCCTAATCAACCACAGTGTGAGGAGATCTGTGTCCCCCTTCCTAAAAGAGGCATATCTTCTAATTAAAGTGTGCACTCACTCGTACCAGACACTAAGGGCCTAGTCTCCACATAGTCAGTACAAATTAAGGGCAACTGAACATAACCAGGGAGATTCAGTTCAGATGACAGTAAGGCAAAAGGAAAATAATAAGCTATGAGATGGTATAGTACATCAACAAGAAAAAATGAATTTCTTGTACCACTGCAGTTTTCAAAAGTATGGGAGATCCACAGTATGTTTAAGAAACATTATTTTAAGATACCCTTGCTCAAAACTTAGGGGAAAAAACTAGAAAATCTCTGAAAATCCTTTTTAGGATTATGAAGATATGTCCTCTAAATCAAATTATTTTGGCCAATGCTTCTTATTGATAAGTTTTAAAAGCATCATATGCTAAAAGCCTGCATTTAACAATAACATTCCTAATAGTAAGTTCTACATACAGGAATACAACCAATACAAATCACGTATTTGCTGGATAGTGGAATTGTAAAGATAGAAAGGCCCTTAAAGAACACCACGGGCTAGTTAATGGTAGAACTGGCATGTCACTTAGTCCAGAATTCTCCCCACTACAGCAGCTCTCCTCTACAGCTAAGAGCTTAGTATAGCACTCTAACATAAAAGTCACCTTTTCATTTATGGATGAGAATGTGTGGTGTAGTGGAAATAACACTGGCACGGGAGTCAGAAGATAGGGATTTGATGCCCAACTCTCAAGAGAAGTAACTCTCATCTCTGATTTTTGCTTTTTTTTTTTTAATCTGTAAAATAGTAGCAATAACCTATTGCAAATCACAGCATTGCGGTAAGGATGAAATGGTAAAAGTATGTGGTAATACTCTGTAAACTTCAGAGAGCTACAAACATTTAAGGGTGTATTGCCCGTGTCTTTGTCACCAATAAGAACTAAGAACACCATCCATTCCTGACTAGCACATGCCAGCTATGATTTCCACAAGTGTCTAGCCATATCACAAGATTTGAGGCTCTGCTTATATATGTTTCTTCTTTTCACAAATCTATCTGGATGACACATCAGTATCCTAAGGTAAGCACTAATCTAAGAGTGCTTTATTGTTTTCCTTTTCCATGCTAATAAATTCTTTATTAAATGGCATGCATGATCAGGGAATCGAACATTATGTTTAATTAATGGACTTGGTTAAGAATCTAGACTCAAGTCACCAATTCTCAAAGAAGTGAAATACAGTATTACAGAATAGACTATAAAAACAATAAAATAAAAATCAAGTGCTTCTTCTGTCCTCTGCAAAGCTTTAATTTAATAAACAGCACATTTGTCTTCTGGTCCTCATAAATTCCAATGAAACTAGGCGATGGTAAACATTACTTTCCTGCTTAGGGAATGCACTTTAAACAAAAATTGGAGTCAATTTCATACCTCAATTTGTTGCAAGATATCTATAACCACATCTGGGACAGAAGAATCAGCATCCAGCTTGGCAGAACAGAGTGAAAGCTGGCGAATAAGACTGCCCAGTTCCCGACACCGAGTGGGAACTGGGTACTCCCCTCGGTCAGTAAACTGAGTAACAAACATCTGTAAGGCCCGAATGGCTCCTCGATGGGCAGCTGCCAGCCTAGACATCGCCCATGACTGGCAATAAATGAGATGTGAGAAGTCATTTGAATATTCAGAACTTAATATCAACCGAATCCTTAAGGATATTAATATCTATCTTTCCTTTGTGAAAACTTTTTCATAGTAAAGGGAATTATAAAGTCTGAAGCTTTTCTAATGGCAAATAATCTATTCTTTCCTATTCTCAGTTTCTTAAACCAGCAGCAACAACAAATATTTATGTTCAGAATCTGTTCTTGGAAGATGACACCAAATCCAGAATATTTAAGGTGCTCACTAACAGGTTTCTACAAGTATTAGGGCAGAGAACTGAGACATGATACTAACAAAACACTAGAAATGTAATTTATAATTAAGCATTAATCATAATTGAATTGCATCATACCTTCTTAGTGTGTTTAATTTTATGTGGACTCAACTTATCCAATTCTTCCTGGATTTCTTTAACCTGTTTTGTAAAGGGGGAAAAATGAAAACTTCATACCTTTCCACTGATCTTTTTTGTAGGAAAGGATACAGCTTGTCTTGTCCAAGTATAACCATTATTAATTCAAGTCACTTATAAATGAGACAAGACTCTTCATTCATGCACCCAAAATATAGTTACTAGATTCCAGTTCAAGATGGTGACTAGACCACCATGTTCACCTTCCATCCTTTGGTCCCCAATGTCAGAGGAATTTAACATGAAGGAGCGAAGGTGGAGGTGACTCTGGAAAGATAGGAGGGCCAGACCATGAAGTCTTCAGGGCCATGCTAAAGAATTTAGCTCTCACCCTGTGTTACACAGAGCCACTGAAGTCTTTCAAGCAGAGGTGTGAAAGATTCATGTTTTAGAATAATCTCTAAGGTAGCAGTGACTGAAACAGAGCCCAAAAAGAATACAGAATGAAACCTAACTCAGGCATTTTCTCTTAAAGCACAAAGTCCAGTTTTTGGTTTAAGCAGTAAGGCCAACACATGACTTAAGTGACTAGAATTGAGTTTAAAGGCTTTTTAATGAAGAAGGCATTAAAGTTAAACATTTTAAAAAATCTATCCTCAATGTAAACCATGTAAATGCCTGCTTATCAACCATTAACTGTGTCCTGAAAGACACTTAACAGTCTTTACACCTTAGTAGTTAATAAAGACGACCAAATTATTTACCATACTGAGCTACTAGTAAACTATAAACGTACAAAGGATGGGAAACTAACTAGGTCCCTTTCCTCTAAGACTAGGGTTCCTAACTGGGGACAAAAGGTCTCGAAGTAACTGATCCACTTGACTCCCATCTGCAAAAATATATGCTGTATAAGCAATTTTCTGGAGAAAGGACCCATGGCTTTTAGTAGAGTCTCAAGGAATCTATGACCCCAAGTCAAAAACCACTATTTAAGGAGTTTGGCCATATATACATAATACTCAAGGCTAATAAAGGCAGATGACAAAAAGAGTTACTTGTGTACGTGTTCAGGAAATTTAGTTCTGAAAGACATTAAGAATTCATGTAAGACACGTTGATATTAACATTCCTGAGACACAAGGGAAACAAATTCTCTACAAAGGCACCTCAAGACTGCCCCACCGCTCCCCAGCACTCATACCTGCTGCTGGAGGACGTAGAGCGTTCGGGCACCACGAACAGCCTGCTCCTGCCTCCTGACACGGATTCGCCGCTCTTCATCGGGATCCAGAGCTTCTAACATTCTGTCTGAAAATAATTTTTCCCCAAAAGTGGATTATAAACCATACATAAAAACTTAGAAAAGTCTCAATTACTCAGAGATAATAAAGTTGAAGATCTCATTTTATTAAGAAATATAAAATATGAGACTATGTAATAAAAATTTTCATTTTTCATCAGCTACGAAATCAGGAAGGCGTGAGCCTGTGTGCCAACTCAGAGATGGAAGGGACATGAAGATACTGATTAGATCAAGCTCTCCTCCATGCAGGAATTCCCTGAACCAAATCTCACTGGATAACCTATTCCACTCTGAGGTAGTTCTTACCATATTAAAATTCTTTATATTGATCCCAAATCTATAATATTATTTTTTGAAAAACCCTTTATTGGCCTATTTTTATGTTTAGCAATATTTCTTTTACAACTTCTTATCTCGAACCCAAGAGAATAATCCTTCCTCCAACAATTATTTTCCTTACGTATTGTTTTTCTGTTGTAGACTATGTCTTTTTTCCTGAAGAGCTTCCCTACCTTCCCTCACTTCCCAGCAGAGGCACATGGAACAGCTACGTTATTATTCAAATATTAGGATTATTTGAATGTCCAAAGCATTCACACATTTGCCAGGAAGCACACCCCCATATGCACTGGTGCTCCATATTTTCAAAAGATTGGTTCAAAAAAAGTTGTTTTTGTAAGACTACTTGAGGGACATGCAGTCTATCAATTCCTTCCAGTCAGTGGTTTTCAAATATACAAGACATGCAAATCTCCAATACACAAATCAGAAAGTAGTAGTATCAGGGTACTTTATAGACTTGAAATATTTAATATTTCCTCATTAAAATCTCAAATGATGAAAAAATGTTTGTTTTGAAGAAAGCAGAAATGTGAAACCAGGACTTGTGGACAGAGATGCAGTCTCATAGGAGCCTAAAAGCCAAATTATTTCTATCTCATTTGGGCAGCACCACATGAAGAAACTACGAGTCACATACTTACATGAAGGTCAGTGGTGACTGGCTCGGGTGGGGGTTCTACCTACTCACCGTGCAGATGATTCTGATGCAATCAGTCTACAAAGCACACTTGCTACGCACAAATGGGCGCTTCAGGCCTAATGAGAGGATGGTCTACAGAGAGGGGCCCAATGCAAACTATTATCAGTCCACAAAAAAGGTAAATGCAGAAACTGAAAGTATGCATTGATAGGTTTTTATAGAAATCTGTCATTGCTGTGACATTTTTAATACAGTTTAGAAAGTATTGGCTTGTGAGACTGAGATCTTTAAAACAAAAATACCCAACCCAGTCCTTCCCCATACAGTTTGAAGAGGTCTGCTCTAAAGGACCCCCTGCATTAGGCCGCATCACCAGAGCAGTGGACCATAGCAACCGTGGCTTTGTTACCCTGGCAGCATGGTTCCTACCAAAGAATGCTGTGGGGTCATGCCACAGACCAACACTGAGAAACACTGTAAGAAACAAGCCATAACACTTATGTTATTTTGGTGAAGGAATATTTTTGAATTGTTCATATTACATAACAAAGTCTTGATGAAGACCCACAGGAGAAATTTCTTTCTGGCCTCAAATATGTGCAATAGTTATTTTCCTTACATATTGTTTTTCTGTTGTAGACTATGTAAATTCTGCAACTGATCACATTTTCCTCTTTAAGTGGCTGCTAGGAAGCTCAGAAACAAATCTGTAACCCATCCCTAATGAACCTTGTTTTTCCTTTCCTTGTTTTTTTCCTGTGCCACAGTATCCTCATTTACATACTTTTGTTTTACCTTGTTCAATCATAGGTATCTTTGTAAGGCACCTTAAATTCCTTACATTCATATATGTACATATGTATACATTAATTTTAAAATGCAAAGCATCATTACAGACTATGTACTACCCTAGCACAGCAGCTCCTAATGATGTTCAACTCTCTATTTCTTGCAGTCTGAAAGCTGGGCTCGATTCCCCTACTTGTTAGCTATGGTAACCCCAAATCCTCCACATGGGATCAATCCTCAAGGGCACAGAGAACACTGAAGAATTGTATAAAACAGTGTATGGTGATTATACACCTTCTTTTCTACCCTGTGGTCAGATATTTTACACATACATCCACAATGTCCCTGTGACTACTGTGTACTCACCTAAACATTGCCTGGGTTAGAACTGGTTTTACCTACAATATACATACATTATGCTTATTTTTTTTTTAATTAAAAATAGTTTTGCCAGAAGGACTTCTGGATAAAGCAGAAAAACAGTATGGGATAATTTGCACTCGGGTGCCAGAAGATCTAAGGTTCAGACGGCAGGCACCCCAGCTCCTAGGCTGGGCCCTCATCAGTGGGCTTTACTAAGTGCAGCCACAGGAATGGACCTGTTCCTTGTGCCTCTGCTGGGAAGTGGGGGAAGGTAGGGAAGCTCTTCAGGAAAAAAGACATTGCTCAAACTCAAAAGTCCACCTGTCTGTCAACAGTTCTCACTCCAGAGTTGGAAGGAAGGAGTGGAGTTTGATGGGGTGGGCTGGGGGAGGGGGATCCCAAAGGAACATATTTGAACCATCCCATTTTCAAGGCATCTCTGCAAAGTGACAAATCCTACTCTTCTCACCTTTTTTAGTTACTTCTTCAATTTTATGGATACAGCTGCTCAATTCTTTCTGGAGTCGCTGCACTTCTAGCAGGCTGTTATGTTCACACAGGCGTTTGTGGTCACCTATCCTGGCATGTGACTGAAGTCCTGGATCACGGGTGAGTGGGGAATTTGGCACAGTCGGATCTGACTGCCCTGGAGGAGACGTGTACAGGTATACTTTGGCACCTGAGGTGGAAACTTCTACTTTGGATGGCTGGTGACTGCAATGCCAGCCTTCCTGGCTCTTCAATTCCTTCCTTTCCACCCCATGGTCACATATTTTATGCTTAGTATGTCCACAGTTCTGAAGGATTCGGGGCTGACCTCTGAGATGATGTTCTTTTATATGTTCTTCAAATTGTCTTCGTTTCACATCTCTTTTGGCTAGGTGGACAGCATAGCTAAGTCTCTCTTCTGATATGACAGAAAATGAAACAGAACTGCTTAGGTCAGGACCATCTCTAAAATCCAAATCTTTACAATGGTATGACTCATTGCATGAGTGCTTCAGTTTTTCAATTCTAATTGCATGTGGGCAAGAATATTGGGTTGCCAAGTTGCTTGAATGTGTAGGAACATTCCTATTAAACTGCAGCTGGTTCTTTAAAAAAATAAATAAAAAGTAAGCACACATTAGAAAAATAACATATTGCATAGTTGGTATATGTGAGCAATCAAGTTTCTAAAATTTCACCCACACAAGTTATTAGCACTATGAGATATTTTTCTTTCATACTGGTAGAATCAGCCACTCTCACATACCCTTGAATTCATTTTATATCCCTGGTTCTATGCTTCAATCACCAGGCCTTCTGTTTACAGACAGCACAGTGGGATCTTCCCCTAAAAGTCAACCCAGAAAACTTCAAGCAGCAACCAGGAAGTTCCTCAGCAACCTAGTTAGGGACTTCTATCCTGTTTCAAAATGCCAGGTTCCTGCAGGCGACCAATACAATCCATTAAGAGCTTTCCTAAAAATTGCTCCCAGACCACACAGCTGCACAGAACCTAAGTTAACTGACTATACTTGTTCAGGTCTTCCTGAGATTTTATATCCAGTGGTCAGACCACATCTTTCATCCTGCACCTAACTGCATCATACTCTGAACAGTTCACTCACACCTTCTTATGCAGGCTTAAGTTTTTGTCAGTTATACTCATAACAGACACAAGTTTTGTTTGGTTTTTCACTTGACAAACATAGGGATGTTCCCATATTCCTACAGTTTTCATTATTTTTAATGGTTGCATTTTCTAAAATCCAGTGAATGGCCTTTTCATGCTTACTCTTATTATTAAACATTTAGATTGTTTCAGTTTTTCCACTAATAGACATAGTACTTCAGTTAATATTTCCATGCATTTAATTTTCTTGTTTTTAATTATTCCCTTATAAATTATTGGTTCTGGGATTCCTAGGTGAAAGGACACAAAGAATTTGATGGCTTTGGACCTGTGAGTGACAGGTAATTAACCCTAGAAGAGTCTGTGCCCACAAACTTCAATGAAGCTTGTGCTGGGATGACTTTTTCTTGGGGCTGGCCTCCCGCACTCTCATAAAAAAGTGTGTATGAAGAGTCAGTTTAAAATAACACATTGTGATAAAACTTCAGGAAAGTATTCTGGAGGAAAAAAAATCAGTTAAAAATTTCACCAGAAGTTTTAAGAGAGAAAAAAATGGTTACCATCTGAAGGGTATAGACTGATGAAGAGTACTTCAAACTTACAGCTTTATTTGAAGTGTTTCCCCCAAAAGTAAAAACAACCTAAAATAACTGGGGGGACTTTGATACAAGGAGTAGGAAAAAAAAAAGGGTGAATTCTTCTTTAACTGGGGTGTACAGAAAACCTTAACTATTAATCAAAATCCATTTGCAATAAAAGTGATAAATTTTATGTTAAAATAAAAACTTTAAAAACAACTTCTGTCTTACAGTTTAAAAAACACCACAAAAAAGGTCAAAGAACTGGAAAACTGGAAGAAAAATATTTGTAAATACAAAGGGCTCCCAATATACAAAGAAATCTTAAAAATTGAGGTGGACAAAGATCTGAACTCAATAGAAAATGGGGAAAAAAAACACAATTTACAAAAAAAAAGATATAAACATAGCCCTTAAACATGAGAAATTGGACAACCTCATAAAAATACAAATTCGAAAGACACCAAACAGCAAAGGTAGTGGCAGAACACCCTCAGAGAGTGCTGGGGGAGGGCAAACTGGTGCAACCCCTCGGGAGGGGAATTTGGCAATATCTAACAAAAGTACATATGCGTTTACCTTTAACCCAGCAGTCTCACTTCTAGGAATTCATCCTGACGATACACCCTCGATAATACACAGGCACAGATTTATTCACTGCTGTATTGTTTGTAATTGCAAATACTGGAATCGACCTAAATGCCCGTGTAGGAGACTGGCTAAATACACTATGCTATTTCCACACAAAGTCGTGCTATGAAATATAAAAAAGAATGAGGAAGATCTCTATGAACTCATGTGGAGGGATTTCTCAGTGCAAAGAGCAAAGCACAAAAGGAAAATCTGCAATATGCTACCCTTCAAAGAGGTGACTATTTCATGAGAAATATATATGCATTTTATCACGAGCTAAAAGACACATAGGAAAGAGAAATCTGCAGCTAGTAAGACTGGGTATCTACAGGGTATGGGTAGGAACTGGGCAGAAAGGTTAGAGGAAATGGGGAAAGGATGATGCTTTCCTGAATATCCCTTTTTGTACAGGTATATGTGCAACCATGTTACTGTTTCACATATACTAGAGATAGGAAGAAATGGAGATAAGAAGGGAAGGAGGAAATAAATAAAACTCACAAGGATGAAGGGAAACTCCAAAGATGAACACTAACAGAAACTAATGAATCAAACTGAATTCCAAGTAAATAACGACACTAAAAAGTGTGGGATAAAAAGAACACAATTAACTTTTGAACATAGCATTTGGACTATAAGACCTCAGGCTAAAGAAAAAAAGTACCCCAAATACTGAACTCATTTGAAGGGTTCTCTTTTTTGTGGAGGTATGGATTACAGTTCTGGAACAGTTTTATATCTACTAGGATTGAGCAGTAAGTAAACACTGTTGGTAACTGGAGCCAGGTTTTGCACTGTTGAATGAAGGAGTTACAAATATGGGATGTGTTGGACTGGAATTGGACATATCTGTGAATTCATGTTTTAATATAGACAGACAGGCAGACAGACAGACAGATACAATGAAAAGGAGGGAAGGTAAAGAAGTGAGAGGGACAGAGGAAGGGACAGAGATATAACAGTAGATCTGTTGTACAAGTATATACATCTGTTTCCCAGTTCTCTCCTCTTAGAGGGCCTAAAAACAATGACACCCCAGAATCAATAAGCAGAGCCAGCACCCAGATACCGATTTCTAAATTCTATTCTCCACTAACAGGACAAAGCCTCTTTGGATAAATGGCTGACTCCAGGGCTGGAACAGGAAAAAATGTGCTGTGCCTGAAATTATCTTTTTATACCAAAAAGTGGTCAAAGATTGATGGAAACCTATGAAAGGGACAATGCAGTGAAGTGGCTCTCACCAGCCAAATCAGAGACTGTTTGAATATCCTATCAGACAAAGTGAGACTATGAGAGTCTGCTCTGATAGAAGGAAATAAATAAGTGACCATTTGTCATCCATCATCATAAAAAAATTGATTCCAGCAGAAATCATCAATGAATGCTGAACTAGTGGATGAAAGCTTGGGGAGTAAAAAGATATTAATGTGGTCTCAAACACAGATACTTCCAATTCAAAAGGTAAAAGAGTAATTTTACAATGGAAAACTTGGCAGACACTACTTTGACCAAACTTGTTAACGTTGCCAGTAATGGTACTAAATGGACAGCATGTACCTCCTGATATGATGCACTGAAAAAATCCCTCCACGATGGAACTATCTAAATGTAATTGTAAGAAATTTTCAGACAAACACAAAATGAGAGGAAATTCTCAAATAAATGGTCAGTATTTTTCAAAAATGCCCACATCACAAAACACAAAGGTAGTCTCAGAAATCATTCAGATTAAAGGAAACTAAAGAAACATGACAATGCAGCTCACAATCTTGAACTTTCTTTTACTATAAAGGACACCATGGGACAATTAACAAAACCTCATTAAGGTCTGTAAATTACAATAGCATTATTTTAATGTTAATTTTCTGATTCTGGTCACAGTACTATGATTATATAAGAGAGATCCTTGTTTCTAGGAAATCCACACACAAGTATTTAGGAGTAAAAGGGCATCATGTCTACAGCTTACTCTTGACCAGTTTAGAACACTTTGTGTGCAAGCGTGTGTGTGTATAAAGAGGGATGGAGGGAAAATGTAGTAAAATGTTAACATTTGGGAAATATGAGAGAAGAATATCCAAGAATTCTGTGTACTCTTGCAACTTTCTGTCAGTCTGAAATTATGTCAAAATTTTTTTAAAAATTTTCTTTGTAAACCACAAAACACACCCACCAGAATTACTATAATTTAAAAACACCAAACATTGGTAAAGATGTGGAGCAACTGGAGCTCTCATTCATTGCTGGGGGGAATATAAAATGGTACAACCACTTTGGAAAAAGGTCTGTTGGTTTGTTAAATAAATTAAACATACACTTACTTTATAACCTAGGGAGTCCCAGGTATTTACCCAAGAGAAATAAAACCATGTTTACAAAAAGATGTGTGCAAAAATGTGCATAGAAGCTTCATTTATAATAACTCAAAATAGAAACAGCCCAGGTGTCCCTTAGTTGGATAATGGATAAACACACTGTGAAACACTCCTACTGTGGAATACTACTATTAAAAAGTAATAAACTACTGATACAACGACGTAGAAGAATCTCAAAAACATCACACCTTGTGAAAGAAGCCTAACATAAAAGAGTGTATGATTCTGCTCATATCAAGTTCTAGAACAGACAGTAATAATCTATGGTGAAAAAAATCAGACTAGTGGTTGCCTCTGGAAGACAAGGGTAGACTGATTAGGAAGGAGCATAAGGGAACTTTCTGGAGTAATGAAAATGACCTGCATCTACAGAGGTATGGGTTACACAAGTGTATATGTTCATACAAGACTCAGCAAATGTAATAAGGTATATACATTTCAATGTATTCATTTCAGATGTAAAATTTACATCAAAAGAAAAACATGGTAAAGAATGAAAGCTGGTGTCTGATTTGTGTGCTGAAGCAGGATACTCATGTCAGCAATTTACTTTGATATGCATCAAAAAATAAAATAGGTTGATGAAGAGATTCTAGAGGGATGGACTGAAGGACAGATATGCAATGAAAAAAATGTAGTGAAATAGTAATGGAATCCTGGTGGTCACTGTAAAATTCAACTTTGCTATATGCTTGAAGATTTTCATAAATACAATGTTGGGGGAAAAACATTTTGTGGACAACTGGGTGAAGCTGAATAAAGACTGGTTATTATATAACATTAGGAAACTACTTTTGTCCATTTTTCTTGTGTGTGATGATGGTATTATAGTTAAGTAGGAGAGTTCATTTTTAGGAGCAGTATTCTAAAATATTTAGAGGTGGAATGTCATGATATCTGCAAGTTTGAAATGGTTCTGCAAAAATTTTAGATAGCTGGGTAGACAGAAAAACAGGACAAATTGTTAACAATTGTTGGATCTAGCAGGTGGTTTTAAAAGTTTTCATTATCCTTTTCTTTCAACTTTTCTTTGTTTGAAATGTTTCATAGTAAAAATCTGAAGGAAAAAAACAAAACAAAACTACCTGGGCCTGAAGTTCTGCGGGGTCACTCCTCCCATCTAGTTGGACACCAGATGTTAGATGAACACAGGTTGAAGCTGGTCTGCCTGGTCCCATCATATCAGATAGCGTAGAATAATAGTGGAAGTCCAGTCACCGGCCAACAGTTCTTTCCTAAAATCACTGCCTAAAATGAAAGAAAGCTACTTTCAGACCAAAAGTATTCAAACAAAGGGAAAGAATAATTAAAGCACAAAGCCTTGCTCATATAACAATATTCTAGAGATAGAGGAGTGCTTAAATACAGGTACATAATAGTTTCTTCCATTTATAAACACAACTACACTTCTGAAATTCTACTTTCCCTTTTCATTCCAAATTTTCAATCTCAAATCCAGTAAGACATTATTTCAGAAACAGAATTCTGCTATAGTAAACATGCACTTTTCAGCAGTGCAGCTTTATGCATACAGTCTACATTTAAAAATCCTAACTGTGAGTCAAAAAGCACGATGTACTCTTCTAGGTAGTTCAAAAAAGAACATAACTGAGTAACTCCTAGTAAGCCTGCAGGATCAGAATACCTAGGTTTATACCAGATCTGCCATCAACTAGCTGAACAACCTCTAAATCTTCAATTTTCCCCCGGCTTCCCCCGACCTATACACATTCACAGAGAGGTAAGATAGGAAAATGTTTTGTAAACTGCTATGGGCTATATTCATGTCATTGCCTCTCCCTGTTCTAAATGCCTTCTGATAGTCACTTTATTCCCTATACTCATCATGTTTATCACATGCTTATCTCATGTTGTTATTTACCTATTTCACAGGTATATGTCTCATCTTCCCAGCTAGACAAGGTTCCTTGAGGGTAAGGGCCTTGTCTTGCTCTTCTCTGTTATTTCCCACAACAGTGCTTGGAGCATAGTAGACAATTTAACTCATCATTTGTTGAATTAAGCTGATTTTCCATGAACTAATTTTAAATGTTTTTAAATTTAAATTTGTTCTCTCGAGTCAACTGGGAAATCCAGGTTTAAGAAAATCCCTAATTTAAGCTTCTGAATAAGTCCGAGGTTTGTAGACTGGATTTGCTTAAAGACAGATACATCTGAAGGAAAATAAGGGCAACTGTCCAAGATTCCTTAAAAATTATTCCTCAGGCTATAGAGACACGATCAAAAATGAAGATGGGAGGAAGCACATGAGCGAGGCAATCCCAACTGGGCTGACATCACCGCTGTTCAAGGGCTGAAGCTGCAGAATGAAGGAGCCTGCAGAAATGGGGCCAGGGCATCTGCAACTTTCATGGGGCCAGCATTTCACTTTAGATGCCAAAGGCCTAATAATCTTGTTCTCCATTAGGAAAAAAACTAGGTGACCCTTCCAGTTTCAGGATACCCTGAATGATGCCACACACACACACACACACACACACACATATACACACACCAAGTTCAGGGATGCCCACCCCCAAATTCTTCTCTTATACAAAGTCCTGGGACACCCCTCTCCTTGCAACCCATCTCTTCCCCACTGCTCCATGAAACCTCCCAATTTGTTTCTTGACACACCCTGGTACAAAGTATCTCCCTCCCCTGTCCTGAGACACCTCTGCAGTCTGTGCCTTCATTCACAACCCAGGACAAACCTCCCCCATCTGTCCCTCTCCCAAAGAGCCCCAGAATCCCCCCAAACTTGTTCCCTACACATACTACTAGAATTCCCCCCTCAGCCTGTCCTCCCCCACATAATTCTCACCCAAACTGTTCCCCCTCACTCTGACTGCAGACACTCCTCCAGCCTGTCTCCTCCCACCTTGATGTGGGTGATCTCTGAAATGGCCAAGGCTTATTCCCTGCCTTGACACTGGCAGGGCCGCAGCTTCGGGCAGCCCCACCGTCGTCCATGTCCCTGGCACTCCTGGCACATTCTCATAGTCTGTTTCTTCCACGCCATACCGGGGGCAGCTCCATAACCTGGTTCCACACCTAGGGGTATAAGACATCCCCACTGCCCGGCCCCTCCCTGCCAGCTCCACGACACTTCTGCCTCCTGTCTCCTCCCCTGCAGCCCCAGGTCCCTCCGTGGACTGTCTCATCACTGGGAGGCCTGACACGGCCACATCCGTTTCTTCTTCTGCACTCCCAGTCACCCACACTGCAGCAGGCACTCGCCCCGCCACAGGAACCCCCACGGCTGCAAGCACGCCCATAGACAGAGGGGCCGTCACAGCCTCAGGGATGGTTCCACTGGATCTTCTTGACAGGCCTGCAGCACCTTCAGAGCCAGTCTCCCCATCCACAGGTGCTGGACCCCTGGCAGCAGCAGGCACCTCAAGCCTGGGTCTCCGTCCCCATATACCTGAGAAATCCTCAGAGCTGGTATCATGCACCACCAGCCCAGGGATCCCAGTATCTGTGGGCACTCCCACTGGCATGGAAAGCCCAGCTGCCACAGGCACCTCAGCAGTCTGCCTTCTTCCCAATAAGCTCCAGAGGCCCCCAGAGAGTGTCTCCTCCCCAGCAGGCCCAGGCACCCCCATGGCTGTGTGCAGCCCCATGGCTACAGATAGCCCTGAAGTCTGTCTCTGTCCCAACAAGCCTGAGATGCCCCCATGGCCTGTCTTGTTCCCCATGGGCCCAGGCATCCCGGCAGTGGTGGGTATCCCCACCCTTGGAGGAATGTTGGCATCCGAGGGTCCTCGCACTCTCTCTCTCTCCCCCCACAAGTCTGAAATACATCCAGAACCAGTCTCCTCCCACACAGGCCTAGGCACCGCACCACCTGCAGGCATAGCTACAGTCACAGGCACTCTTACAGTCTGTCTCTTTCCTGGTAATCCCAAGGAACTCCCAGAGCCAGTCTCCACCTCCAAAGGACCAGGCACCCTAAGAGCTGGGGGCCCTTCAGCAGCCACAGGAACCCCAGCACTCTGTCTCCTTCCCCAAGATGGTGCGATGCCTCCAGGGCCAGTCTCCCCCCTCACAAGCTCAGGCTCCTCAGGAGCCACAGGAACCCTATCAGACACAGAAACCCCGATAGCCTCTCTCCTTCCCCATGATCCTGGGAAGGCCACAGAGCCAGTATCCTCTGTGGCGGCCCCCGGAGCCACACATACCCCTGAAGCCATGGGTAGTCTAGCAGCATGAACCCTTTCCCACAGGTTCAGGCCATCTCCAGAGCTGCTTTCCTGACACACAGGGCCAGACATCCACACAGCAGCAGGCATCCTTCCAGACCTGGGCATACCCACACCTGTGGGTACTTCTGCTGGGGCACACTGGTGCTTGGGCCCACCTGCCGCCTGAAGCACCTGGCCGGTCTGAGAGAACCCCACAGCCTGTCTCCTACTGCACAGAGATGAAATGTCCCCATAGCCAGGCTCCTGATCCACAGGCCCAGGTACCCCTAAAGCTGTGGGCACCAGAGCCTTTTGCTCTCCCACAGCCTGCCTCCTTTCCCGTAGGTTCAGAACATTTCCACAGCAAGTCTCCTTCCCACCCATGCCTGGCACTGTGTCAGCCAGAGGTCCTCCCAGAGCCTGCTGCCTATCCCACAGGCTTGGGATACCACCATCACTTGTCTGTTCTCCCAGGGCTCCTGGGACCACTACAGCCTGGGACACCCCAACAGCCTGTTCTGCTCCCCACAGACCCAGAATGCTTCCACAGCCTGTGTTCTTCCCCAGAACTTGAGGTGCTCCCACAGCCTGCTCTATTTCCCCCGGGTGGGGAGCATCCCCAGCACGTACCTCCTGCTCACAACCAGATAACTCTGTGGTCTGTGCAGCTGCCCATGACCCTGGGTCACCTCCAGAGCCAGTCTCTACCCACACAGCCTGTCCCATTTCCCTGAATCCGGGGTCACCCCCACACCTAATTTCCTCTTCAATAGCACAAGGTACCCCTACAGGCTGTCCTATGCCCCAGAGGCCAGGGATACCCCCAAAGCCCATCTCCTCCACAGCTCGTCTCCTCTGCCATATGCCCTGGGCACTCATAGAAGCAGTTTCCTCCTCCAGAGGTACAGCTCTGGGTACCCCCACAGCATCAGGCAACACCACAGCCTGTCCCCTTTCCCATAAACCGGGGGTATCCCCACAGACTGTCTCCTGTGACAGAGCCCCAGTTCCCTGTACCGCCTGCCTTCTCTCCCACAGTCCCGGAACACCCCCACTGCCTATCTCCCCCTCCACAGCTCTAGGTACTTCCACAGCCTCAGGCCATCCCATGGCCCCAGGCACGCCCGTAGTCAGTCCTTTTCCCCAAGGGCCTGAGACAACCCCATAGTCCATCTCCTGCACAGCCCCAGGCACTCCCACAGCTTGTCCTCTCCGGAGCAGGTGTGGGGCAATCCGAGAACTTGTCCCCACAGTCCCACGCACACCCACAGGAGGGACACTCACAGTCTGTCCCTGCTTACACAAGCTTAAGGCCCTCTCACAACCTACCCCTAGCTCCACAGCCAGAGATACTCCTGTGGACCGGGGAGCCACCCTAGCCAGTCCTTTCACCCACGGTCCTGTCAGACCACTGCGGCTGGTCTCTATCCAGGAAGCACGGCCAGGGACACCCCTTTCAACCGGCCCCTCCCCAGCAGACACAGGATGGAGCTCCACCCTGCTTCCTTCCCCACATCCTGAAGCTGCCCTCATAGCCTGCACCTTCAACCACAGTTTCAGAATGTTCTCATGCCCCATAGATCCCGGACGACCTTTCCTCTCACAGCTCCGGGGACTCCTATAAGGAGTCTCCTCTTCCTCTCCACTGCCTGTCACCCATACGGACCCAACAGGCCCCACCACCTGGGGTTCCCCCACAGCCCCATTCACCCACACAGCTCCTGGGTCCCTTGCAGCCTCAACCGAGCCTGCACTGCCAGATGTCCCCGAAGCCTCATTCTCCCCAGCGGCCTCTGCCTCTCTTCTTCCCCGTGACCGTCGACGGTCCTGAAGCCTTTCTGCACTCACACAGCGCGTCTCCCACACCGAGGACCTCGTCCGACGCCTCGCTCCACGGCCTTGAGACATCCCTGCACCCCATCTCTTCCCCCATGGCCGCCAAACGCCGCGCCCGTATCTGCAGGGCCCCACACAGCGGCCTGGCATCTCTGCCGCTGGCTCGCCCCCGCGCAACCTTGACAAGACCCTACGGCCAGTCGCCCTGCTCATAGCTCGAGGACAATTCCTGTCGTCCCCAAAACTGCTCCTGGGCACTTCGAACTTAGCACCTGGCTCCCAAGGCTGCTCCACACACGCACGCTCACACTCAGCTCCAGCCCTCACAGCCTTACTCCCTCCCAGCCCCCACCCTACACCCCCCCCCCGCCGCCCAGTCTTGGACGCCCGCCCCCGAGTCCTGGGCCCCCAGCTAAAGCCTAGGCAGGGGAAAAGGTAACTAGGGGCGAAGAGCCGCGGGATCTTCCCCGGGTCAAGGTCTCCTCTCCCCCGGGTCTATGACTCCTAATGCAGCTTCCTAGAATCCCCCCAGCTGCGGCCCGAGCCCACCTGGCCTGGGGCGAGGCGCGGCTACCGGGAAGCAGGCGGGGGATGGGGGAGCCCAACTAGGCCTCACTTCCGGCCGCTCGCTCAGTCGCCATAGTAACACGCGTGGGGCAGCTTGGGAGCCGTTAGGGTTTCTGAGCTACCTGTGGGTCCAGGGGCTGTATGGTGGCAGATTTGCAGCCACTGTTCTTAGGGCCAGGACCAAATTAGGACAGAAGCCTGGGTTTCAGAGTGGAGCCAGCACGGAAACACCTAACACGGGCATTAAGACGATGAGGATGTTATGGCCGCCTGAGGTTCCCGTAGCACCTCAGAGCCTAGTCGGCTCCCTGAGGCCCCGCCCTATTCCTCAGTCACCCGGAAACGCCTTCGCTCCACCCCATGTAGGACCCCGCCCCGTCCCTTCCCGCCCCGCGGCGGCGCTCCCCAGACACCTCCCACTGTCCACGCCGCGTTCTCCCGATGGCCCACTGCGAGGAGGTGACCGTGTCCGGCTTCGAAGAGTTCAACCTAGCTGTGGAGCAGCACAAGGGCAAGACCATTTTCGCTTACTTTACTGGGTCTAAGGACGCCGAAGGGAAAAGCTGGTGCCCCGACTGCATGCAAGGTGAGACTCAGATTGGGCTGCTGTAGAGAAATGGCCGAAGGCCGAGGCTATGGGCAGAGAGCGGAATTGAGGCAGAGGAGGGAGACTTGCTTCCTGGAAACCCGGGGCGTCTGAGCTGTTTGCTGTTCTATTCCCTTCTCTCTCCTCTTCCCCGCCCCAAGAGTGCTCGTCTACTGTTCCACCCAGATTATCTTGGAATGTAGTCCTTTAAACTTTCACTTCCCCAATATGATTAGTGTCTTACAGGACACGTGAGTTGGTGTCCTTTCAATGTCAGTGAATATTTATGCCTTTCATTGTTCTGGACGCTGTGCCGTGGGGATAGATAAAGCGGGACTGGAACATGGTCCTTATCCTTGGAGAGACGCTCAAATCGGGAAAGAACACCTGACTTCAGTTAACCTCAGTTAATTGCAGGTTAAAGTCTGAGTACTTACCAAGATTGAGGGGAGGGGGAAGAGAAGCCTTTTATGAATGCCTGATTGTAGAGATGATGTGTAATTATATCTTTTTTTTTAAAGCTGAACCAGTCGTGCGAGAGGGGCTAAAGCATGTTAGTGAAGGATGTGTGTTCATCTACTGCCAAGTAGGAGAAAAACCTTAGTAAGTTGCAAAATATGTTTTCCTGGCATGCACTAGATTCTTCCATATTTAGGCAGGAAGGGCCTTGGACACTCAGTTTCTGCACTCTAAGGTACAGTCAGATAAGTCAAGCAATTGTAAGGTATTAGATACAAATATTAAATTACGGTGTTCGGCCACTTGTATTAGGGTAGTTCAATGAATCTAGCCTGGTGTTAGTTCAGAACTTATTGTCTTTACATTTATTTTAAACTTTAGTCAGTTTAAAAGAAAACTTTTCATGGGGTCGGTGAGTCACAGTCCTCAAGTTTTTTTAAATGTTTACAACATAAATGGAGGAATATATCAAATGTGAAGTAAACTTAAGAAACCAAGTGAATGATATGACCACTTTTTCTTTTCAAAATAGTTGGAAAGATCCAAATAATGCCTTCAGAAAAAATCTGAAAGTAACTGCAGTGCCTACACTACTTAAGTATGGAACAGTGAGTATCTTTCTTTAACTCCACTGGGGCTAAAATTTACTCTGTCAAAACTCTCTTAACTTGTTCTAGATTCAAATTTGAAAAGATTTTGACATTTCATCCCTAACATCACACTGCTGTTTTCAAGTGCATTAAAAACACAACCTAGTAGTCCATCTCTATGGCCAATCCTAATAAAGTATTAATAATGCAAATATCTAAATATTAGGTCTTTTTCATGCTTAAAAGCCACTCTTATTTTAAAATCCTGTACACACTGCTCAAGAAAATGGGTTAACATGTAATTCCTTAAAACCAATGGCACCAATTGTTTTAATTTTCACCATAATTTTGGTTGATAAGAAAGGGCATCTCATCTAATTTAGTCACAGCCCTAGGATGCTAAATTAAACTGCTGAGGGTAAGGGGATGGCTTTGGGCTTAACTCCTGTTTTAGTCAGTGGAGCCAAGTATTTTAATGATTCATCATAAAGCAAATCTTTTAACTATTCCCTAAAATTTGTCATAACTTGTTGATAGTTCCTGAATGGCATAATTTCTGTTAACAGTTTGTGTCATTCAGGCAGAACAACTCATTCCCTCCTGATGTTTTGGCAGCTGTGAGTTATGATTTGAATTTTCTTTTCTTACAGCCTCAAAAGCTGGTAGAATCTGAGTGTGTTCAGGCCAACCTTGTGGAGATGTTATTCTCTGAAGATTAATTTGATGCTGGCAATTGTGTCTGGATTTCCTGGTTTGCTCTAGTATAAAAGAAACTGCATACTCTGGATTTATGTTAGCAATAAATAATGATGTTTAAAACATTGGTGTATATCTAAACAATCAAGATTACTATTAAAATGCTCATGAACCGTCAGTCTGCTTGTAATATATGGGTATCTTTAAGATACAAAGTAAAGTAAGTCTTCAGGAGCAGCAGTAATAGCACAAAGGAATGTATTAGTGAAGCTGATAGAAATATCTAAAAGCTCCTAACAGTGTGGTAGACAACTTCCAACCTCTACAGGAGTCAGGATCTACTACTGTTTGTAAATGTCAAGGATTTACAAACAACTGTTTTACTTCTTTGGCTTTAGAATGTAGAACTTAACTGCTGAAGGAAAGCACAGCACATCTACTGCACCCTCTGTTTAATGCAGACAGTTTTGTTTTCCAGTTGTCTGAACATGTCAGTACTTGGGATGAGATGGGTGGCAGAGAGAGGTCAGAGACTAACCTAGTGGTGGGGAGAACCCCAGCACATGATTCAGTCACACTGTAGCTGTCAGACCACCGGAAAATTACTTAACCTATCTAAATCTCATTTTCCTCCTTTATGAACAAGGTGGTTTTGGAGATAAAATGAGAATACAACAAATAATGTAGCACCTGGTTGTGACACCTGCCAAATGTTTGCTTTCCTGAGTAAGCACAAGTATTTGAGGCTCCTCATCTTGGTTCTAGTCTAAGGTCAAAAGACCAGTTGGTACCTAACCACCAATCTTTTCCCTGCCATCACTAGGTCAGTGTATACCAGTGATTCTTCCCTAAAGCCCTGGTGCAAAGCAAATGGTGATACAGTTATGTCTTTCTCTCCTACAGATAAGTACCTACTGTCTGGTTTCAAGAGGTCACTGACTCTATTCCTCTCTTTCTGCAGATCAGAGGGACAGGGTAGCTGATCTGAGGAAGAATAAAGATCCAGGAAAAGACTTGCCCCTGCCCCCACTGTAGGCTGGAAATGGCTAGGGCTTAGAGTTTGGGGTATCTGGTAGCCCTCCCCTTGCCCCATCCTCCACTGCCTCCTGAAATTGGTCTAAAGCACCTAATGTTTCTGCTCTTACTCAGTTGACTGTGTTAAATACTAATATAAAACTTGCAAATGCACAGGGAAATCAAAGCAGAACAATTCTGGTTTGACAGAAATAGTCTATTAACAAAATCAGTTGGATTACGTATCACACTAACGGTTCTGGGTGCATCCCAGTGAAGTAGGTAGGAAGGGTCTTTTCTGTCCTCGTTGTACAGAAGAAACTGCACGTGGTGGAAGGGCCTTTCACTTCCCCGACGCGCTGTTCTGCTGCTGCTGCTCCACCAGGGCCTGCTGAAGGCGCATCCGCTTCCGGGAGTAGTGCTGCCAGTGCAGGATTTGCTGCTCATCGATAAATTTCGCACACTGAGCATTCACCAGCTCCTTGCGGAAGTGTTCATATTGGAGCAGTTCTAACATGTGTAAACACTGAGGATACCTGGGTTTAAGTTTGTAAGTTAAAGGTTGACATAATTTAAGTCAGTAATGCCAAGCTCTAATTTAATTATTCAAAAATGATCTTGTAGCCCATTTCTAGAATATTAACTTAGTACACTTTGGTAGTATAGGGTTTTTTTCCTTGTGAATGCAGAAAACTAATCATCAAAGTCAGCATTAAGCAAAATTTTCAGAAGTGAGAAAATTTTTAAGTCCAGAGAGATTAATACTTGCCAGTAACTGATAAGCAGAGTCAACATTTAGGGGCAAAGCATGCTGTTCTAGTGGTTTCCAAGGTGAGGGACACTAATACTTTTTACTTTAGTAATTACGAGCTTAACTGATACTATTGATTTTCCATCAATAGTGATAAAAAGACAACTTTTATTTGAAAGTGAGTTTCAGAAAGAACTGCACAAATATTGTATTCTAGTTTCCCACAGGGATACAGCAATTCTCAAATTATGTGTACTTTAAGACTGAGCAAATAAATAAGTAAATACACTGTAGAGAAAGAGAGCCAAATCGCTGTCAGAAAAGGAGTTACAGATAACGGGGAAAGTTAGAGTGAACCCTGTGTTACTGAGCTGCAATTGAAAACATCAGTATGAACTCATGTCTTTTAATATAAATACACAAATATAGAAATAGAGATGTGTATACACATATACCCACACACCCACACCCACATATAGTTCTTAGATATGTATGCCAAGAGGGCCTAGAAGCAATGATACTATGGTACCAACAAGCACCCTTAGCAGCCAGCACCCAGGGTTTTAAGTAGCATTTTTCAGGGTTCCTTGGAGAAATGGCTGATTCCAGGGCTGAGTCAGGGAAAGTCCAAGATGAACCTGGAACATTACATAGTGCCAAAAAGAAAAGTGCTCAAAAAATTACAGGGATATAGCAAAAGAACTTAGAAGCCAATCTGAAGGGACTCACAATGGCCAAATCTGGAATCATTACAGCAAAAAAAAAAAAAAGTAATTATCATACAAAAGATAAAAAGACTCCAAGAGTCCACACTGGTGTAACTTTTTAAATAAATATAAACAAATCAGGAATAACAATGTTCCTTATGACTGTATTCCAACTAATAAATGTAGAAATAATGATAGAAAATCTCACAGTAAAAACTGTTTCAGAAAAGTCTCAATAGATGCTAAAATTAGTGGCTAAAAGTATGACATTAAACAAGATATTTATGTGGTCTCAAAGTATTTCCTTGTAAGATATTTATTAAATACAAAAGGAGAAATAGTAACTCAATATGGAGAAACCTGGTAGCCACAACATCAACCAAGTTATCAGAATTAACGTAACCAACAGTGGGACAAATTAACTGCCCGTGCCTCCTGTTAGGATATACCAAGAAGGATACACATCATCTGTGTCAGTCATGGAGAGGAAAAAAAAAAGATCAAGGAACTCAGATTAAAGGAGATTAACAAAACCTGAAAACAAAATGCAGCATATGAGCCTAGACTGGATACTATACCCAACAAAGGGCATTAATGAGACAGCTGGCAAAATCTGAATGTCTGTAGATTAGACAAGATTAGATAATATATTAATGTTAATATTCTGATTTTGATCATTGTACTGTGGTTATATAAGATGTTAAATGTTAACATTTAGAATATTTGGGTGAAGAATATAAAAAACTGCTGGGAAAATAGAATTCCTGTACACGAAATTATTTCAAATAGAAAAGACATAAAATTCAAGTAAGTCAATTTAAAAAACTTAAATCGTATTAGGGAGTACACAGATAGAACCAAAATTGTCTAAGTACTGTACAAATGACCAACATTTGGGAAACAGTATATTACAGCAGTGCTCCCCAGATTTTAAAATGCACATGAATCACTTCTTAAAATGCAGATCTGATTTAGCAGGTGTGGGTAGGACCCAAGCTCAGCATTTAACAAGCTCCCAAGCGATACTAACACTGAGGGCTGAGGATCACACTGTGTAGCAGGGTCCCATCCCAAGCTGTCCTTCCAAGATAAAGGTTTACTATCTGTACTCCAAAAACACACAGTTGCCTGTAATTATTGATAGCTAACCTGAAATGTCCTACTCATCCTACCCCAGCTCTTTCCTTTTCTTGAGGCCACCTCTAATTAAAAAGACCTGGGTTTGAATACCAGCTCTGCCATTCATCAGTTAGGTGGCCCTGTACAAAGTAGTTAACCTCTCAAGGTTTAGTTTCTTCCCCTGTAAGGTAAGTTAATGTGACAACCAAGAGAATGGTGTCAAATAGTAGTTCATTAGTAACTGGAATTTAGACACACAGTCATTTATCAAACTTAAAAAAGACAATGCTTAGAATACATTAAATGACAGGATAGGAATGATAAATATTTTTGATAGGCTCCAATTACAGCACTCACCAACAAAATGAAATAGAAGAGGTACAAAAGGAAAGTTCTGCATTTCCAATTTTAAAAAATAAACAAGACATAGAGAACTCAATTAATAGCACACACGAAAATAAGAACAAAAGGATTTCCACTGACATAAGCTCCCAGCAAGTCAACAGTGTGAATACTTATCCCCCAACCAGCCAAAAAAATACTGTAAACTTAAGTTGAACTAACAGAAGTGTAATGTTCATATGAAGAAAATAAATGCTATTTGGTCTACCATACCCTGACCACATTTGAAGGTCTGTGTTTAGTTCTTGGCTGAATATCATTTTAAGGCACAATTGCAAAATATCTAAAGGAGGGCACAAGAGAAATGGCTAAAAGAAGCTGAGAAAAATAGACATAACAGATACATTACAGTCGCAGATCCTGGCTTCTAGTGAAGTGGGTCTAAGGTAGAAAGTGTCTAAAAGAGGTAGCTGTTCCTCAGTTCTAGCCAACTATTGACTTGGGAAAATGAAGACCCGGGGCTACCAGATCTTCCGAATTTTAAAAAGTAGGTAGAAATCTGATTATATGAAACTTTCCAATTCTTCAAATACTGGCAACCATTAAAAAAAATGAAAAACTTGTGCAGACTAAATGAAATGCCTACAGGAGTTAACTTGCAACTTCTCTTGAATTTAAATATCTGAAAAGCAATTGCCTCCAGAGGGCAAAGACTGGTTCTGGATTAATTCAGGGACAAAACTGAGAAGATGGGTTGAAGCTACACAGAGGTATATTATATCCCAATATAAGAAAGAACTCTCAAGCAACTAGCTAACAATACCATCAGCTGTCCCTGAACAGAGCAATATGCACTCACTGGAAACCCCCAGCAGAATGTAGATGACTATCTCAGCAACGCTGTGGGTGAGACTGAACTACATGGTGTATACAGCTCAGTGCCAACACTGAGTGTCTAAGTCTACACACATACAATATGTTGCAATCTAATAAAAGTCTTTTCTCTGGATTATTAAATGAATAAGTGGTTGTTTATTAAAGGGCCAATAAGGTTACAAACTGTCCTGCAGGCAGCAGCAGATGTTGAGCTTCATGAATCAGTTTTTAGACCCAAATCAGAGAAATGACCAGATTGGAAAAGTTTGAAACATTTTCCCCTCAAACTTGTATTTGTTTAAGTAAAAAAAAAAGACAAAAAGTTTCACCATTGCTTTTTGACAACCTAATTAAGACAAAACAGGCATTAAATTCAAGGTTTAAATAAGCACAGTGCTTGGCACAGAAGATGCCCTTAAAAAAAGACAGCAGCTATGACTCAGGTAATTAAGACTCCGTTTTAGAACTCCTCCAGAAAATCTTCCTTACAAATACTCCTTTTTCTTTAATTTTCAGCCTATGGCTATGTCGTTGCATTTATGATTGTGGGTCCTTTGGGGTCGGAAACAGAGTGAGATGGGGCAAGTGGTACAAGATAGGATCAGACAAGAAAAGGACGATCACACAGGACTTTAAACCAAGGGAAAAGAGGGGATTTTGTACTGCATGCAATTGGAAGCCATTGAAAGGTTCTAAGCAAGAAAGTGACATGTTGTGATTTATATTTTTAAGTGCTCAAGTTAGCTTCTGTGAGGAAAATTGTTTTGATCTGTTTGGCTTGGAGGGATGTGGGAGCAGGAGGAAGGTAAGAATGGAAGCAGGGATAACCAGTGACCAGATAACTGCAGTCATCCAAGTTAGAAATGAGGGTATCTTGTATTAAGGTGGAAGCAACCAAAAGAAGTGGAGAGATTCAAAACATATTTTCCCAAAGTGAAACTAAAAAGTCTGTTAAATATCAGTGTTTTGGATTATGATAAAGTATATACATATAGGACTATAAAAATCAAACTTACTTTAGATACTTGGCATATTCTGGTTCTTTCCAGTAAAGCAAGTACTTAAGATAATTAACAAAAGCTTTGTCTTTGAAGTAACCTCTTTGGGCAAGAACTGAAAGGCATAAAAAGAGAAAGAAACAAGACATCTGTAGACCAAAACAATCCTTGGACGACTGATTTGTGACCCCTAACATAAAGAATCTATTGACTTAATATCCCCACCACAAACACAAGTCCCAGTTTGCTCTCTCTCTCTCTCACACACACACACACACACACACACACACACAAGTATAAATAGAGCAGTAATTCCATTCGATTGAGTATGTATTAAAGTAGGTATTATTATGAATTGTAATGCTTCTATCAGAAATCATTTATAGCTTCCCAATTCAATGAGATGCTCTACAACTTACAATTAAGGTAATTTGGGTTGGCTAAACACTGCACAAATTCCAATTCCAACTGAAACCGAAGTCGATTTCCAGCGTCATCTAGGAGAGAAGATAGCAAGTCATCCAAAGTGAAGTTCAAGATATACAATACTGGTTTGCAGGAAGAAAACAGCTGTAAAGAAACTTGACTACCCCTGAGATATTTCTGAGGAAAGAAGGGCACGTGATGGTTTTCCTAAGCAGGGTGTAGGAGATAAAGCTTCCCCAGAAGTCTAAGTAGAACCCTGATTAAAAGGAGTTGAGTTACAAGTTTCTTTAAAGTTAAAGAGAAACCATCAAAGAAAACAGGAACACACAAGTAACACACTTGTGCACCACTACTTAAGGAGTTTAACTGTGCCTTCCTCTTTTTTCATAATGCGTCACAACAATTAAGTGATTAAGTAAAAGCTAAGTGCCAAACAAATAAGGAAAAAGTTTAGAGTGCAAGCTAATAAAGAGACGACGGAGAGTGACCAGTATCAAGGAGTATTTGCATATGTGAGACGTCAGTGGCAGAATGACACACAAGTTTGTCGGCGTATTTCAAACTTATTCAAGTTCGTTTGAGACGCAGAAAACCAACCGACGGTTTAAAATCCAAGACTTCTCCCTTAGTCTCGCCCACGCCGGGTGACCATAGCAAGCAGAAAGAGCCAGTGAGGAAAAAGGATCTGCGAACAAACTAAACTGTGAAAAGGCCATACTACCTTCGCCCTCCTGACGCTCCAAGAGCCCTCGCTCCTGCCGGTCCGAGCTCTAACCCTGCCGGGGGTTAGGCCCAGAAGGAGTCCCCTGGCAAGCAGGAGGAGGTGTCTGGGCCCAGGATAGCTCTACTTGCCAAGACTCGCGACTCCGGGCGCTACTTACCTGTCTCCATAGCGACGGCCGCCGCCATCACACTCAAAGACGACCAGCCGCCACCAGCCCAAGAGAGCAACTGCGCGGAGTCGGAGGGGAGGTTCCGGAAGCTGCGGCTCCCTCTTCCTGTCGCGGGGCAGTGTGGGATGCGTGGGCACGCACGGCGGCGCGCGGGGTGAAGCTCCGCCCATCTCGGCCCGCCGCGGCCTAGGCGCGGTTCCAACCACGCAGACTTCCGATAGGCGAGGGGGTGGTGCGGGTTCCCGAGGAGTGCTAGAGGGCAGGGCCCAGTGTTTTGAAGGGACATTCCAGACCCCACAGGACCACCGTGCCTACTCGTCACTGTGTCACCCTTGGCCCGAGGTGACGTAACATTCCGTTGTGACGTCATTCCTTACTCTGTGACGTAGCCCAGAGGGGAAACTGTCGAGGGTCGTTGGGTCGTACGGCTTCCAGAGGCATCATAGGCCCCGTTATCCGCAGAATGGCCTCATCCCGTAGGGGAAAGCTCTCTTCATCCCGGGTGGACACTTCTCGCTACAAGGAGACGTCAACAGTCCGCGTGGAGACCTCCTCCCACCACGTGGAGACATCCTCCCGACAGGTGCGAACGTCCTCCCGGCAGGTGGAAACCTCCCAGCACTGCACCGAGGGGCCCTCAGTCTCCCGCTCTGGGAAACCTCTCCCTCACGTCCTCGAGGTGTCTTCCCAGCACGTGGAAACCTCCCAACACACAGAAACGTCCTCTCGCCAAGTGAGGTCCTCGTCCCTACGGGTGGAAACATCTCTGCACCACGTGGAGAGCCTGCCCCAGCGGGACAAGCCGGCAGCCCGCCAGAATGTAAAGATGGCCCGATGAAATGCTTTCCAAAGGCCGTGAAAGGGCCATGGCGCTTAGCCAGGACACAGTTGCTTCCAGTTTGCAGCCAGGCAGCTGCCAAGGGGACCAGTCATCTTTAGTTTCATGGAAACAGCCCGTGAATCACTGTAAGACACAGCCAAGCTGTGGTTTCGGGACTCAGCCAATATTTATTGACCATACTGCACCTTGGAGCATCCTGCTTTTGACCCAGTGAACCATTTTAACTTGAAGCCAGCACAGCGAGTTTTCAGGCCCATGGTACTGCATAAATTGCGTTGGTGGACAAAGAGGCTTTTGAACCTTTGAGCCAGGTGAGTTTTGGATTCATAGTCGCTTGAACTGCCTTCACTACTTCAAACTTAGGAACATGGAGCAAACTGAAATCAAGACCAGTGCAATGATAATATGCCTGCTAAAAACCTGAGAGGCAAGAAACAGACTCTAATTCATTAGTTGGCCTTTATGTTTCAAAATAAGCTGTTATTTTCTTTATGTTAAGTCTTTGTACATGGTACTCCAAGCCACACTTTAATATAGATAAAATGTAGTTAAAAATGAAAAATGAAGGTCAACATCATCAACAATCAAGAATAATCTTAAGGGAAACCTGAACTGAGATTTGCGGAGGTGGTGGGGAGGGGTTTTTATTGAGTACCTTCTCTGTGCCAGGCCTTACTCTAGCACTTGGGCTATAGCAGTAAACAAGACAAGACAGGGTCCCTGCTCTCAAGGAGCTTTCAGTCTGGTGAAGAGGCAGACAACAAATGACAAAACAAAACAATTTGCTATTGTGATTAGCACTGTGATGGGAAATAAATGGGTACAGAATGGAGGAAGGGGGTTCTTTAGATAGAATGGCCAGGGAAGGCCTTGCCAAGTAGGCAAATTTGGTCTGAGATTTGTGTGGATGACTGAGCCATGAAAAGATCTGGGGAGACTGCATTTTAGGCAGAAGGAACAGCAAGTGCAAAGGGTATGGGAGCATACTTGGAATGTTTGCAGAGCAGTAGGCAGGGGCCAGTTCATCGAAGGTCTTAAAAGCCATGGTAAGGTGCTTAGGTTTTATTCTAATCAAGGGTCAGTGGGAAGACATTGGAAGGTTTTCAGCATGGGAGTGACATGATGCAATTTACATTTTAAAAAGATCCTGGCTTCTGTGGGTAGGATGTAGGTCAGTAGTTCTCCACCAGGCTTGATTTTGTCCCCGAGGGCACATTTGGAAATGTCTAGAGACATTTTCCTTTGTCTCAATTTGGTCGTGGTGGGAGAGCTACCGGCAACTCGTGGGTGGAGGCCAGGGATGCTGCTAACATCATACAGTGCACAGGACAGTCCCCTCCTGCAATAGAGGGGACTAAGTGGAGTCTAACTTGGTCCAAAATATCAGTAGTGCAAGGTTGAGAAGCCCTGATGTGTAGGGGACAAGAAAGGAAACCGGAACTGGTTAGGAAGTTAATGCCGTGGTCCAGTAAGAGATGCTAGTGGCTCATACTAGGGTGACAGAAGTGGAGCTAGAGAAAAGAGGGCAGATTAGGGATGTGTTTTGGAGGCAGAGCTGACATGACTGATGGATTTGGAAGGTGTGGGAAAGAAGAATAGAAGAATCAAGGGTGACTTCTAAGTTCGACTTGAGCAGTTTGGTGTATGGTAGTACCATTTACTAGCATGAGAAATACTAGGGGAAGATCAGGTTTAGGAGGGCAAATCAGTTCTGTGATTGGCCGTGTTGAGTTTTGAGATGCCTGTAAAATACCCAGCTGGAGACATTGAGTGGCAACTGAATGCAAGAGGCTGGCTACCCCGAGACAGGTCAGGATTGGAAATATAAAATGTGGGGTCATCAGTATGTAGGTGATATTTAAACAGGGACTGCCCAGGAGAATAGGGGTTCGGGCAAGATGAATGTTATAAAACCCAGAGGCTACCCTAATCCTTCTGCGTCATAAAAAACTTATGCTGTAAACTAATAATTAGACTTCGGAAATTTAGTCTTTAGTGACCTTGCTAATTCCTCTTAACATGATAGACCATGTATATTATGTACAAACTCTGTTAGTCAGTAGTTGCTTTTTTATACAATGTTCTTTAAAATATTTTTATTACAAAATAAATAGGTACTTAATATAACAAATGAAATAATTC
Source organism: Manis pentadactyla (assembly GCF_030020395.1). Classification (NCBI taxonomy): domain Eukaryota; kingdom Metazoa; phylum Chordata; class Mammalia; order Pholidota; family Manidae; genus Manis; species Manis pentadactyla. The sequence continues at coordinate 138,106,959 of NC_080022.1, forward strand.
GAAGAAATGGGAAGAAAAATTTAATAATTTGTCATGACTTCTTTTCATTTCAGTCTTCCGGAAATAATGTCAGCAACCTGGAGGATATCCTTTCAGGCCTTTCTGCATTATTTCTGTCCCCCTTCTTAGTACCTGGAAGATGGGTTGAAAAGTTGCTGTGAAAAAGCCAAAGATTTGGTTTCTAGATAATTGACACTCTTGAAAGGATACAGGATCCTGGTAACTTCTTTCTATTTGTTCTACTTGTTTGATAAGAAGGGCTTTACCTGAGTTTTCTACCCATTTTCACTTATCTGTGTTTCAAAGCTGAAATCCAAAGAGGTATGCACAGAGTAAGAAAGTGTCAAAAAAGGTAAGACATGAAGAAAAAGAATATGACAATCTATTTGTCATATATACTGCTTTATGCATCAAATTCCACAGCTTTAAAATGATCCTGTATTTTAAAGAAGCTTTTATCTGTCATGATTTTTAACTACCTGCTGCATATTATAAGTGTGTGCTACCGAAACTGTGTGTCATCAACCTCCCCACACTGTCTGCTCTTAGAGGCACCAAAGGAGCTTGGATACTTTTGTATCTGTGCCATGGTATATAATGCTGAGCCCAGTATGTGTACAATGGAAAGTGAAGAGCAATACTGTCCCTCCCTTCTCAGCCAAGGAAGCCTTTAATGGCTCCATCTACTAATCCCTTGGATTTATTGAGCTGGATAATAGCTGGGACTTGCTTTCAGTTGTCAACTAGTTACCTTGAAAAACTAAATAAGTACAAGTCAGCACCTGCCATTCTCCTCACAATTCATTCATTTATATGTAAGCTGAGGGCAGCTTACAAAATTCAGCATGTATTTGCTGTCAGTTGTGTTAAAAATACTTGAAATGAAAGGATCCCATTAATAGAATACTCTTTCCCCAGATCATACAAGCCATGGGCAGAATCAAGAGTCCAGCCAGTGAGGTACTTGTTTCAGGTCCTCCTCTTGATCTCCCAGGATTCCTCTTGCTCCATCCCAGTATGGCTAGTGCAAGTACCAAGCCCTGGATACTTGACCCAGTTCCGAGGGGTTCCATATGCTATATCCGTTCTACATGCTAATTAGGCTAGAGAAAGAGTGCACTATTTAAAACTCTTTTTTTTTTAAGTTGGTCTTTATGGTACAGATGGTTCTGAGAAACTGAAATGTGTAGAAGCCAAAAGTAATTTGGCTGGGAGCAGAGATTCTTACGACTGCTATTCACTGCTGCTCTGGGTGGTTTCTTTTGATAGCCGAGTAAAGGTACATATAGTGTCCTTAACTTTAGTTTACAGTGGGCACAGTGGATAGTACAGACAAGGAAGAAAGAAGTAACATTTATATGGAATTCTGCAGAGCACTCTGCTTCCTGTGAGAGTCCCAAAACCTCAACTTACTATTTTGAAGCTCTGTTTTTAAGTGCCTAAACATTTAGCATCAGCATGTCTTCTTGATAAATTGGCCCCTTTGTCATTATTAAATGAGCTCCCTTTATCCCTTGTAATATTCTTTGCTCTGAAATCTATTTTGTTTGATAAGAATACAGCTGCCCTAGCTTTCTTTTGATTGTTGTTAGGATGGTGCATCTCTCCTCACCCTTTAACTTTCAATCTATTTATGTATTTATATTTAAAGTGAATTTCTTATTATATAGAAAGTCATCAGTTCTTTTTTTAAATCCAACCTAATAACTTCTGCCTTCTACGAGATGTTTAGACCATTTATATTTTCTGTAATTATTGAAATGGTTGGGTTTAAATCTACCATCCAGCTATTTGTTACTCTACTCTGGCAGGAAGCTGCCTCATTATCTCATATAAGTTTTGTTAGAGATTAACTTTATAATGTAGTCTTTAAATAACAGAATATTCAGATGGAACTGTGACTGAATGTATGGAGTAGTTATCATAGCCCAGAGATGGCTGGGGTACTGCCTCTTAGGGTTACAATGACTGTTGGGACTTTGTGTCCCTTTTTTGGGGAGAGGGTAATAGCATCTTTCTTCCTGTGAAGAATAGTTGCATTGTGTTAGATAGAACTGTTTTTTATTTTGATATGGAAGTTCACTAGCTACTACAACGGTCTGTGGCATTTATGGTTTTGTCCCAACTCCACATGCCCTTTTTATGTGTTCCACATTGTGACTGAAGCTGTGACTCCACTAACCACATTTCCATGTTGCCACAGGGCCCCATGTTACACTCTGCTAATAAGGGGTCCTGGAGGGAGCCTTTGAGGCTGGGTGAGGCAGGCAGGACTTCTTCCTGTCACCTGCAAGCATGACACCAGCAGCGCTGGACCCTGGCAGCAGCAGCTGAATCCACTTTGCAACTTTGTAATGGGTGAATGACTAGCTTTATTGCACCCCACTTCAGAACATGAGTAACGTACACCTGACACTCTTCAGAGGTCTAAGTTTCAGCAAAAAGTTTTTAAGTTTGTCGGTTTCCATTTTCTACCTTTTCCTGACTACAAGTGAGGCAGAGCATCGCTCTGTAAGTTTATTACCTTTGCAGGTTTCCTTTTCTGAGCTTGCCTACCTGTACTTTTATCCTTGGCTCATTTTTCTTTCTTGTCTTTTTCTTCTTGATTTGTGTGATGCTTTATTCTGAATACAAATTCTCATTTGCATTGCAGACGTATTCCCAAAGTTTGTGACTTGTTCTTTTTTAACTTTTAATTATTTTTTTTAATTCCCAAAGACAGTCACTAACCTCCTGCCATGTGCCAGGTACTCAGGAAAGGTGAGCACTCTGTGGCCTTTACCTCACCTGGTTTTTTTCTCTGGCTGCATTTTATAATGGCAGTAGTGTGTGTCTGCCTTAATAGACTGACCCACGAGGAATGCTACCCCAATGGTTTTTAAGCTTGTAGTCAAAACTGTAAAGTCTGGTGAAATCAATTTAGTGGGTCACAGTCAACATTTTTAAAGTGTAATAGATTAGAACAAAAAATATCAGAGTGTACCACACTGTTAAGAAAGAAAAAGAAAAGGAAGGATGGGAAGAGAGAGAAGGGGAGGGAAGGTTTGGATAGGAGAGGGAAAAAAAGCTTCAGGCAATTTAGTTAAAATGTGGTGTCAAAGTTTTTATTACAATCTTGTGGCAGGGGAAGAGACTTCTGTCCTACCTGGCCAATTCAAAAGTACCTGCTGGTAAGGACATTTCATCGGAAATGAGAATGGTTAGATAATCATTGTTAGACTGGATATAAGAAAAAAAAGTTCTGATTAAGAATTATTAGCTTTATTTTGCACAAGTACAAAAGCCTAAGGGCATCTTTGTCATCAATGTGTGAATTAGAATAAGGAATAAAACCACAGTAATGAGAGCGCAGCCCCATAGCATTTGTTCTCTGAAGGATTTCTCAAAGCACACTTGGGAAGATAGCTCTCCAAACCATGTACAAAGATATTTTTAGACTGTCTATATATTTGTAGATCTTGCCACAATATTATTGTGCCATAAACAACCAAAATGAAATCTGACCTCGTTTCAGCAATGGGAATCTCCAAGAATTTAGTAAAGGAATAAAGAGAATTTGTTGACTATGTTGGGGGAAAAAAAAAAGAATTATTAGCTTTACTGAAAGATGATTTAAAGGCCAATGAATCCCTCCCAAAGGTGACATTAGCTGAGTGCATAGGTTAAAGGTTTCTCAGAAGAGGTCTTAATCCCATTAAAGTTCATCAGATAATTGCTTAAGTATTTTATCAGATATATAAGCCATTCCCAATAAGAGGTTTGTGGATTATATTCCCAAAATGTTCCTGACCCAGCCCAGATGTGATACAGTTTTTTCTTTTACAGTATAAAGGTATGTTTCATGAAAACTTGTGTTTCAGTACATAGGTGCTATATGTTGATGTGAACTTAATTTTTTCACTGCACCACTGTCAAAGAGGTTTGAAAAACACTATACTGTTCTTTAGAGCTGAGATCTGATGAAGACCTTGGAAATTCCAGGGGTCTCTAAACCTGCCCTTGTCTGTAGAAAACCTCTGTATCTTTGCAGACACCTAGGTGAGATTGTCCTGGATATCTTCACAAACTTACTGTATGTCTGTTAGACTCAGAGGGCTGATCAGAGATGTCCATACTAGAGCAGGTCTGCTTTTTCCCTGATGATGAGATTTAATTGCAGAAGGGTCCCAATGCTAAAATAAAATCTTTGAAAAGCATCAATTGAGTCTAATCCCTTTGTTTTACTTTTTGAGGAAACTGAGGCCACTGAGGCCCAGAGTGAGGGTGCCTTGCCAGTCACCTGGCATTCGGCCCACCTGCAATGGTACTGCCCTAACCAGTCTACCCAAATAGCAAAGATTTCACCACTGGAAACTCACGTTTACTTGTCAGTGGCCTGTCCATGTTCCCCTTTAAAGATACCAGGAAAGAGGGCCTAAGTAATTAAGTTGCCTTTTAGTGTGTCTTCATTAATCAGATTTCTTTACCAGATCCAGGACCACATCATCCATTAGGTGTGACAGGCTGTAACTCTAGGGGTTGTAAACTTTGTAAGGGCCTACAAAAGTGGCTGAAGCTTGAAAAATTTTTCAAGCTTTGAAATACAAAAAGAAAACAACCAAATTGAAATTAAGGCATTCCAATGTGGACAAATGGTAATATGCATGATCTGATGTGGATTAGGACCTCCCAAAATAAGGATGTCTGCCACCCAGGATGTTTGGTTCCGCCAGGGTAACCATGAATTGATATCAAGGTGAGACAATAGGGTAAGGCCACTCTCCCAGGGTGATGACTGATACTTAACACAGCATTTGGCCATGGGTGCCTGACAATAAGTTTCTTTTGTTTTCTTTTTACCCTCCGACAACCAGACAAGGCATTTCTTCCCCTTGACTGGGAAACTAGACCTTGGCTAAGTGAGTTACCTCTCAGCCCCAGTGACCCCACTGTAAAATGAGATGCTTGGGCTGGTCTCTGGATCTGTGATTCCCAAAATGAGGAAGGCAGACACTCCTGGTGCACATGATGATTTTAGGAGGTATGGAAATGTTTTTTTATCTTGGTAAATAATTTATTTCAGTGGGTATTGGGGGAAAAAATACCATTAGCCCTCAAATGTGTTACTACCAATATTTTACTTAGGCTATAGTGGGCATTTTTAAATGTTTAAGTGAATTGATTTAAAGAAAAAATAATCTAATAATTATTTGAAAGTGATGTAGTACACACTGACTGAAGCTTGGGAAACTAGGGTGCTAATTCAGACACTAAGTGAATGTTTTTGTTTTTGTTTTTGTTTTTTAGTAAAATGAATATTTTCTGAACTCCAGGAGAAAACCTGGGGCTGGGACATCAATTTAGTGGATTGTAATTTTCTTTTCTTATTAATGAAATAAAAATAGAAACTATATCAGAGTGCTTACACATAGTAAAGGTAAGAATCGCTTTGTGAAACGTTTGTGTGACACAGTGTAAAATATTAATATTGGGAGTCACTGTCAAAAAAGGAGAGAAGTGCACATCTGAGGTCTCTTCCCATTACCGTGCCTGCTCCAAGCCCGGGACCATCTTTAAGTTTGTGCCATGGCAGACAGTGGACAGCAGAGGTCAGACAATCCCTGCAAGGCGGGAACAGCTGATGCTTAGATGAGCAGAAACCTCCGGGGAGTGCCGAACAGGACAGGCCTGAAGCCAGGTCTGAGGTGACAGTTAACCGAAAACCCAGCACATTTGCTTTCAGGGGTGCCTACTTCTGAGAGAGCCCGAGAGCACCACACGCACCCTGGTCCTGCCCCGCAGCAAGGCAGCCTCCAGGTACACTTCTGCAGCCACTTCCTGTTCTCCATCCCCAGATTGCATTCTTGTCCTAGACTCGGAGAACACCCTAGCAATGCTTCAGATGTCCAGTTTTCCTCAGACCAGGGTGATTCAGGATTGGGCCTTAGCCATGTACATTTTGGAAAATAAAAGCATCTTCATGTGACATTGGCCACATTGATTTAGGGAGGACTCAGGATTTAACATTCCCTTCCAAAAGGAGCATTGATGTCTCAGAGCAGTGAACACACATCCAGCACTGACCCCAGGCACTGTTCAAAGCACTGTATATGAGCTATTTCGTGCATTTCTCACATCTAGGTGAGGTAGGTCAGGACACTGGGGCACAGAGAGGTTAAGTGACTTACCCAGAGTTACCAGCTGGGAAGAAGCAAAGCCAAGATCAAAGTCAGTCTGGCTCTAGAGCTTGTGCTCTTAGCCGCTAGCTTCTGCTGGCTTGAGAGGAATCAGTATCTATTCCTCTGTGTGTTGTATGTATTTCAAAAAATGGTGAGGGTGCGGTCTGTTCTCAAGAAATCCTGGAGGCCATCAGAAGAGCAGGGGATGTTCACGCCTAAGACAGAAAGACAAGGTGAGCAGCATGTCCTTCTGTTTGAAAGGCTGTCTTTGTCAGGGGAAGCCTCAAGAGCAAGACTAGAATCAAAGGGTGAAAAGCTACAAGAAGATGAATTTGGACTCAAAAAAAGGAGGAATTTTAAAATTGATTTATTTTAAGATCTGAACAAACAGAAAGCCCAGCGCCATTGAAATCCCCACACTATACCACATCTGTGTGAGATCTCCAAGGAATATTTTTCTAACAGGTGGACCAATCCTGTGATAGATTAGGCTGCCTGCCTGCTGCACGGGGGTGAGCACTCTGTCCCTGAACAAGGACAGAGGCTGGACAACCACTTGGGAAGAGATGCCTGTTGAATTCCTGTTGAACAGGAGGGCCAGAATGGCCCCTGGAGGCCAGAGGTTTGGAGTTAGGAGAGAAGAATGAAGTGGGAGAGTCATGGGGCACCTCTTCCTTTCCTTCTGCTCCCTTACCTAAGTCAACAAAATGTTTCATCCCCCCTATTCCCCAGCTGGACTCCCTCCTTCCCACCCCACCCCACCCCACCGTAAGCCATAGTTGATTGATTTGTTCTCTCCCAGACTTCTTCAGAGAGCTGTCTGCACTCACTGCTTACACTTTCCTGTCTATGGACTTTCTTTTGTAACCTAGCCATCCCAGATCTTCCTTCCCAAAGTTCTTCCTATTATCCCCAGTGTCAAGTCCAGTGGCCTGTTCTTGGTCCCCATACTCCCTGACTCCTCTGTAGCAGACCATCCCCTCCTTGAAAGTTTCTCCTCCACTGGTTTGCATGAACCTGCACTCTCAGGCCTGTTCTGCTTTCAGTATGTCCTCTCCACCCGCACCAAACCCCTCAAATGTCAGTGGTGACCAGAATCCTTCCTCAACCTTCTTTTCCTACTTTGCACACTCTACCTCAGCACTCACAATGCCAACTGCCGCCTGAATGCTGATGTCCTTCCCCTGCAGGCCTCTCTCCTGAACACCAGACCCTCACGGCCTAGGCATCTTGTCCTTGATGGCCTCCATTCACCATCTATCAAAGTGTCCAAAACCGGATCATCTGCAGCCTGTCCCCAACTCCCCACCATAACTTTGGCCATATTCCCACATACCCCAACCTGCTTTTCCTCATGAATAACTCTGTTTGCCCAGTTGCCTGGTAGAAATCTCTATCATCTTTAACTTTTTTCTCACAACTATTACCCCCAAGTCAGTCCAATGGGTTTATCAGCTTTATCTCTTGAAATGGCCCATGGGCATTGCCCAGTTCAGAGTTTTATCACCTCTCTCCCTGGTCTCCTTCCTGTCTTTCAGCCGATCTCCAAAATGCTACCCAAATTATGTTTATAAAACATTCCACTCCTCCCTTGCTGCCTTCCTCAAATGTGTATGAGGTTCCCGCACCTCTGATACTACACCTAGCCTAGCCTTCGATTCTTTGGCACCGTCTGCCACCAGGTCCCTGCGCTCCAGCCACATCCTGCTTCTGCTCACTCCTGACTAGCACACTTCTGTGACCTGGCTTCAAGTTACGCTGGGCCTCCCAACGTCACTTCCTGGAGAAACAGGAGGAGGAGAGCACAGGAATGGCAGTCGGTGAAACCAGAGAAGCTGCGGGATGTGGTCGTGTGTGAGGATGGCACACCAGGTATGGCTCGTCCGCTGTCCTTGTCTGACCCAGTGGGCATTCCTGGATGAAGGTGTGGCATGTACCAGCACCCGGTCAAGCACGTTCGTGTGCAGGTCCTGGATCAGTCCCAAAACCTTTAACTCAAATTAGGAGACTGGCTGTGATGTGAGAAATGCTGTAATTCCCTGGAACCCAGGAGCCAGCATCATGACTAGGCCTGGCTCCCCTCTGCTTCTCTGATCTCATCTCCTACCACTCTGCTTCCTATCCCACAATTCCTTTTCCACCTTGCTGGCCTTCATGCTAATCCTGAAATATACCAAGTTTATTCCTGCCTCAGGGCCTTTGCACTTCCCAGGTCTGCTGCTCAGAATGTTGTTCCCCAGTTTTGTTTTGTTTTTATTGATTTGCCTCTTCACATTGTTTATGTATCAAATCAAATACAGATTTTAATTTAAATACCTCCTCCCACTCCCCCACCTCCATCACTCTTTTCCCTAACCCTTATTTTATATACTGCCATAGTACTTACCACAACGTGAATTTTTAAATTTATCTTTGATTATTATCTGTGTTCCCCACTAGAAGGGCAAGGACCTTGGCTTGTCACTATATCCCCCAAAACCTATAATAGTACCTAGCACAGAACAAATTTGCAGTATTTGTGATACAAACAAACGAATGATTGAATGAATGGTCAAGATGAATTTCAGGACACTCAACAGTGTGGACTCTGACTGAGACTGTACCCTGCATCAGTCTGAGCAGGATTGGCTGGTGCTGAGCCAAGGTTGTTGGCAGCCTTGTGGGTGAGAAGCTGGGGGAGGCCTAAGTGGACTCTTGCACTCGCCCCTGGCCCTCAGATGCTCCTTCTACCAGGTTAAACTCCTTCCTGTCCTCAAGGCCCTGCTCTGTTTCCACCTCTCTGAGGGGCTTTTCCCAGTCCTCCACCCCATCCTGAGCCCACTTCCTGGATGTTTTTATTTCCTACCTCTGCTACCTCTCTTCAAAGCACCAGTGTGATCTCTCCTTGAATTACTCTTCATTGTTTACACCTGTCTCTCCCATGAGATTGAAAGCACATCAAGGGCAGAGACTATCATAAAGCCTCTTTGTGTTCAGTAACTGTGTGTGGACCAAATGAACAAGGTTAGGTCTGTCTGGACACAGGATGGTCACTGAATGTTCTCGACCCCTGCTAAGGCAAGGCATCTCCTGGAAGGAAGTGGGGCAGGCACAAGGGGCATAGCTTCTCCAGCACATGATTAAGGGCACATTTGGAAAGCCAGACAGGCTTTGGATAAAGACAGAATTGTTTGCTGACTCTTGTTCATTCATGTATTATGTGGTCTTTCCCCCTTTTCATTCACCCACAAATCTCTTGAGTTCCCACTCAGTGCCAGCTTCTGTAATGGCCAGTTAGGGGCTCAAGGAAGACATAGAATGGGACGATTCAAGTTCCGAACCGGACCTGTGCCTGCCTTTGGGGCAGGCCAGGAGGGGTGGCCCCACAATTCCTCCTTCCTTTGCCTTCAGTCTGTTGTAAATTGCCTTCACTCCATGAAGCTCCAGCTGGCAGTCAGCTGGCTTAAAGCAAGACACTTCAAAGCCTGCAAAATTGCTTTATACCTTTTCTTAAATGAAGACCCACCTCCATCATATCTGTTCTGGTTTGGCGTCTTGAGGTGTGACATTGGAGTGATTCAGCAGGCATCAGCCAGACTTCCTGGGGCCACCAGAGTGAGCTGGCCAGGTGGGCAGGCTCTGCGGACACGTCCCCCCACTAGCCTGAGGTCTGTGGATTAGGCCTCATGGTTAGAGGGCTCTAGACAGGGAGGGGCAGGGCAGGTCTCTCAGAGACAAGAGTGTCTGTATGGCCAGGCGGGAGTCAAGGACCTCTGTTCACTAGCAAGGGTGGGGCCATCTGAGCATCCAGATGGCTATTTTATGTAATTACTAATTTTCATGTACAGTTTTATTTTCTACTTATTTGCACATATCATAAGGATCTTTAAATGTTATTATATAGTCCTCATATTCCCTATTTTTAAAAATTTTCACAGCAGCTATACTATAGCATGTTGGACATAACAGTCTCGTACTCATTATCTTTTGTGTACAAACCTGACATATTTCTGTTGAAGTAAGCCCGTGCAGTACATTCCCAGGAATGGAATTACCACATAAAAAGGGATGAACATGGGAGCTATATGCCCAATTTCTTCCTAAAAGGCTGTGCTGATTTACAGGGCCACTGGCAGTGTGTTTTACCGCAGCCTCAACAGCATGAGATGTCACCATCTTGTTAATGTGTGCTAATTGAATAGGTGTAAAATGGCCACAGGCTTGCTAATGTGCATTTCCATGATGACAGTGAGGGTGCCACATTCTAGGTGCTAGTCTATTCTGTGCATAGCCCACTTGTGGTGATGGCCTCTTGCCATGTCACAGGCCCTGTGTCTCTGCCTGTCGCTGCTGTGTGTGGTCCTTGCTCTCTAAACCTGTCTGTCTCAGTCTTTCTGCTTCAGAATCCTGTCTCTGGTTTCTAACTGGGCAGGCACGTGGCTGATTCATGAAAGTCCTGCACAAGCCCTAAGAAGCTGCCAGCTAGACCCAGACACTCTGGCCACTGGCCTCTGAGGTCTCCCTCCCCGCTGAACTCAGATGGGACCCTTCCTTCCACCAGCAGTTCATCAAGAGCCCCTTTCATCCTTCCAGGTGGCCTTTTCTGGGCTGACCTCCTGAGCAATGGCCAAGAGTCGCAAGGCAGTCCTTCAGTGACCCCCCTCCAATGAAGTGTTCCAGGGCCTCCACCCTCAGGACAATTCTCCAGACAGACCTGCATGTCCTGACAGCTGGGGATGTGCGGTCACACAGAGCCACAGAGCAGAGTCCCCAAAATCCAAATGTGCAAACAGCAGGAGACCCAGAGCAGTAACAGGAGCTTGGCCTATCTTCCTGCTCCAAAGAGACCCTTGCCTGAGTGGCAGAAAAGCTCACCTCAGATGGAAAACCCACTTAGCCCCAGATGGACAGGGGGCCACCAGCACTCCATGGTCCGGCAGGGACAGAGCAGGCCTGGCCCACCGCCCCACTTCCACTGGCATTGAAGGTTCTCGGGCACTTGAAAGATTTCAGAAGGACTTTAGAAAAGCAGCTGACCTCAAGGGGAGTCTGTGCAGATGCACTTGGTGAATCCCCGTAGTTGGCAAATTGCTGATCCAGGCCCTAGACCTGTTGTCACTTGTCCCTGAGGAAGGAGGGCCTTGAGGGTCTGCGCCTCCACAGCCACCTCTCAGGCCCTGTGAATGACCCAGCACATTAGAATGGGACATAGTCAAAAGCCAGACATCAAGTTCTACCCTCTCATTTTATCTAACATTTTAAACGCTCAGCTCTTTTTAAAATTATTATACAATTAATGCATTCCCATTCTAAAATATTTGGAAAATGAAGAAACAACAAAAAAGAAAATGAAATCCTGTAAGCTCATCAAAGAAAACTGCTATTATATTTCCATGTCAACTTTTTTTCTGTAGTCATATGTATTTTTATTATCACTGAGATGCAATTTTGTGTTTGCTTTATTCACTTTGAATTAGATGATGAGTATTTTCAACATAAATATTCTTCATAAGCACTTTTAATGACTGCGTAAGACTGTTCTGACCTGGCACACTGTAAATACTTTGACTCAAATGCTGGGCATTTATGTTTTCAGTTTTTCAAGAATATAAAAACGCACTAAAATAAACATCTTTTAAACACAAACCTTTGTCTTCAATTTGGTTTTCCCCTTAGGTTAGATTCCTATTTATAGGATATAAACATGTTTCAAGGTTTTACATATGCATTTCTGTTTTTCTTTCCAGAAAGGTTAAACTAACATGTGCCCACCGTACCACACACAGCTATAACAAGATACTGTATTTTAGAAAATACTGATTTGAAAGGCAGTAACTCTATTGCTTCTTTTTAATAGGTAAACTGAGATTTGGTGGTAAGGAAAAGGGACATGCATGGTGTCACTCAAGGAGTGTGTTCTCTCATTCCATCCTCACAACCTGCAACCATAATGGAGGAGCTGAAGCACACCCAGGAAGGAGCCTGACCAGACTCACACTCAGCACACTTGGGAGGGCCTGAGTTTGCTCCCACACAGTCAGACTGCAGGACCTTTGTACTTCACCTCTATTCTATAGCTGCTGTTTCCAGACATGATGCCGACAGATGGTTTGAGGCCAAGACATGAAGGAGCTTGGAGTTTAGATGTACCCTATAGGCAGAGTTTAGATTTACTCTATATATAACCCATTATAACCATTAATAGGCTCTTAAGCATCAAGCCTTTTTTTTTACAGAGATGTTACTGGTGAACTGGCTGGGGAAGGCTGGAGACAGGGAGGCCAGCTGGAAAGAGACAGCATGTAGACAATGTGAGCCCATGCATGCCCACATGTCACTGTGGGCCCTGGCTGTGGGCAGCTGAGGACATAAAGGGTCTGGGGATGCCTCCTACCATGCCCTTTTCATGGAGCAAGGGCCATTTTTATCTGCTACACGTCAGGCAAAACCTGTGCCAACTGTCAAAGGCTCCACTTCAAATCTAGCAAATAAGAGAGAGGATGGTGTGGATTACATTATATTTAAAACAAGCCCACACAATGCCTGTAATTTTTTATTCTGACTCCATAATTATAGCTCAGGACCAGTCAGATCATAGTTATCCCCACACCAAACCGCACTATTGGGACACATTGAATTAAAGACTTTGCTGCTGAAGATTCTATTTTGGATGCCAAGTACTGGCAGGTAACAGGCCTTTTGCAAGACTCATCTTGTTGGAGCCCCTCCCAGGGCAGCCTGCACGAAGGCCAAGTCAGCACTGGGCTTGCCAGAAGACCACTGATACTTGTGAGCAACTGGGACACTACAGCTTTGCCCAGCCTGGGCCTCAGGCCCCAACCCAGGGCCTGGAGAGCTGCGGGAGCCCCTCCCTCGGTCAGGCTGACCTCAGAGCCTCTGGCCTCCAGAAGATTTCTGAATGCTGCTCTCCCCACCATGGGGTCAGATGGGCCAAGCCCTAGCTGTTGGGCACAGGTGTCACAGACCATCATTGCCCGGAGGCGCCTAGTTCAGGAAAGAGAAGAAAATCAGAGGAGCAGGAAGAAGCCAGGCTTACACAGACGGCCCGTGACTAACTGGGCTAATTAAGGCACCTCTCCCAGTGGGGTAAGGCCCCTCACAAAACTGACACACCGTTGCCCTTGCCTCCACTTAGCCTTCCCCTTCTGTACCCACTCCTGCCTCCTGGTAACCCTGTGGGGAGATAGAATAGCTCCCATTTATCAATTACCTGCAGGGCTGGGCTGGTTAGAGGCCCTGCGCCTGCATCATCTCCTTTACTCACATCACCCCTGCCAGGTAGGTGTTACTAGTATCATCATCATTTCCACTTTAGGAATGAGGAAATGGAGTTCAGAGCAAGTGTGGGGCCCAAGGCCATCCAGCTCATGGGTGAAGGCATGGGAGCTGGAACCCAGCTGTGCAAACACCCTAGTCCACAGGCAACTGGCCTGAAACCACCAGTCCTGCTCTTGGCTGCTGCTTGGTGGTCCCACCCCCTGGGCAACTTGCAAAGCACTTAGGCCTAAGAAGGCAAAGTCCAGGTACCTGTCTCTGTGCAGCTGGACCCCTTGCCTCAGCCAAGCACCAGGACAAGTCAGCCAGCCAACTCCTTGCTCAGGCCCTTGTTGTCATGTACCCACACAGAAGGGATGGGTCGCTCCCCTGGTCATTGACGTATCTTCCACACACTTCCATTTTAACACAGGACATTTATGTGACTCCCTTACTTCTCAGGACAGGCCTGTGTCCTGTCTTTGTTTTTAGTTTGATACCTGGCGCATAGTAGGTGCTTACTATTTGTTGTAAGGAAAAAGGAGAGTCCAAAAACCATTCATCTTCAAAACTGTGTTCAGAATAGATCCTGGGAAGCTTTTCCTGATTCTCACAGACTGAGTTCACCCCACCCCTTCCTATACCATCTGTAGGAGGATTGTTTACTTGAGTACAGATTCAAGGGCAGAGACAGAACTCTTTGCTTCAGAGACCCAGATTAAGGGCACCATGACCTGAAGCAGGCAACTGCCCATGTTACCAGGCTTAAACCGCCATGGGCTGGCATTCCAGGGATGTTTGCTGAGGAAGGGAACACTGAAATAAATCCTAACTTTAAAAAAGAAACATACCCAATAGGTATTCTATTTACATGAACATCAGTTCTGTTTTTAGGTAGCTGCCCTCCCTCTCACCTCCCCAAGGTGGGCCCTGCCTTCCCACAGGTCCCCTCCATACCCTACCCTGTAATCAGGGCCCTACCTGCCCCTGTCCCCTCCCCTGTTTGCTCTCTGGGGTTTCCCTCGATTGCAGGGTATGAGCTTCCAGACGCCCCAGGGGCCTGTCTCAGAACTGGCCCCAAGCTTCCTCCCTCCCTGACTTGCCCTTCTAATCCCAGAGTTCCTGAGGAGCAAGCTAAGAGTCAGGGCCAGGGGCCCTAGGGGTGGGGTATGGGAGGGCAGCGGCAGGGAGTCCATCTGTGAATGGGCCCTTAGCTGAGCCAGTGCGGGGCAGATTCTTGGCTGGGAGCACTGGAGCCAGGCTTGTCCCTCCCAGGTCTCTGCCAAGCCAGCAGGACCCCACTCCCTAAGTCAGACAAAATTTTGGGCCCACAGTGAAAAGAATGGGGCTTAGGAGTCAGACAAAATTTTGGGCCCACAGTGAAAAGAATGGGGCTTAGGAGTCAGGCTCATGGTGCTCCTGGCCCCACTACACTGCCGGCAGTTAGGTACTCACCGACCTTAACTTCTCCAGCTTCAGACCCTTCACTCCTGCTACAGTCATCAGTGCACTACATTCGTGGTGCAACCTGGAGGAGTAAGAAATTCCACTGGGTGCTTCCTGTGTGCTCATCAAGGCTCAAGCTCCTGGCCGCCCAGCCCCAGTTCAGTGACCCCCTTTGCTGGTCTCATGGCTCACCCTCACCTCCTCCATCAGTTCTCTTGTCCCAGGAGCCCACTGGAGCCTCAGGGAGCATCCTCCTCTCTGGCATGTTTCCTGCTTCTTGTGGAGGGCCATCTAGGTGGGGGGCCCCAGAGGACCCTCACTATGCTGGCCACTCCCTCCAGTCTCGAAGAGGTTCCAGGAAAGACCAGGGCAAGTCCGAGGTGGGGGCCAGGCCTCAAGGTCCAGGGAAACGTCTGAGCCTCCCTCACAGCTCAGCCCTCAGGCAGGCACCCAGCCAACCACAGCTGTGGTATCCAGAGAGCCAGGCCTCCCACTGCAGCGACAGTAAACTGAGAGGCGCTGTAGCTATAAATGTGAAGCGGTGAGCCGCAGGACACTGCCGCAGTGCCGCAGCGGGCAGGAGCCTGCCTTCCTGGCCTCCCTACAGGCTGCAGCACCCCTGCCAAGCCTCTGAAACAGCCCAGACCTGCCCACTGGGTCTCCCAGTTCTGGGCTCCGAGCAGGGCCGCTGGGGGCCCCCTGGAGGGGCAAGGCAGGCTGGACTCCGCACAGCACTTCATACACCCACCGTTAGTGCTCCCGGACTCACCTCACAGGCACCATCTTGTTTTATGTTGATTTACTCAAGAGGAGGGGGGACCCATAATCTTGGGGCTTAATGCTCCTAAGGGTCTTACTGCTGCCCAGGACAGCCCCAGGTCTCCCACCTAGAGGCTCTTGGGCATAGTCGGGTGGACCTGGGGCTCATGTGGTCCCGACCCAGGTCTGTCCTTGTAGGCACTGCCAAAAAGGAGACCTCAGGGAGCAGCGGTGATGACGGACCAGATGGGAGCAGCCCCCTTTGCCCAGGCCCACCGTGTGCCCGCCATGTGCCCAGTCCAGATTCATTCAGTCATCCAGTATTTACTGAGCACCTACTATGTACCAAGTGTGCTCTAGGCACAGGGGATACAAGAGTGAACAAAAAAGACAAAAATACCTGCCCTTGTGGGGCTTACAGCCTTAAAGATGAGGGAGAGAACAAAATGAAGAACTAAAGAATCAAACTGGACAGTATATTAGGAGACAAAAGTGCAACAGAGGTCAGTATAGAGAGGGGGTGTAGGAGTTATAGTTTAAAACAGGCTGAGAAAAGTAACATTTGAACAGATTTAAAAGAGGTGATGGAGCAGGAGTGTGCGCTGCACGCTTTAGGGGCAGCAAGGAGGCAAGTGCAGCTGGAGCAGAATGCGTCCGGGATCCAGGCAGCCGGCACAGCTCAGAGACGTTCATCACTGCCGCAACTGGGGGTGAAGGACAGAGGGTTGCTGTGGCATCTGGTGTGTAAAAGCCAAGATGCTGCTGAAGACTGCAGCGCACAGGACAGATCCCGACGACAAAGAAGTACTCGGTCTGCAGTACCGAGAGTGCTGAGGTCAGGAAGCCCCAGGGAGGGAGGGAGAGTGGTGGGTAGGGAGCTGGCCACAGAGGTAAATGCCAATCAGGGCTTCTTGGGAACTACAGAAGCTGATTCAGAAATTCTTATTAAAAAATATCTTATAATGGCCGGTGGGGGGGGGCAGACTGTAAAGGAGAAGTAAACAGAGAGTAACTAGCTTCATCAGATCTTAACATACATCTAACCATTCCCTGTAACAAGTGGTTTACTTATTTAATATATAAAGACTTCTTAGAAATGAGTAAGAAAAGGCCTTTTAAAAAATTATTGGAAAAGGGAAAAAGATGGGGAGGTAGTTTACCCAAGAAAGATACACAAATGGATTATAAGCATGTGAAAACAATTTCAACATTAATTGTAATTTGAAGAAATGACAGTCATGAACTAGCATTCTTCAATTGTTAAGGTTAGCAAAGATTGAAAAGTCTGATTATACACAAAGTTGCTAAGGTGAGAATAAGGTCTCATCAGTAGTTCTTGAGAATACATATTGACACAACCTCTTTGGAAAGCCATTTGGCAGCATTCCAGATTTAAATACATACACCCTTTCATCCAGCCAAGCATGGATAAAATTTATCCAGCAAGCCATTGTGGGGAACCCTTCTTCTCACATAGGTTCACAAATATGTAAATGTAGACACGCTTATTACAGTATTAGCAAAAGACTGGAAACCACCCAAATGCCATCAACAAGAGATTTATTATATGGTATATACTTACAATGAAATATTATGCAGCTTTTTAAAAAATTGAGGCTTACTCCTTGGCACATATCCAAGAGAAATGAAAACATATGTCCACAAAAGACTTGTGCAGATAATCTCAAAAATGCTTTATTCAGAAGATCCCCAAACTGGAACAACTCAAATGTGCATCAAGGAAGAAGAGACAAACTGGCCTATTCATACAGTGGAACACCACTTAGTAACAATAATAAAAGGAATGAGCAAATACACACAACAACAGGAATGAACTTCAAAAGCATTGTGGTAAGCAAGATAAATCAGACACGCACAAAAAATGCACTGTATGATTCACTTATATGAAGTTCAACAGGCAAAACCAACCTGTGGTGACAGAAATCAGTACAGTGGTTGCCTAGGGAAGGTGCAGATTACTGGAAGAGGCAAGGGAACTTTCAGGAAGGAAGGAGATGGAAATGGGATGTTGCTTATATGATGTATCCAGTTGTCTAAATCACTGAATTGTACACTTAAGATGTGTGCGATTTCACAGAATTTAATTTTACCCCCATTTTAAAACACAGTTAACTATTGAAGGAAAAGAACGCGCCAAGCTTATTATGTCCTGAAATGGAATGATCTCCAAATAAATTCATGGGGAGGGGTGGAAATAAGGACAGGAAATGTGTGTAGTATGCTCCCATATGTAATAAAGAGGTTAGACAGCTATTATGTAGTCTGTAATAATTCTGGAAGGATACGTAAGAAATTGTTGACAGTGGTTGCCTTTCTGGAGGGAGGTGGAGGCCTCAGGTCTGAAGTGGGAGGGACATGTCTCAGTACTTTTTGGTACTGTTGGGATTTATTTTTGCTGTGTTCACATTCACTTTATAAATATAAAAACTAGCTAAAATTTCTTGGTTGAATAACAGGGTGTTTTGAGGTTGGATTTTAATATTTCTCTACCCTTGATACATAGAAGCAGGGACAGAAATGCTGCTGTAAAACTGCCGGCAGTGGGCAGCCTGTGTCTCTGAGGGCATTTGGGCGAGATCAGGGAAGCCCTGGAAGATGTTCCCCAGGCAGGGAAGTAAGACCCTAAGCCCTGGCTCAGGACACCAGGGGAAATAAACTGAGTATCGGATGACAGCGATTTCAGCCTGAAATGATAAGCTCTGTTGACAAATGTAAAAACCCATCAAATCGTGTGGAACATAGATCTATCCAGAACTTTTCTTTTTAAACATGAGAAGAGGCTTCCCTGGTGGGCTGGGAGTCAAGGCTTCTAAGAGGCCATGAGACTAGAAGGAGAGAGTACCTGGAAGAAGGAAGTTCTGAGCTAGCAGCAGAATGCCGTGTGGTTTTTAACCAGACAGTCCAACTTTTGGTCTGTGTTTTCACAAACAAGAATGTGCCATCAAGGGTCTTACCTGAGAATGTCCGTGTTCAATTTGAGAAGTGGACTCTATGCTAGTGAGCTGATTCCCTGCTTAGAGTCCAGGGCAAAAGTACCACTAGCCATTATTTTTGTTGGGCTGCAAGAGATGGTGAGAGGAGAGAAGACTTCAGCTGTCCCAGGAAGAGGCGCTGCACACTGGCCTGGCCAGAGGAGGAGGACAAATCCTTCCCTACAGAAATTCCCACCCCAGAGGGACAGGCAGGGATCCCAGTTCCAGGATCAGAGGATAAGGAGCCCAAGAAGCCTGACCTTGGGAATGCACAGGATCCTTGTGGAGTCATAAGTCCTTGGCAAAGCAATTTAGAGAGCAGTCCTGGTCAAGACTGTGTTTAGCCAACCTTGGGCCCGAATGTCTGATCCAGATGCTAAAAAAAGAGAACCCACGGTTCTTGGGTAGAACCTCTTACAAAATGTAAGGGACAAAATGTCAGTGGGGAAAAAGTTGGATAAGGGAGGCTTTCAGCAAATGGCTAAGACCCACAGAGGGGCAGGGACTGAGCCTTGTAATAGACTCCAAACTGAGACAACACGGAGACTGAGGACAGAGGCTGCATCTGGCCCAAGCAGATGAAGGGTCATTAGGGTTGAGGGGATCCATGATTCTGGGGAAAGGCACTTAGAAATCCTCTAGTCCAGCCCCTTTCTGATGGAAACAGGCCCAGAGAGTAGACTGACTTATTTGGTGTCAGATGTCAGGACCAAGCTCGACTCCAGCCTCCCAATCCAGTGAGCCTCCTGGAAAAGGCTTGCCTTTGGGAAGCAGAGGCAGAGGTGAAGCCCTCAGCCAGACAACCACATACTACTCCTGCCTGAGAATGTGTTTCTGCTGAATTCCATGGAAAGGGAACCACTCAAGCAGGCTGGAGTGAAGGCCGTCCTCTGAAAGGGTCATAATACCAGACCCTGTTCATCACCTCCTCCTTTTTTCCTGCCAGAACCCAGATTTTGTTTGGGTGGAAATCTCTTGATTTCAGGAAACAGAGGCCAATTCCCCAAGCCCAAGAAATGAGTCCTAACTGGCATCCTGGTTCTCCAGTGGTATTCCAATTCCCCTTTGTCAATGATCAGCCTAAGGGTAGGCGTTTGACTTAGTTCTGGCCAATAAAACATAATGGGTATACTGGAGGGACTTCTGGAAAAGCTTTTGCTTTCCTAATAAAAGGGAGAGAGATAATAGTAACCGTCATGCCCACATCCCACACCCTTTTCTTCCTGCCTTCAATGCAGATGTGTATATAGCCTGAGGGTCAAGCATGACAGTGAAGGGGTGACATGCATAGTTATCGATCAAGCTTAAGTCCTTGGTGGCCTAAGTGAACTATTGGACCAATGCCAGCAACCATCTACCTCCAGACTTCTTGTTAAGTAGACAGTCAATGCCCTTAAGGTTTAAGCTGCTGTCAGCTGAGTTTTCTCTTATTTGTAGCCAAAAGCAATCCTGGGTGACACTGGCCATACTATTAGTACAACTCCAGCCTACTTCAAGAGAAGTTATTTTATAAACAGCCTTTGGTCATCCTCCTGAGCCTTGAGATCTGCATTCCTGAAGCCCCCACCCAGCTTTCCCATCAGCCCTCACCCAGATAGAATCCCCCGTGTCACCCACCCACTCCAGCACAGCCTCCCCCGCCCTACCATCCTTCAGTACCCACCTTGGATGACCTTCCTGACCTTGCTCACTACTACCAGGTGTGCATCTACTTGCCCACACTGAGGGACCATCTGTTTACCAGTCACACTTGGAGGGCCTGCTTTGGGTCAGCCACAGTGCCCGATCTGGGTGCACAGGTGGGGTGAGCCCTCGGGGAGCCCCCAGACTGGTGGGGCAGACAGGCCAACAGCAGCAGTGTGGACAATAGTGGCAGCAGCAGAGCAGGTAGCCATTTTCACGCTGCTCTCTCCAACCAGGTGCTTTGCTGCCTGGGGCAAAGACCAGCCCTGTCTGCTCCAACACTGTCAGAAGGATGGAAGGCAGGAGCCCCTCCAAGGAGGCAGTAGAAGGGGGCTCTTGTTCAGTGCTCACCCCTGAGCAAGCAGGGCCTTGCTGCCCATCTTGGCTGCCCATCTTTCCATGTAGGCCCTGTAAGGCCACGGTCCTTAGTGGCTAGAGGAAGGAGCAGTGGACGTGGAGGTGGAAGGTCTGGACTGGAACCCTACCTGCTACCAATGGGACCTTGGACACACATCTTGGCCTCTCCGAGCCTCAGTATTGGTGACAGATAAAGGAGGGCAATGGCAGCTGCCCACTTCACAGGGCTGCTGCAGAGATGGGGGCAGATAAAGATCGCGTGCTCCGGGTGCGAGGGGCCGGCACACACGAGGTGGGCGGAGTTTATTCACCTACCTGTCCCCACCCCCACACATGATGGAAAGCCAGGGATGGTCAACTCAGTGCCCTGTTCCGTGCAGACAGAGGGGACTGTCAGGAACCATCTTACCCAGCAAACCAGATACATGCTGGGTCCTTGAGGGGGGTTCCCTGGGCTGCCATATTTTCTCCTGCCCTTAAAAATGCCATCAGTGGACTTCATATGTCTCTTCCAAACACAAGGAGGAAAGAAAATAGGTTGGTGGACAAGAGGGTGGGTGTCTCTCATGTCTCTCTCCCTGGGTTCTGAGGGTTCCCAAGGCCACTCTGGAGTCTTTGCCCAGGACCTTCGGGTAGGTTTGCTCATGGGCAGGGGCTTCTACTCAGGGACCACCAAGCACTGTTCACTCTCAGCAATGCTGTTACTACCTGGCATGGCTGCAGAGGACAGTCAGCAAAAGGAGGGCTTTCCCCAGTAGAGCTCACACTCTAGCATAACTGACGAACTCTGAAGGGACCCTGCTTCAGAGTGCAACTAACAGCTGTGCCCACTCTGGGCCTGCAGGTGGGGGAGGACCTAGGTACGTGACTATGGCCCCCAAGAGCATCGCTGCCTGTGCTTGGAGTGTGATCCCAGCTGTGTGGGCTGCTGTGTGGACAAGCATCTCCCAAGAGAGCAAAGTTCACGTGCCTGGGAGAGAAAGGGGAGCCAGAGGGCCCAGCCAGGGAATTCCAGCAAATGTTGGCCCAGACAACAAAGGAACCTAGGAGGTGGGGGGGAGGTGTACCTCACAGAGCTGGGAAAGGGTCCAAATTATCAGTTAAAGTGGAAGGAGGGAAGGCAGGAGCAGGGTAGCCAGGAGGGTGCTGTGGGTGGTGCTGTCTGGACGTTTCAGCTTAAATTCCTCATCCTTTGGTGGTGGCGCCATATCCCTGGTAGTTACGGGAAGGTCTGATTCCCACTCACACCAGTGGTAGGAAGCTGCCCAGGACCAGATGTTCTGTCCCTGGGCTGGGTTGTCCCTTCCAAGTGACAGGAGTGAGCCGAGGTTGCCCAAGGTAAGGTGAAAAGGCAACAGGCTCTGGAAGGTGGTTTTATCACCTTGCAGGTGGGGCTCTGAGTCCCATTTAGGTGACCTTGGAACAAAACGTGGACTCCAGACCTTAACATAGGGCCACCTGGAGGCCAGGTGTGGACAGGGGCCTCTATAGTGGTCCCTCTGCAGCCTGCCTGTCCCAGAGATGATGGCAGGTCCCCAGTAAAGATGGATGCCAGCCGCCTCGGGAGGCTCCCTTCACTTCTGAGCCTGCCCTCCAGCCTCCCGTCCGCAGCTATGAACCCGGGCCTGGAGGAAGAGGTGGGCCGTTGGCTGGGTCTCTGTAGGGTGTGGGCGTCACTGGGTCCCTTTGGGTTGTGAACCCCAAAGCTCTGCTACAAGGTGTACGGAAGTTTCGGGAATCCGGAGGAGGGCAGGGCCTGTGCACACGGTCTTGTGGTTCTTCCTAAGGAGCAATATGCGTCACATTAGCCCAGTCAGGGAAATGGTCCAAGTCAAATATGACCCGTCCCCAGGTGTTGACTGCCAAAAATACACAGAAGACTCCAATTATGTTCATCATTAGTCCTGTTTTCACCTGGAAAAAAACAGGGTCACAGTTAGCACCCTCAGGTCTGCCAGGCTGTCAGAACAAAGGTGAACAGGACACCGGGAACTGGCGCTCTCAGGGGAGGGTACAAAGGCTGGTTTGCTGGGCCTCCCATCCCTGGGCCTTGCTCTGGGCTCACCCCACCCCCCAACAAAGCAACTTCAAGCCCGGTCAGTGTCATCAGTACTCAAAGCATCCCTGGAAACAGGCAGGACAGGGGCCTCTCTATGCCCACCTGAGCATCGGGGAAGCTGCGCCTCAGGGAAGCGCTGTGAGGCAATAACCCCAGGCTACTCAGGGAGTTATCGGAGGAACCAGGTCTGACCCTAGGTCCAGGGCTCACCCAGCACCTTCGCTGTCCCACAAGCATGTTCTGGCTTCCCAAGAACCTCCTCTGGCTCCTTCTGTGCCTGCTCTGTGTTCTTACACATGCTCATTATCCATTGCTTTCAAACCCTGTCATAAATAATTTTACTGGGGACTGGAATTGAGTTTGCAGTCCATGGTTTCTGGAATCCACCCTCTTTGCAAGAATGCCCCAGGGAGCCCCAGACATACCCAGGGGAGGCTATGAGATAACTAACACCTGATGGGGCTGAGGTAGGGATCACGTCTGGCCTCCTGAGCTCGCACCCTTCCTCTCCCTGTCCAGGAGCCGCAAAGCTGCCCTCCTCTCATCCTAGGTGAGGAGTCAGCACAGAACTGAGGAGCGCCTCCTTCTGCTGCGCTTGTTTCCAAGGCATCCTTTGCTCCCGGGCAGCAGCTCTCCCCCTCCCTGCTTCTGTGTCTGCAGACACCTCAAAACCTTTTGGTCTCTCATTAGCATCTTCCCCCATCTCAGGCTTGCCTTTCCTGAATGTCCTCATGGGTTTTTGCTAGTTTTTGAAGCCCACCTTCACAAGGGACCCCCACCCTCACCCCTTCCAAGTGCTCAGCAAGGGCACCTCCACATGGGGCATTCTATAACCCACCTCGTAGCTTTTGGGGGACAGAACAGTTTATGAAATGTGAAATCATTTCAAAACAGAAGAAAAGCTACAGATAAATGCAAGTAATGATTATAGGTCTGGACTTTTGGTGGTATTCCCAAATCATAGGACACCACATCATCAGTTAATGGGTCACTCTCATGACAGAGGCATCATAGCTGATAGGAGTAAATAAAAGCACTGCATTACCATGTCAGAAACCTTGAGGTGTCCATAGGCAAACACGATGGCATTAGGTGGAGTGGCCACAGGCAGCATGAAGGCAAAGGATGCGCTCAGGGTACAGGGGAGCATGACATACAGTGGATTGAGGCCGATGGAACGCGACTGGGAAAAAATACAGACTGCAGCATTAGATACAGAAAACAAAAGCTCCCAGGGACCGCCACTCTGAGAAGCATCCTTCCAATGCACAGATGCCTTCCCACTCTGTGCCTTTGTCCTGCTGGCTCCCTACCCTCTGCCATGATGACTCAGCTGGCCCCTAAAGGCTGAACTCAGAGCTCCCTCCCTGGGAGGCCTTTCCAGACCTTCTCAATTCATTCAACATGTATTTCTTGTGCTGGACACTTTGCACTGAACTTTGTGATGTTTCTGCAACCCACATGTGCATGTCTGTCTGTCCTGCCACAGACGAGAGCCTGGAGGACAGGAACCGCATCTTCTCACCTATGTGTGCACCTATGTATGTTATGCATTTTTATACATCTTTGGGGTCATTTAGCATGTGGACTTTGACATCCATCTTTTTTATTCTACAGCTTCAAAGTCAGTCCCATCGACCAGAGCACAGAATAGACAGGCATTCATTAAATATTTGTTGAATGAATGAATGATTTCATAATATAATTTGTAGTATCTATCAATATCAAAATTAATTGTCTATCATTCCAGATTTACACGCACATGACAGCAGACACATATGCAAAGATGTTCATTGCAACAGTATGACAGCAAAATACTCAGGAAGCATTCAATGGCCATCAATAATAGCCAGATGGTTAAATAAGTACATTTGTGCAAACAATGGGATAGTTTGTGGCTATAAAAAAAGAATGGGTAGGTTTTATGTACTAACATAGAAAGATCTCCATGACATATGATTAGATTTTTAAAAATTAAGGTGCAGAACAAGATCATAGAATGATATCATTTGTTTAAAAAGAGACTGAATGTGTAGGTGTGTGTGTGTGTGTGTGTGTGTGTGTGTGATATACCCAGAAAAGAAATGAGTAACAGAAGTTGTCTCTAGGGAGGAGCCTGCGGGGTTAAGGTCTGTATACTCTTTGGTATTATTAGACATTTTTTTAGCCATGTGTATCTATTACATTTTCAACGTTAAAAAATTATACATATTCCCATTTTATTCAATACCCTTCAAAACTGACTTTTTAAAGTGACTTGATTGTATTACATTGTATGATATATGATAACTTCTTTTACCAATCCCCTATTATTATGGAAATATTTCTGTAATCTGTGATGTGCGACTGCATAAAATATGCTTATAGGCCTCACTGATGATTTTCCTTAGATATATTTATTGCTAGACAGGAAATTGCTGAGTCAAGAGTATGGAGCAGGTTCCAGGTTACGTTCCTGTGAGTAAACAGGTATCTGAAAAGGCTGCATCAAATTACACTCCCTCTGGGAGTAACTGAGAGGTCCTAGGCAGGAGCCAGCCTGTTTCCTGGTTCCCCGACCTGTCATGGCCTTGGACACCCCATGTGTCTCTGTGACCCAGCTCGGGGGCAGGCTCCCCACCTTTCCTATCCCTGCAGGTGGGTACCTAGGCAGGATTGTGAGGGGTCTTAGAGTAGCTGAGGGCTTCTGGTTCTAGAAAAGCTGGTATTCAAAGGGCCTAACCACCCCCTCCAAAGAAGACCTCCATTTGTTCCACTTGGGGCTGGAAGTGAGAAAGCCAGGCCTTTGCTAGGGGAAGGGGGGCCTCACCACTGCATGCCCAGCATCAAAGACACTCCTGGACATCTATCTGTGCAGCCTACTTAGGGGAGGGTTAGACAGGGCTGCTGCTATTTCTAACACTTTCATCCTTACTTGGCATGGAAGGAGAAAACCACTTGGGTTTGCTTTTTATATATATGGAGAAGTAGGGGGGTATTAAGATTAACATGCATGGGTGGGTAGGAGAAAAGGGAGGGCTGTACAACACAGAGAAGGCAAGTAGTGATTCTACAACATTTTGCTATGCTGATGGACAGTGACTGTAAAGGGGTTTATAGGGGAGACCTGGTATAGGGGAGAGCCTAGTAAACATAATATTCGTCATGTAAGTGTAGATTAGTGATACCAAAAACAAAGCAAAAAAAAAAAAAAAAGGGCAGTTCCTGTGTGGTGACCTCCAATGAGTTCTACACAAGGGTATAAAGGGCATATAAAAGTGTAGGCAAAGGGTCTGTTTGCGTCTATACAGAAGATCAAAGCCTAATTGGGCGACCCTGAAAATGAACTAAGATATGATATGAAAGAGAACTTCCAACATCAGCACTCTCTGGAAGACTCATGCCAGAAGATGATCATCAAAAAACCCCAACAAAGATCCACGCACTGCTACAGCTGTAGATGCACTCATCCCACCAGCTCCTGGACTTGCCATGGGAATGAGGAAGGAGATATCTAAGCTGGCCTGTGCATACAGTAAAACAACAAATTTGACTGGATCTATACTGTTGGAACTCAACCAAGAATTAGGAGAAGTGCAAATTGTAGCGCTCCAAAATCTTACAACTACAGACTATTTACTGTTAAAAGAACATAAGGGATGTGAACATGCCCCAGGAATGGGTTGTTTTAATTTGTCTGATTTCTCTCAGACTGTTCAAGTTCAGTTGGACAATATCCACCATATCATAGATAGGTTTTCACAAATGCCTAAGGTGCCTAACTGGTTTTCTTGGTTTCACTGGAGATGGCTGGTAATTACAGATATGCTTTGGTTAGGTAACTATACTCCTATTATGTTAATGTGTGTGTGCAATTTAAGTAGTAGCTTAAAACCTATCCATGCTGAAGTTACTCTACAAGAAGATTTGTCAAAGAAATAATCAATCTTCCCATGTTTTCTTCCGCCTGCTACTTCTATAGCTTTTCTTCTTCCTTCCTAATTACAACCCTTAAATAGAATTCGTGCCTCATATCAAATTTACCGAGTATCATAATTCTTCCAAGTGGTAAAGATACCTCAAGACAAATGCTGGGCATAGAAGTCACAGGGCATAAATATGCAAAGAAGTAAAAAGCTAACCTTTTCAAACAATAAGGCTTCCCTCTCACTTACCAACTTTACATTTCCCTGTATGGCCCCGGAAGATGACTGGTTAGCCAGAGACGGGTAAGATTCCTCAAGGGAGGAACAACCTAAGACAGGCACAGTCACAGGGGGGCCATCAGGTGAGAAATTGGGGATCAACAGAGGTGAGGCTTAGAACCTCACCCCCCTGTTCTGAGAGAAATCTTCTGCATACGTGGGTGTTTTATTGCCCTTGTCTAGCTTGGATTAACACATAGTCTACAGGCACACACCTGATCATCTACATTTGCTCTCTTACAACACTAAACTATGTTTTCTACCTTTATCTTGTATCTACCTACCACTTCAGCATTTTATTAAAAATAATAATAATAAAGAGAGAAATGTGGTATCCACATATAAATCAAGTATAAAAACCAAATGAGTATTCATATTTGAACTGTTTATAGTTCATAATGCATGAGCAAAACCGAAAGTTTCTGTGATGACTGCCCTTGTACTGTTCACTATGTAACTTATTCATTATGTAAGAATTTGTTCTACAAGTAAGAACTTGTTTGTTATGCCTCAGAAGATTGGAGACTGACGAAAATTAGGCTCGGGTTGGATTAATGATTGTGCATTGAGCATTGACTCCCCTATATAGAATTTTATTGTCGTTAACAACCATTTGATCAAGAAATATGAGAGATGCCCTCACAAAAAAAAAAAAGGACAGACTTCCAATGGTAAAATAAATTAGTAACCGGGATGTAATGTATAGCATAAGGAATATAGTCAAGATATTGTAACAACTTGGTAGGGTGATAGCTGGAACCTAGAATTATGTATATAAATGTTTTATCACTGTGTTGTACACTTGAAACTAATGTAATGTAATACTGTGCGTCAACTACCCTTCAATAAAAAATAATTATTTAAAAAAAATATATATATATATATATATATATATATGGAAGCCCTGGCAGCCGAATGGAAATCTACCAACTTCAATCCTGTTGGAGTTGAGGCCTTTGTAAGTCTGTCTCCTAACTCCAGAATAACCACCACTGCCCCTTCCAGGCTCGTTTTGCAGTCCATAGAGGATTTTCATAGCTCTCATCTTACTTAACCCTAAGCACAAATGTAGGAGGCAAGAACTTAAGAGATATGTGCAAGGCTCCCACACTGGAACTCAGGCCTCCTGATTCCAAGCCCAGGCTTCTTTCTGTGCCACCTTGAGGAGAGTGTTGCCATGGGATGGGTAACAGAAGGAAGTGCAGGGAAGGATCACAGCCCATTTTCCATAAGCTCTGCTTTCTTTTCAGTCCCAACTTCAAAATATGGTTGCCCACAGAACTAAACTCTCTAGCCTGGCTCTAGTGTCCTCCTCCACCACCACCCACCTGCTCTCTGTGCTCAACTCCCAGTGATCCCTGATCCCTGAGCTCACAGAGCAAGGCTTCTGGGTGTCTCCAGCCATAAGTCTCACTTCTTTCTTGGGCTGCTCCGTCCTCCCAGAATATCCTCTCGTCTCCCACCATTCCCAAGCCCCAGTTCCCCAAGACCTCTTCCTGGTGTGTTCCAGCCAGCAGTGTCCCCCTGCTCCGCAGTCCTCTCACACACCCATGCTGCACACCCAGGGACCCTCTGCCATTCTGCCGTGCCGTGGCATTGGCCCCCTCCTCCTCGGTGCACGTCCCATCCCCCAGCTTGAGAAATAATCAACACATTTATAAATAAATTCTGAGCATCTGGTTCTTGCTTAGCACTTTGGTCAGCACAGAGGATACAAAGAAGAACCAGCAAAGCATTGAGGGCAGCCCCAGGGTCTTCAAGGGCACACAGTTCAGGTCAGAGCCAGGGCTCTGAGATCCAGGTCTCCAAAGCCTGGTTAGGCTCTGGCCCCTGATTTCACTGCCTCTCTAGGGACCCAGGATGTGGCCATGGACTGACAGCTTCCTATGGGCTAAGGGCGGTATCCCCCAGAAGGGTTACTTACCATGGAGGCAAAGATGGGCAGGAACAGGGTGGTGGTGGCTACATTGCTTGTACACTCAGTGAACACAGCAATGAGTAAGGACAAGATCAAGGTGATGGCTCCTGGGGGCACAGCGTGCAAGGGCTCCATCTGCTTCCCCATCCACTCAGACAGCCCCGAGGCCTGGGGAGCACCAGAAGGGCAGTCAGCAGACAGCTACCGGCTTACCGTTCCTCCAGGGCAGAAGGGACCCTCGTATTTCTCCAAGGAACTCAGCCCATCCTCCACTTCTGATTCTCTCTCTCTGCATACATTACATAGGTGATCTCACCCATGTCCACAAACTCCATCGCCATGCTCACCCTGCTGTCTTCTAAATCTGCTTCCAGCCCAGCTGATCTGCTATCCAGATTTCTACCCAGATGTCCATGAACATGTCAGACTCAACAAGCCCCAAACTGAGTTTATCCTCTCTAGCCCAGAGCTGCTCCCCCTGGTCCCCACCCCCAGCTTCGTGAACAGACTCACCGTCCACCTGCGGCCCAACCTAAAGGTCAGCAGTCCTCCTTGGGGTCTCTGGCCCCCTTATTCTTTATGCCCACTCAGTCACCAAGTCACACAAAACATCTCATGTCCATCATCTCCTCTCAGTCTTCCAAAGTTCTTGAAGGTCAGGAGAGTGATTTGAGTCAGAAATTTGGGGATTTATATTTGGAATTTGAGCTGAAAAGAGATTGTCCAGGGGGAGAATGAAAAATGAACAGAGAAGAGGCCAGGGACTGAGCCTTGGGAAACATTCATGTTTCAGGGAGAACAGAGGGAAAGTCAGCAAAGGAGGTAGAGCAGGAACAGAGTAGGAGAGAAAACCACGGGAGGAGGGAGTCTCAGGAAGGAGAGAATGTCCGTGGAGCCCAGCATTCTGAGACTGGGTTAGATGAAGTCTGGGCCCTGCCCAGGCCCCCACTCCAGACATCAGAGTGACTTTTCCCCAGTGAAGGTCTGACCGAGTGGCTCTCGGGCCTCAACCCTGCAGTGGCTGCCCACAGCCTTCAGAATGAAATCCATGCTCCCCATCTTGATCTTCGGTGAAATGACTTCTGCAAGCCTCACCAGCCTTGTCTACTGTTCCTCAGCTAGATACCACATGCTTATTCTTTTATTCGAGTGTCACTTTCCCTGATATCCTCGCCCCAAAATGTTCCCCTCTAGGCTGTGAAGCCCTCAAGAACAGGGACAATATATCAGTTTCCTCTGTAGTTGCCATGCCTGACCTAACATGGACATCATAGGAATGTTTCATAAATGAATGAATGAGTGTGAGATGAATAATGGACGATGGATGACTAGTTAGAGAGGTGACTAGATGGATGGATTCGATCATCCAAAAAGTATTTATGTACCCATCAGGCTCTGTCCTAGATGCTGAGGAAACAGCAATGACAGAATAGACCAAGTCTATCTGTTACATTCTATCCCTGGGTAGATGGGTGAATGCATGGATGGATGGACAGATGGATGGGCAGATGGATGGATGGACAGATGGATGAATGGCTGGATGGAGGGTAGCAGCACCAAGCTGGCTCATTCCTCCCTCAGGCTCATTTCTTCCCTATAAGGGATGGGAAGAGGTAAGAAAGTTATATTTTTGGCTGTTTTCCCCCAGAACCTGTTTCTCTCCTATGCTACTGGAGAAAAAAATTTAAATGGCAACCTATCAACAAAGAGTCCAACAAGTAGAAGAGCCCAAGGTAGTAGTGGAAATATTCAGAGGACTTGAAAGAAAGATTTCCCTAGAATCAGTCGAAACAGAGATCATTATTACCAACCCCCAAAGGAGACCTCACAGTGCCCTCTGCCCTGTGGCTAACTAGGGTCACGTATCCACTCATGTCTGCAACCACCCAGAGTACTTTCTCTTTCCAGGCACTCTTCATGGTGCAGGCTGCCTAGATAACAGGATGGAGTCCCTGTCCTCAGGAAATGTGTAATCGTGTGAAGGAAACAGACACACAAACACAGAAGTGCGACCCAGGGATGCAGGGGTGGAGGAGCAGAGCCGCTCCGTGGCCACCCTCGCGGTGAGAGGAGGGCTGGGTAGCCCAAGGCGGGTGGTTACCTCGCATCCTTTAGCCAGAGCAAAGCCGCCCCCCAGTAGCAGCACGATGCCCCAGGGCACTTTCTCCTGGGTCACCTTCCAGTTCAGCAGTGCGGGGGGGTAAAACGGGGTCTTCCTTTCTGAGAAGAAACAATAAACAGCATCAGAAAACGAGAGATCTAATCAGGGGGAATAAAAGCAAAGAAGGTGAGTACCATCTCATAGCTGTAAATTGGCTAAAATAATAAGAATTTAAATTCTAATAATTTAAATAATAATCTGCAATTACTGAACTCCACGCTGGTGAAGATACAGTAAATCTATCACACACTCTTAGTAGCATTGTAAATTGACACACTCTTTTAGAAAATCAACTTGGCAACAGGTTTTACGAGCCATTAAATTCTAATACTCTTTTACCCCAGAAGATCATTCCTAACATTTATTCTAAAAGAGAAACATCATCAAAGACAGGCTCTATATATGAAAACATTAATTCATAATAATGAAAAATTCAAAACAGCCAGAACGTTCCATAACAGGAGAATGGTTACAGTCCCTCAAAGCAATATAATGCCATTATTAAAGAAAATAAATTTGAAGACTACGGCAATAGCAGGAAATGTTTATAGTGTAACCCCCAGCAAAAAAAAAAAACAACACATGAAAACAGAGCATCAAAGAAACAGAGTCCCAATTGTATGTTAGGATTATAGCCCTATAATATTTATGCATATTACAAACCCTGGAAGAGAGACACGCAAAATGTACCAATGGCACTTGGGGAATCGTGAAACATTTTTCTGTTCCTGTTATAATATAAATAAGATTCCAAATGTTTAAAAAGCAAAAAAGAGATTTTGCCCCAAATATTCCAGGAAGGCTTGCAAAACCTCCTCTGCCCAGACCTCCGTAGTAGGGCGGGATTTTCTCCCTCCTGTGCCAGGGAACCCCTGGAGATCCTTTGCTGCCCTGAAGAATGGGAGGCCAGAACCGGAGCCTTACCTTCCTCAGTCTGGCTGCCGAAGTTGAACTTGGGCTTCTGAGAAGGCACAATGAATAGCAAGATGGCCACAAAGATAGCCGCAGTGGCGTCAGAGGCGTACCTTGGTGGGGAAGAGCACACAGGGTTAGCCTCTCTTCTGTGTCTCCGTGCTCCCACATGAGAAGACACACTCAGCAAAGTCCGAAAACTGGAACCTCAAAGGCCGAGACCAGGAGTGTGCTAGACCGAATCCTGGCTGGAAACCGAGACACCCACATTTTTGGCCTGGCTCTGAGGCCAATGCTGGGTGACCTTGAGTGGCTCACTTCCCACTCACAGCCTGTGTTCTTCCATGTTTGTGCCCTCTTCCTGAGCAGATTATCTAGTGTGCTGGGTCACCAGGGTGACCACAGCACTAACCCTTCGGTGCTACCTGCAGCAGACCATTGATACAGAATAGACAGTAACAGGCAGCCTACCTTACCCTACCCACCTCTCCTGCCTTTTCAAGGTTACACATGCCTCTCAACCTGTATTTCACTCTGAGCTCATGGCATCTTATCTAGGAGAGAAACTACGTATATCCCCTTTTGCCAAGTCTCTGTCTGAAGAAACATCTGGACCCCGGGATGTGTCTTCAGAGGGACTTGCCCAGATGGGAAAGGGAAGGTGGTGGAGCAGAGACTTGCAAACCAGAGCCCATTTCATCTCTCTACCACAGCCCTGGCCAGGCACTTCCTGCTCAGTCTGGTAGGGTAGGAAGGGCCACAGAAACACACACCTATGGGCTTGTCATGAAGATTGGGAAGGAAAAGATGAGTCCTTAACCCATAGAGCACTCCAGAACTTAACTACAGAACAGAGGAGGGTGCCGCAGAGCCAATGACTTACTTTGTTTCGCCCTCCGCCCAGGCAACTGACAGCCAGCCGGGCATGAAGCCGGGGTCCCTGGAGAACCACAGGCCGACCAGCAGGACAAAGCAGAGCAGGACATTGACCTCGGCGAAGGAGAAGGGCCCCAGCTTCCTGTACTCCTCCCGCAGCACCTCGTACACAGCCTGCTCGTTATTCTTCCTCTCCAGCCCGCATCCCCAGGACTTTTTAAAACTAGAGGATGCAAAGAGGAAAGACCAGTGGGCCAGGCTGGCTGGCTCAGGGGCTGGTCAGATGGAGGCCTGAACATTGGGCAGCAGAACATGGCAGAAAGATATTTGGTGTCACCTGCAGGGCCTTGAGAAGGTCCCTTCCCAACTGCTGTTTCTGCGTGCACTACCTCACAGGTCATGGTGGGGAAGGTCTTGCTCTGCATGCCCAGTGCATGCCCCAGGGAGCCCCAGAACTGGAGGGCACTCCCAGAGGATGCCTGAGATGGCACCGCTGGGGTGGCCAGTCTGGCCAGTGCAGGACTGTGTCTCAGGGACAGTGGAGGCAGGAAAGTGGAGGACAGCCAGGAGGGCGGGAGGCTGAGCAGAATGGTGGAGGGTGGAAAAGCAGGGACAGGAATGTAGGAGGCCCGCTTTCTGAGGGGTGTGGTGGGTGCCCAGTCACCTGGGGTCTACCTGCTCCTGTCGTAGTGGGGAAGGCCGTGAGGAGTCCTGGTGCTGACTCCAGCGGGGCCGGTCCCCCTCACATACTCCCTGAGTCTCCCTCCACCCACTGCAGCCTGGCACTGCCTTCCCTGGTGCCGGGACACAAGACCCTGTCTCCGGGGCAGCCCAAGAGAACACATGGAACAAAGATGGGTCCACGCAGGAAGCAAGCCAATCTGGACCCTGCTCTTAGGTCCCCTAGGGACCAGCACCCACTGGCCAACACAGCCTGCCAAGTGCCCTGCAGGACTTCCCCCAGGGGCGCTAACATGAGGGATAGGGGAGGAGGAGGGCTCCTTGGAGGTGTAGAGAGCACCTCAGTCATGGGGAGGGGCTACCTGGAGCACAAGACGCAGGCCCGGAGGGATTCTCTGAGGATGCCATTCACACATTCCAGCCCCTCTCAGCCTGAAGGCTGGGGCGACGCTCAGAGAATTGCCCTGGAGAAGTCTCCCTTAGGGCTGAGGCCCTGAGACACACTTCACAAGAGGGCAGGAGTTAATGGAATAGGTGTTGAGATGCCAATTCCTGAAGCCTTTGAGAGGGTGAAGCCCAGGCCAGTGATGAGGCACAAGACAGGGGGACTTCAGGACACAGGTTTCCAGGTCCTCAGGGTGTAGGAAATGAGGTGGCGGTGACATTCCAGGGCTGGGCCACAGACTCCAGGTTTCTAGGGTAAGGGTGACTCTGGTGCTCCTAGCTGACCAGCCCATGCCTGCCGAGGGCAGCACGTCCCAGTGCCACGTTGGCTGCAGACTCTGGGGCTGCATGGAAAATGCAGTTGTTCTGGGCTCCACCTGCCCCTCCCACAGTGGTGCCAACAAGCCTCAGGACCCTCTTATGCCAAGCAGTTTCACACTCATCACTGGATTCATCCTGTCTGGTGGCCACTGGGCTGGCATGAGATGCGGGCCCATAGGTCCAGTTTGTCAGTGGGCAGAGGTGGGGTCGGGGGCAGGCGGTGCAGGGTGTCTTTCTGCAATGGAATGGCCAGCACAGGGCTGATGAACTGGGTGAGTACAGAGCTGAGGCGAGGCCAAGGGACCCCTGAGTGTCTCTCCATGGCAGGGGTGCAGAAGAGCCATCATCTCTAAGCCGGGGGTGAGCCTGGTTAGGAAGGTTAAGCCAGTAATAGTATCCCATTAGTCTTGGGGGATCCTGGGGGTTCTGTGGCACCCTGGGCTGAATGTGGCCTAGGAAGTCACCCATAAACTCAGGAAGAGCAGTTTTCTGGATTAGGCTAGAGGCAGTGACCCTGACATTGCTCCCTATGACCATCTAGATGAGGGCTTCAGCAAGGGCGACAGTAGAGGTGCTTCCCACAGCTGAGATGGGTGCTGCCTTGTGGCAGGGGAGGTGGTCCAGGAGGCCTGGAGGCGGGAGCACCAGGTCCTGGTACCTGGCAGGATGTGGCCTGGGCCAGGGAGAGTCCCCTGCTGTTCCTGTCGTTCATGCTGAATGTAAAAAACTGTCCAAACAGGACAACCTATGAGCCACCCCACCCACCACCCTCCAAGTCTGGTTGGCAAGGGCCCTGAGCTAAAGAGGCATGCTGGGAAGGGGGTGGTGGGCCTTGGGCCATGTCGCAGCCCTGAACCCAACCACAGGCAGAGTCCAGAGGCCTCCAAGCTGTGCTAGGCTGGGTGAACCACAGCTCAGGTTATGGGCTGTGAGTCCCCAGAGGCCTGGCATCCACCTCTGGAGGCTGGCGGTGCCCTCGTTGCTTTGAGGCCAGGCCAGCTCCCCTCTGCTTGCTCTTCCAGGGACCTCAGGATACCTCACAGCTTCAGGGCAGGCCTCCCTCAGTTGAGGGGAAGCTGTACTGGTACCCCTGACACGTGGCTGCACCTGGGCCTCAAGGCCGTCAAGAGCAGCAGCCCTTGGCCTCCCCAAGTGCAAACTGGTATGGATTGACTTGTGTCCCCCAAAATTCCTATGTTGAAGCCCTAATCCCCATGTGACAGTGTTAGGAGGTGGGGCCTTTGGAGGTGATTAGGTTTAGGTAAGGTCAGGGGGCCCCATGAGGGGATTCGTGACCTCATAAGAAGATAAAGAGATGGACAGTCACTGCATTGGGGTATGGGTGGGGACTTGATAATATGGGTAAATATAGTAACAAAATTGTCTTTTCATGTGAAACCTTCATAAGAGTGTATATCAATCGTACCTTAATAAAAAATTTTTTAAAATAAGAGGCCTCCCGTGCTGCCTACTTTTGGCCTACTGAACTGAATGCCCACCTGCCCTGCTTATGTGGTGGAGCAGAAAGCACCTTGCTCTGCCTCTTCTTCCCCTGAGGAGAGGCAGTAGACAAAAGAAAAAAGAATATAAAGAGACCAGAGCTCGCCCACTCTCCTTCTCTCCCCGAAGTGAGGGCAGAGTGAGAAGGCTGTCTTCTATGAGCCAGGAAGTGAGGTCTCACTAGGAACCAGACCTGCCAAGCAACTTGATCTTGGGCTTCCAGCCTCCAGACTGTGAGAAATAAATGTCTGGTGAAGCCGCCTGGTCTGTGGTATTGTTATGACAGCCTGAGCCAGCTGAGAGGGATGTGGGGTACCCGGCACAGGCTCCAGAGGCCAACTGCCTGGGTTTACATCTCAGTCCCACGACTTCCAAGTCATACAACCTTGCACAGACCACTTAACTTCTCCATGCCTCAGTTGCCTTTCCTGGAAATTGGGAATAATAAGAACACCTACTTCAAAGATCAGTGTGAAGATTAATTAATAAACATGGAGTGCTTAAGATCACACCTGTCACTTATTAAACACTCAATAAATATTGGTTGTTATTACCATTGCTGGAGAAGGAGACACAGATGTCCACTTGCAGCCTGGACCAGGTCTGGGACAGGTCCCCTGGGGCTGGCTGGCTGGCTGTGCACAAGTGAGCAGGACTGGAGCCCGTGGGAGAAGCAGGGCAAAGAGTTGCAGCTCCCCCTGCATGTGGGGCCTGCACACAGGTGGGGCAGGGGTGGCATAGGAGGGATGCCCCCTACTATATTACATTATTAGGACTGCTCTGATTATGCATGGATATTTTTTAACAGCAGTTTTCAAAACAGTTCCTCCTTCAGCAGAAAACTTACAAAAATGCCCCATTTCTCCATTAAATCACAGGTTTTCGGGGCACATTTGCCTCCTCTCAGCTCCAGGGCCTCCCCCATCTGGCTGTCCAGGCCCCTGGTTTTCACTTGGCTCCAGCTCCCTATGAAGGAAAGCACAGAGCACACAGCTCACAGACCCCAGCGGGAGAGGGTCACCTTTGCACCACAGATAAATGCGTGTCTTTGAAAATCACAACAACTTTTTTAAGGTAATTTGTCAGCTGTACATGATGGTTTCTGTCCAAAATCTGGCTGCTGTCAAGGTGGACTCTTGATGAACTTGCCTGTGTGCTGGGAAGAGGAAGGTAAACTTTCCAGAATCTGACATGCCACTGGGATCCTTGTAGGCATTTGATGAAGGTCTGGATTTGGACCGTCTGGACATTATCAGGCGGGTCTGCTGGGACCTGGCCCAATGGGCATGTGCAGCCAAGTGGAAGTTTGTCCAGCAGTGTCACTTTGCACATGGGGACAAGCTTCTCTGTAATGGCTTTGGCTCACGCTGGTGGCACACCTGCTCCTTCTCCCTGGGCGGGAAGCCAGGCTGAGTCAGGGGACAGAGAGGACTTACGCAGGCACTAAGGAGCGGAGGGGCAGCACTGGAATGTGACTCCAGGTGCCGAGAGACAGGCTGTGGTTTGCCCAGGGAAGCCCAGAGGAGTGGGCAAGCAATTCTTCCAAGGTGGAATGGGGGTGGGGAAGGTCAGGAAGGGTGTGGACAAAGCAGCGTCTGAGCTGCCCTTGGACACAGAGGAGGTCAGGAGGTAGGAAGGCAGGGAACGGCATTCCAGGAAGAGGGAACAGTAGGCACAAAGGTTTGAGGAGCAGTCTGGGGTGGCCAGAATGGGAAAGCAGACTTCTAGGAGATGGGGCTAAAGATATAGTCAGGGCCAAACAGGAAGAACTTTGTAGACTTGCCTACTGAGTCTGGGGGTGCTTCTGCAGGGGTGTGTCACGATTAGACTCTTCATCCCACAAGCAGCTCAAACTTACTCGAATCTCATATAAATACACTGGAGCCACAACCAGGCGAGCAGCAGCATTATCAGCATGTTGGGGAAGGCAAATCCAAACCAAGAGGCGAAGTTCACGATGTCCTTGCTGTCAGGAAACAATCTGAAGGGAAAGATACTGGTCCACATCCCTACTGGATGCTGAGCTGTGGAGAGTGGGCCAGGCTCTGTGGGGGGAGGCTGAGCAGCATCTGGCCCCTGAGAGATGGGCCGGGGGAGGCAGGACCCTCATCCTCCTGAGGTCCAGCCACCCAAGCCCATCACCCAGCATTCCACCCAATCAGGTGGGAGCCTCAGAGCATGACCACTCACAAGACCAGCCTGAGCAGTGACCAGCTGACCCTCCTGTGGGTACAGACCCTGCTGAGAATCTTGAGAACGTCATGGCTCTGCCAGAAAAATTTATCTTTGTATGCAGGTTATCTGGCCAACAACTTCAGGGGGTCCATGATACCTCAGAACCCTCACCCTGTGGGTTTCTGCAAGGGAAGGGCACCCTGAGGAAAGCAACTCTCAGAAGCTTCCCACAGTTGCTGGGAAGAAGGAGGGTCACTTCCGCTCCAGGCCCCACCTCCCTGCCCAAGGCCCTGCTCCCTTTAGCCCAAGGCTGTCAACGTAGAATGCAGAGCTCTCCCCACTCAGCCCAGGCAGCTGTTCCCAAAGGCACTTCAGGGAGAACTTTCATTACAGAAAACATTTGTAGGATCAAAGATCTCAAGTATCTGGCTAGCCAGCCTCTAAGCCTGGTCTTCCCAACCTCCCAGCTGCCTTCCCCACCCTTGTCCAGGGCTCTTCTCTGCATAGGATGGGCACCATCATCCTGTTCCTTCCTTCTGTGCCCACTGCACTTTGGCCTTACCTTCATTAGTGCATTTGCCAAACTCACTTCGGGCTCTCCAGGCATCTACTACCCTCAGCTGACCACGAGTAGCCTCTGGGCAGGGCCCAGGTTCTCTTACCTCTGTGATCTCAGCCCCACCTGGCCAGGCCAGGCACAGAACTGGGGTCCTCAAGGCCTGTGCCCATTGGTGACCAAGGCTGGAAGGTTCCACACCACCCCTGTGGTCCACCTGGGGCCTCACAAGGGCACATGTCACCTCAAGGGCAATTAGAGGGACTACAGTGAATGAGCTGATGAGGCAATGAGTGACCTAACCTCTAACCCTTCTCCCATATCCTAGGACAATCCATCACCTTCAACAACTAAGGTCACGGAGCCAGCCTTCAGGGCAGTGTCTTCAGGGGTGTCTATGTTCTGCATGTTTTAACCAAGGACCCAGCATCTCAGACTACATTGTCATTTCCCACGACTTTAGCTCAGAGTTCAATCCACATTCCCTGCCAGAGAGAGCATTCTAAGCCCAGGAAAGAAAGGTGGGGCTTGCCCCAGAGCAGCAAGCAGCCAGGTCTGTGGACACTAGCTCCCACCCCTTGGGGGCCCTGAGCCGGTGCAGGGGAGCTGGGACACAAGGCCAATGGGGGCACATCCTCCCACCCTTTCCCCCAGACCCCCAACTCCAGGCCCAGCTGAGGAGGAGGGAGTGGCGGGAGGCCCTCCAGCCCCGGGCCCCACGGTACTGTCCCCAGAGGCATGGCCCGTAACTCACTCGTGCATCTGGCCCAGAAGCACCACGTTGGGCCCCGTCCCGGTCAGGGTGGCCGTGCCTCCGATGCTGGCCGCGTAGCACACGCACAGGGTCATGGCCTTGCACATGCTCTTCCTATCACGGTCCTCCTGCTGCCCCATAGCAGGGCCTTCAAAAATCACAGGGCTCCCTGTGGGGGGCACACCACCATGAGCTGAGCCTGTCCTGGGGCCGCCTGCCCAGCTGCATCTCCTGACCCTGCTGCGGACCTGAGGACTGGGACACGCCAGTTGTGCCGCCCCCTCCAGGGGTTTTCCCAGCCTCCAGCCCAAAGTTGTAGCCTGGTCCCCTACCTCCCCACAGCGTGTCCCCAGGGCCCTGGGCTTCTCAATGCTCCATGCAAATCAAGCAGCTTCAGACACACCTCTTTTTCCTGCTGCCCTGCTCAAGTTGTTCCCTCCCTGGGGGTGGGGGGAGGCATATCAGGATTCTCTCACCAAGGCCTCCCTCTTCTCAATGTCTGGCTTGTGGCATCCCTCAGCTTTCCCAAGTCAGGGGGACTGTGTGAGGGGCCTCGTTACTCCCCACCACTGGGCCCTGTGAGTCTGCAGGGTGAGTGGGCCTGCTTCATCCCCGGAGCCCCAGGACCCAGCCTGGGTCTGGCAGTTGGGACATCATCCTGGGCCCTGAGCCCCCCCTGTGCAGGGCCCTGGATGGGCTGCAAAGGAAGTAGAGAACAGAACAGGCACCCTCTGACTTCCCTGAGCTCGGCGCCTAGAGGGACAACCAACTCTAGTGCCGGCAGAGCAACGAGCAGAGGCATCTGACCCACCCAGAGATGAGTAGGAGTGTCAGGGAGTGAGGGGCACCCTGTAGAGGCTCAAAAGATGCCCAAATAAATAATCAAATGAACACATATTGATGGTAGTGATTGGCGGAAACCAAGGGTGGGAGCTTACTATAAGAATCTAACTTTTATGCAATAACCACATTCCTAAAACTTATAAAAACAGTATTTTCTAAGTATTTCTCTCTATATAAAGGAGGGCTCCAGGAAGCAGGGACGTGGCCAAAGCTTTGGCACCAGAGGGGAAGGCGGACATTATGGCCCCGTGCAGCGCCCTGACCAGGGGCTCACCTGGCAGCTCACTGGCCTTGCCCTTGTCCACCAGCTCCAGGGCCCCCAGGCCAGCCTCGGTGGCTGCGGTGGTGGCCTCCATCTGCTGCAGCATGGCCTCCACAATGGGCACCATCATGGCTGTGGTGGCTGTGTTGCTGATCCACATGGAGAGAAAGGCGGTGATACCCATGAAGCCCAGCATCAGCCTGTAGAGAGGCAGGGAGGAAACCAGAGAACGCCCTGCCCCATGGCGTCGGCCCCTTGGGGGCAACGGGGGGCTAGGCCAGTACGAGACTGGGTGACCTAGGAGGGGATTAGAGCTTTCATGCCTTCTTCCCTCCCCCGTTCCCTTCCTTCTGCCTCTCTCCCACAGGCATTACTGTTGTTGGGTCTGCTGGCTATGGGGTCACCAAGAGGCCTCAGACTCAGTCATGGTTCAGAGTAGCTCCCTGTCTAGTAAGAGAAGCACCAGGACCCAGATGGTGCCGAGCCAGTGTGGAGAGTTGGCCTAGTAAAGCCTAGGGGTGTGCGGGAGCAGCCCTGTGTGCAGGTAGCCCCAGCTTCCCACTTCCGTGCTTCTCCTCTCTGTGCTCAGTCAGCTTGAGGGGGTAGGGTGAGCTGGGAGGGGTCTGGGGAAGTGCGACCTCCCTATGGCTGACCCCGAACCACTCTCCATTCACACACTTTGTCCCTTCCACTCTGCGGTGAACCAGATCAACAAACAGTATTCAGAACACACGTTGCCTTTGCATATAACACCCAGTCTCCCACCTCTGTCCCACCTCTGTCACCTGCCTAGAAAACTCCTCACAGTGGTTCAAACTTCCCTGATACCATTCCGTCTCTGTGGCCTCCTTCCCAGCCCACACCAGGGAGGGCTGACCACGCCTTCTTCCATACTCCCTCGGGCACTCATCCCTGGCAGGATTTGGAGCAACTGCTTTCACGTCTGCTCTCTCCTTAGACCATGAGTAGGGAAGGGTGTGGTTCTTTCCATGGCTCCCCCAGCACATGGCCAGGAATGGGGGCTCAGCGAGGGCTGGCTGAACGGAGCTCCGCTGCTCTGTGTCCCCATGCCCCTCTGCAGTCAGGCTCCTCCTCAGGGTCACTGATGTGCCTGAAGAAGGGATCTAGTGGCCACAGTGCACCAAGGTTCAAACTGGTGTCCAGGCAGGTAGACCTCACTGGCCCATAAGAACAAAGACTGGGATCCAGGCTGGGAGGAGGGCCAGAGTTTGTGTGAATGAGGCTTTGACGTGATGCTTCAGGACACCAAGGGGGCCTCGACTTCAAGGTCACCCCCGGGATGGGCAGTGCCACGGACAGCTGGAAGCCAAGTTAGGAGGAGCCAGGTGGCAGGACGGAGCAGAGACACAGGTGTGAACCTCCTGGGTGTGGGAGCAGAAGCTGCCCAGCGCACTCCAGAATGAGGCCC
The DNA here is from genome assembly GCF_030020395.1 of Manis pentadactyla. Lineage (NCBI taxonomy): Eukaryota > Metazoa > Chordata > Mammalia > Pholidota > Manidae > Manis > Manis pentadactyla. The sequence continues at coordinate 138,148,684 of NC_080022.1, forward strand.
ACTGCTGATGAAGAAAAGCTGGCCTCTTAAAAGATCCTAAGAACAAGAATTCTGAGGACCCTGAAGTCTCATATTTCTAGAAAATGCAATGGCTTTTGATGTGACTCTGTAAACTGACCGTAGGAGGGGCCTGATGTCACAAAAGGTAATAGCAGTCCGCCAGTCACAGCACCTCTACTCAAGGGAGCCTGAGTGCCAGGGGAACTTGGACGCTGGTCTCCTGGAGGGTGGGCCAGGTCTGCATGTGCTCAAGGCACAGCACAGTCCCAACGTGTGCTGTCTCAGGAGGGATCTACTGTGAGCTAACCAACCGCTGCCTTCCCAGGGCTGGGCTGGGGACACACCAACATTCCGGGAGCACAGTGCCCCAGAGAAAGGGGCAACCTGAGTTCCCAATTAGAGGGGCAAAGCCTCAACGAGCAGGCCAGGTCCCACCCCCACGTGATGGTCCGCAAATCATTTAACCCCTCTGCCTCAGATTCTTCATGTTACGAACTTGGGTAGCAGGAATAATACCTCAGAACTGCTGTGAGAGCTAAATGAGGTAATAAATAAGCCCCTGGGGTCATGCCTGAGGCTCGCAGATGCTCAGTATACCCAGGTGATTCTGCTTGTAACAGCTCCATGCCTTGGCTGGAAGTGGCCTATGTCAGGTAGGGGAGATCTTGGAGAGGAGGTGGGAAGCTGAGGTACTGAGTTGTGTGGGAAACTGAGGTGAGTAGCTTCTTTGTGGAGGGAGTAGATGTGCCAGCCTGGGAGGGATGACCTTTCTGCTTCCCCCTGAGCTGGGTAGTGAGACACCTCTTTCCTGCTTTCCCCACAAAACCCCTAAGGGTATCAGGCACAGCTTGATCCAGCCTCCACCCACTGTGTTCCCTGCAGAACCCTGCAGCTCCTCCCCTGGGAAGTCTTCTGAACATGCAGGGAACCCTGATGACCAGTCTCCTTGGGATTCAGAGAACCCTTACCCACTGCTGTCCACTGCACCTCATCCAACCTGCCATGCATCTGGTCTCCCCAGCTAAACTTGCCACATGTCCCACCAGGGATCTGCCTGCCTGCGAAGCCCAGGTAAGCCCGTGGCTAGGCCTTGCCTGTGGGTGAGCCAGTTTCTGCCACACCCCCTTCCTGTCCCTGAGGCCCATGCAGAGCCCTGTGGCAAGAGAGAGAAGGTATAATTACTGTGCGGGCTTGGCCCCCACCCAGAGGAGCGTGCGCAGGGCGATCCTCTTGTGCAAGTTCCAGCGCTCCACAGCCACGGCCACGATGAGGCCACCCAGGAACAGCATGTTGGTGTCCTTCATGTACTGGACACATACCTGGAGGTGGCATGGAGACTCTGTCAGGGCCGCCCCCCAGGGCCACCCACGTCCCCAGAGACACTGAGCAGTCCAGATGCCGACTTCAGGGACAGCTTGGAGTGGGGATGGAGGGTCAAGCGGTATGTCTCTGGGCCAGAGAGAACCCCCAAGAGGGCTTCTCTGGTCCCCCAAGGCCTAGACAGCGCAGCGAGGGACTTGGAGAAGCAGGAAGCCACCGGGTCCTCTGGGTCTGCTCACCTGCTTTGAGTCCAGAATCTTAAAGAGTGGGAAGAGCAAGGCAGGCAGGAGGGAGGTGACAGCCAGAGGGATGACTTCTGTGCACCAGTAAACGGCCATGAGGATGATGACGTAGGCACACCTGACAAGCTGAAGAAACAGCCCTGAGGCCCTGGCCTGCGACCACCCCAACCCACGGCACAGGGCTGCCAGAGCAGGGCAGTCCCATCGGAGCACATCCCTTCAGGGCTGCCTGCCTCCACGCCCCAGTCAGCACAGCCCTCCAGGCTTGGGACAGTGTGGAGGGTGTGGGACCCTTCACCGAGAGGCTCCTGCCCCCTCCTCCCGGTGTGCAGTCCTGGGCAAGACCGTTCACCTGCCAAGCCTTGCATCTGTCACCTCTCCACGGGAAAGAACAGTAAGAGGTTCAACTGACTTAGCCATGGTGCCAAAGCGATACACATGCAATTGAAACTGTACTTCGTTTTTTAAATTTTGATCTTTTCCCTGACTAGTGACATGTGGTACAAAACTCTCCCGTGATGCTGGGCATCGAGCCACAGCTCCCAGTCAGCCATGCGATCACGAGGGTCAACAACCGACACGCTTACCACTGTACTGTTTTTCACCTTCAGCACAGTATTCAATAAATGACATGAGATATTCACCACTTTATTATAAAATAGGCTTTTGGTTAGATAGTATGGCCCAACTGCAGACTAATGGAAGTGTCCTGAGCACATTTAAGGTGGGCTGGGCTAAGCAGTGATGATCAGGAGAATAGGTGTATAAAACGCATTTTTGATTTACGGTATTTTCAACTAGTGATGGGTTTATTAGATAGTAACCCTGTTGCAAGTAGAGGAAGATCTGGACTGTTTTAAATGACCCACTCTAGGAATTCAACAAAATTATTTTGCTAAGGAAGTGCAATTTTCTCCATGTTATTTTTCATAAGACTATATAATCTTCACATTGAACATTTTTAAAACTGCAAATATTCCATAAATTTGATAGATCATTTCTTCTCCATTGACCTCCTGCAAGGGAAGAAACATTGTTTCTTTTCTGCCATCAAAAGGATGCTGTGATCACCCCCACTATATTCTGCTCACCTATTTTAAGTTAGGAGAGGCTCCCTGCAGTACATCCTCAAACTCCTGGTATCTGTTCCTAATTTCCTTCTCAAAAGGCTGTTCTAACTTTCCCTGCTTCCAGAAATGTGTGTTGTGCACCAGCTCATTCAGAAAATCGCCTGCAGGGAGGGTTTTCTGGGCTGTTTTTTTTATTAAAATCGAGAAGATGGTATTCGGTGCTTTCATTAGTGTCTCTCTAGTTACAAAGGTCTCAAGCTTCACTACTGGTAGTTAATATTATGTGAACTCATGTCCTTTAGCCACTTACCCCCTGGGCTCTTTACCCCCCAACAACCGGCTGCAGGACTGCGGGTGAATAATTTAACCTCTTCAGCCCTCAATTTCATCACCTATTAAAATGAAGGTAATGTACCCACCTCCCTAAGCTGTTTTGTGTTTCATCAGCATTTTTACTATACTCATTATTAACCCCTCAGACTCTGCCCTCTCCCTCCCTTCAGCCTCCTCCAATTAAATCAGCCACCAACTCCTACAGCCTCTGCCCCTTCATTCTCCGACCTCTTCCCCCTCCTGCCTTTACCCCATGGCCTCTGCCTGCCATCAGGCCACATCTCCTCCTGCCTGGATCTCTGCAATGATCCTCTGATTCAATCTTTGTACTTGCATCTCTCCACCCTGCTGCTACTTCTTTCAACTTTGCAAACAGATCCTATCACTCCAGTATTGAAAAACCTTCAGGATAAAACCCAATGCCTTAGCATGACTTCGGAGATCTTCTGCGATGCAGAGGCCCTCAGACCCCTCCGGCTCCATCTCCCTGCCCACTACCCCGAAGCACTGGCAGGAACAGCCCAGAGCTCTGCCTCTCCCAGTTTCCTTCTCTTGCCCACGCCGCCCCCCGGCCGGGAGTCAGTGCTCATCACTCAGCTCCACGCCTCTCCTCGGGCCCCTCCCTCACCCCCTCCCCAGGCTGGGTCTGTGCCCCTCTCCTTGGCCCTCCCGGCAATTTGCCTCTGGGTTGTCATTGTTTCCCCACCACCACTGACAAGGAACAATGAGCAATTTGAGGGCAGAACCAGTGCTTGTGGATTCACTGTATCTCAACACCCAGCACAGGCCTGACACTCAGGAGACGCTCAGCAAATGCTTCTCAGAGGACTGGACTAGCACACCGCGAGCTATGCCATGGCAACCGAGAACCACACCTGGGCACTATCACTGTCTGCTGTTGCCCAAGAAAATGCGTGTTATACATGTGAAACATTGCGAGAAGACTCAGAAATTCTTTGTCTGGATTGTGTAACCAGGCATAAAAAGTAAATCTCCCTTCGGCATCCCCTGAGCACCCAAGGGCGCTTCCCTGCTGTCTAAAGGAGGGTTTCTGGGCCGCTGCATTATTAACACTTGGGGTCTGAAGACTTTGTTCGGGGCTTTTCCACGTGTTGCAGAATGTCTGAAAGTGTTCCTAGCCTCCACCCACTAGATGCCAGTAGCACTCTCCTTGTTGTGGCAACAAAAAAAATGTCTGCAGACTTTACCAGATGTCCTCTTGCTGGGGGGATCATGGTATCAGTGCTGGTTGAAGCCCCTGAACTCACAGCAGGACAACAGTGTAGTCAGAAGCCCAGGCTTGTGGCCAGGCACCCTGAGCAGTGCCCCTGTCTGCCGTGGGCTGGCCTTCAGCAGTCACTGACTTCTCTGGGCCTTGGTGCCAGCGGGGAGAGAGGTAGGCATGATCGTCCAGGGCCAGGCAATACAGGGGTGCATTGTAGAGAATTTAAAGACAGCAACACTGTCTAACATTCAGTCCCCTTCTTATCATCATGTCATAGCAATTCTCAGCAGTGTCATTGATAAAATGCTCCCACTCCTAACTCCAGCACCTCTCCCTGCTTGTTTCATGACCTCACCAGTAAATGGAGAATTTAAGGGTACCCTTTCTTAACATACAGCGTACAGGAAGTGCTTGGTAATTTTTTATTATCTAGACTTAGAAACAGCAGATGGCATGTGTGACCAATTTTCACATCACAGTTTCTGGAGGCACTAAATGTAACCAACAGAAAAGACCCGTGGCTGATTGTCCCCTCACCTCCATGCCGCTATTAGGAGGCTCAGGAGATGCCCCAGCCCTGAATAATGTCTGCAAACTTGGCCATCCCTTGTCTAGAATGCTCCCACAGTGATAGTGGAAAAAGGAAAATAGGACGGGTGATGTTAGAGAAGTCTCGGGAAGTGACGGTAATTATAGAATGGGATGGATTCTACCTGCAAAGAGGAGCCTGGCTTCCTGGGGTAAGTTCAGAGCATTTCCTTGAAGCTGAAAATGTGGCTAGAAGAGCACTTACAGGCAGACAAGACAAAAGTGGACAGTGAGATTTAAAATTCAGCTCTCAGCACAGTCAGAAACAGGCACATAGTGGGACTCAAAAAAATGTATGTTAATTGCACAACTGAATAAAACCATGGCTCATTATTTATCTAATTATTAACAAGTGACATGTCGTTTCATGAAAAAAATGTAGGTAAGAGAATATAATTCATTGTGATGGATGTGTAACAGGATTTGAGGGTATTTGCATTTTCTTATCTGCACTTTATACTTTAGAGACTTTAAAACTAACAATTTTAAAATTTTAATAAAATAAGTAATATAATGAATGTATTCTCTAGTTCCTTAAAAAGCTATTTTCTAAGGAGGACCCAGAGAAAGGGCAGAAGAAATGGAGCAGAGATGAAGCCAGGAAGGCAGTGAGGTGGTGGAGAGGAAGGAAAGAGGAGGCCTGTGGAAGGGGGTCAGCCCTGGGAGTCACTGCCCCACTTGCACTATGCTGCCCTGGCCACCAAGATCCTGGTTTCCCGCTGCCCTGCCCCATGCCGGGGACCACCGGGACCTCTGGGTTTCCTTGCACAATGGTGTGACCCTGGGGGTGAGGACAGGGAGTTCATCAATGGTTACCAAAACAGAGGCACAAAAGGGAGAAAACAAGAAGACAGGGGTCCAGGCTCTCAATCACCTGATGCCCCAGAAGGGAAAACACAGAAGGCAGTCCTTTGAATGAATTTCACTCACTACTCCTCTTCCCCCACCTGATCTTACCCCCAGGGCAGGTAATGGCATGCATATACACCTCAAGTTGGGGGTCCCAGCTCAGAGCCCACCTGCGTGTGTGTGAGTGTACAGGTGTGTGTGTGTGTACAGGTGTGTGTGTCAGGGTGGGAATGGGGTCTTAGTCACTGTCTCTGGGAGTAGGAAGGTCCGCCAAGCTACTGTAATTATTCCAGGGAGCATGACTCCCCACCAGCAGAGCTAAAATCACAGCTCTCCTGCCTGCCTCCTTCCCACAGCCACTAAAACCCCGAATTTCTTTCTACAGAGGAAATATGGCTGCCCACAGTTGGTATCGCAACTGAAGAGCTACCATAGTTGGCTCTGTTATCCCTGGCCCATCCAGAGCCTGTGCTCAGCCCATCCAAGGGCTCCTCCCAGCCTCCCCCTGCCCTGTCCTAGGAACCAGCATGATCCTTTTTGGCATCAAAGTCATAAAGGGCCAGAAGCAAAACACTTTGCCCATTATACAGATGAGAACACCAAGGCCCAGAGAGCACAGGGGGCCTGGCTAAAGTCACAAAGATGAGTGATGGTGGATGTGCAGTTGTCTTGCAGTTTGGCTTCCTGGCACCCCAGTGCAACCCCCTTCCTCCAGCACCATCCCCAGAGCATCCTCTAAAGAGTTCCTCTGTTTCCCAAACAGGCCTGGGGGTGGACATGGTGGGGAGGAGCACCGGAGGTTTCCTGTCTGGGCCGAGAGTGAAAAGGCTGAAAGAGGGAATGAGGAAGCAGCAGCCAGCAGGCACAAAAGGCTTCAAAGGGTTAGGGCCTCTGCCAAATAGGCTTCACACAGTCCAGCGCAGCCTGGGCCAGGCTCCCGGCCCCACCCCCACCCGGCTGCCAAGGCCATTCATTCTCTGCCTCCCTCCCTGGAGCGCTAGGGGGCCAGGGCATGGGACACAGCTTCCCTGCAATCCTGGGTCATGCCACCCAAGGCGTGAGCTCTGGGAATGTGTCCCACCTCCTGCCACAGCCCAGCCAGCAGTGGTCAAAGCAGGCCAACCCTGTCTTGCCTTTCAGTTGAGAGCAGAATTTTGACTTAGCTGTTGCTTTCCCAGTTTCAGGGCAGGAAAGAAATGTGGATCATAGATAGGGAAACTGAGGCCCAAAGAAGGACCAGAAAGTGGCCAGGACAACACTTAGTATCCACTTAAGTGATGATCTGTTCGTGTAGGTCTCTGACTGCCATGGGATGCTCCCTACATCTGGGAGGCCCCCATTCGCTAAGGGAAGACACAGGAGAGAGAGGGGGGAAAGACAAGCCCCTAGTCTCCCTGTCGGCAAGAGTGGCATGGCGGGGGCACGCGGTAATGCACTCTGGGGAGATTCTGAAAGGGGGCTGCGCCTATGGTGGGCTGTGTAGGCAAAATCTGTGCTGCTAGGTCTCTGTGCTTGCGAGGACAGTTCTTGCACCCTGGAATCTGTGAACCCCAAGGTTGGTGCGCCCCAGAGTCTCCGTGCCCCTCGAATTTTTTGCCGGTCACTTCCCATCTGGCACCCGAGCTCCCGAGTGCGCGCCCCGGGAGAGCTGTGCGCGCCCGGGAATCCGTGCGCTCCAGCTCAGGGCTCCCTTTTCGGTGTCTGCTGCTGGGCACCGGGCGCCCGGGTCTGCGGGGCTGCCCAAGACGCAACTGACCTTGGCGGGCATCAGAACGATGAGCGGCAGCAACAGTAACGGGGTGAAGAACAAGATCACGAAGGACTTGAACTTGGAGACATAGCTCAGCACCGAGGCCATCGCGTTGGGAAGGAGACTGGAGAGGCGAGTGGGGCAGTCGCAGGCTCCGCGGCCTTAAGAAGGGGCCGCAGTCCCCCAGGGGCAAGAGGCGGGGGCAACTCCGCCCCCCACGGTGGGGCCTCCGGGCTGCCCCGGGGCGGGGCCACCCCGCGGGGTCCGTGGGGCCCGTCTGCCCCCAACTCTGCCCCCCGGCGGCGGCGGGAGGCGCCTGCGGACTCGGGCGCTTCGCACCAGCACTCCAGGAGCCGCCCGGGCCCTGGCACCTCAGGACTCGTGCACCCTTTCCTGCGCTGCCGGGGACAGGGCGCGCCGCGGGGCTGCGAGGCGGGGTGTGACCGGTCATTCATTCTGCCAGCTATGACGTGGCCCCCGTCCGCACCCGCACCTGCCCCTTCCTGGGCTCTCCAGGGTCCCAGGGGAAAGTCTCCACCCGCCTCTGGGTCTCTCAGATCTATCTCCTCAATTTCTCCCTCCTTTCACCGTCTTATCTGCGCCCCTACCACCGGCATCCCGGAGGGGTCCCTAGCTGAGACCTCCCGTGCCCTTCGTCACCCCGGCTTCCCCGCCGCGTCCACGCTGCTCTGAGCGGGCCTTTCCCCCGCTCGCCTCCTCCCAGCCCGCGCATCCAGAGCGCTCCCCGGCGATCGCAGAGGAAGCAAGGCCACTGTCCTCCGCAGTCTGGGCGCCTCTCGCCCTCCAGAGGACACCCTCGGCTCCCGGCTGCCCATGCGTGCGCCGCCCGGGCGCCGGACTGAGCCCCAGAAGCCGCGGCTGCCCGTCTGACCCAGGCTATTACCATTTTACAGAGGGAAACGGAGGGGCAGAGGGAGGAGGCGACAGAGGAAGGGACTCTACCAGGGCTCCACCGAGCGGGTCGTTCATTTGGCCCACCGTCTGCGAACATCTACTGAGCACCTGTTGTGCTAAGCCCTTTGAGGGGGTGGAGATACAAGGATGCAGTCGGTTTCTTTCTCCCCTTCTCCTCCCCTGCCAGCCTGTCTTCTCATTTCTGCAGCTTGCCTTTGGGACGTCTTATCCCTGCTTGTGGGTTACCCACAGCCTGCTCCTGAGTGATTACCGACCTTGGTCTTCAACCCAGCCTGGTGCTGGAGTGCCAGATTTCCATTTCTCCAAACTTCCCCAGCCTGCATGTGCCTCAGGCCCTAAAACTCAGCACATCCTTACGCAAGTGCATGGCCCTCTTTCTGCCACCCCCACCTAAGGATACAGATTTCCCCAGATTCGTCATTCATCTGCCTGTCTTATGTCCCTGCCCCACTATGTGATTCTCATCCATCCAACCCTAGGTTTCCCTCCTCCCTTTCTCCAGCCCCAACTGAGCACAATTTGTACCTATATATTTATTGGTGTGATTTCAATTTAATGTCTGTTTTAGTCATCACGGTGTGTCCAGGAAGCACCTTTTACTATGCCTGGTTCAGTGTGTGCACTCGAAACTTTTTCTCTGGGATGTGTGAATGAATGCAAGCACACTATTTCCCTGCAGTAACACCACGGCTTGAAAGGGGGTGTAACCTGGTTGGAGCATGGACTCGAGCTGGCCTGCCTGGGTCTATATCCTGGCCCTACCTCATCCTGTCTGTGTGCCTCAGACAAGTTGCCTTCTCTGCACTTATTTTTTCACAAATGGAGATAATAACACCAACTAGTTTCAAAAGGCTACTTTGAAGATTATATGAGTTAATGCTCAAAGAGTGCCTAACATAGCTCTTGGGCATAAACAATCAGCAAGCATTTTGCAGTAAGTACATGCAAAACCCTATGAGTGGCACGAGCAATGGGGGAAGGCTTCACAGAGGAGGTGGCATTTGGGCTGAGACTTCAAGGCTAAGTAAGTAATTGCCAGGCAGCTGTGGAGGCTAGTCAAAATCCATCAGCCAATGAGAAAGTATTAAAATTGTTGAGAAAAATCCCAAGATATTCAGGAATACTGGAGACCAAAGCACAAAAACAAAACAAAACTAAGTAACTGAAGCAACTGTACCAAGTTCACGGATAGGGAGACCAAACATGTAAAGGTATCCATGCCTCCCAGATTAGTCTATAAATTCAATTCAATTCCTATTAAAATCACAACTGAATTTTCCTTTGATAAGCTAAGTCTAAGATTCAAACTTTTGCAAGGAGCCAAATACATTTGACACTTTCTAGAGAAGTGGCGAGAAATTGCCTATCAGAATTCAAAACTTAGGAAGTTGTAGTAATTGATGTAATCATTAACTATTGGCATGAGGATAGAAAAAGAGAAGACTTAGAATAGAATAAAAGCCTAGAAATAGGCCCATCCTTATATGGAAACTTGCTATACAAGAGAGCTCACACGGGTTATTCAATGCCTACTGGCAGCTGCTAGACCAATTAGTTTTTAGCCGTACACATATGTTTCTTCCACTAAATCTTTCACTGATACACATAGGAATAGAGTGATGATAATATCTAATAAATTAATAAAATTATTTCTGATTTTTTAACCATAGTCTCATTTAATTATTCCCAAAAGCTGAACATGAGTTCAATTTACACATGCAAATTCATTTACCAAAGATAAATAAATTTGGTGTGCTTTTTATCATACTCCTGTTTACAGAAAACTTACAACTTTAGCCTATTATATTTAATAACAAATGAAGCAATGAAAAGGAGCATATCCGTTATATTTGTATTGATACCATCATAAAATGGAATAAGTATATTAGTGTAAATCATTTTATCTCAGTGTGGCTGCTTTTAGTAACCTATCATCAGGGTGTGTTCTGTTCTAATTTCTGGTTGTTTAAATAATATTCCTCAAAATAGGAATTCAAGCATTAGAATATCTTTCTTGAACATAAAAAAATTATATAACTAGAAATATGTTGTTATTAGTGTATGCAAAATTAAAACTATTTTGGAATATTTAGTTGTAATGATATATATTACCTAACTGTGTGATGCAACTCTTATCCCCATCTGAATACTTTAATATAATTTTAATCTTAAAACTGAGGTAGTAAAAGTCTACCTTCCTGTACAAGTTTTTTAATTAGGTGTGTTGCATCATCAAGCTCAGTTCCAATTTGTAGTTGTTACTTTCTGGTAAGAATTAATTGACGTGTACAATCTAAATTTTTGAAAATTTAAAATTTCAGTGTGGGGGTGAATAAACAGAAATGGGGATATTGAAGAAAATAGAGATGAGAATTCTCTTGGATGCAATTTCTCAAAAAAATAAAAAACAAGACTCCAGACATTATACAAATATAGTAACAGTTTTTCAACCCCACAAAATCCAAATACAGCCATAGCAGAGTTTAAAGCAGAAACCTGTTGCCATGCTGAGTCTTATAGGCCATCTCTCTAGCAAAGTCAATGAATTACAAAACCATCTAGTGAGTGAAAGCCATTTACAGAACATTCAGTCAGCCGCTAAAAGGATATCCATTAATTTTTTTAAATGAGAAAAGCTGAGAGTATTAATAAGGTTGTTAAATAAGCTTAACATTTTCAGCTGGTTATAATGCCCAACTTTGAAAATGCATACAAAGTAGCATTGCTCAGTGCAGACTAGGAAATCATAGATTATTCTTAAAATATGCAAGTTGATACACTGTTGATGCTAAGTAGATGTGGGATGCCAAGTTCATTTCTCCAGGTAAATATATCTCCCAGCCAGATACCACTATATGCCACAGAGCGGATAAAGAAGCAGAAGTCACTGTTTAGCAAATTTAATAAAAAATGCTGGTACGCATGCACACCTCTTAGAATGGCTAAAATAAAAAATACTGACCAAGTGATGGTGATGTGTAGCTACTGAATGGCTCATACTGTGGTGGTGAGAAGGTGAAATAGTAGAGACATGCTGAAAAATAGTTTGACCATTTCTTGTACACTCAAACATACATTTACTGTACAACTCAGCATCACATCCTGGGTATTTACCCCAGAGAAATGAAAAGGTATGTTCACACAATAAACCTGTATGTAAATGTTCATAGCAAGTTTATTTATAAAAGCCCCAAGCTAGAACAATCCACATGTCCTTCAGCGGGTAAGTGGGAAAACCTATAGTCTATGCATGCAGTGGAATATTATTCAGCCATAAAATATATATATATATATATTTGGGTGGATCTCAAGGGCATTATGCTCAGTGGAAAAAGCCAACCTCAAAAGGTTACATTTTTAGACCATTCTGCAAGTGGAAAAATCAGAGGGAGGCCAGTGGTTGCAGGGCTAAGGGTTGGGGAAAGATGTGACTATAAAAATAACTGGAATGAGTCTCTCTGTGGTGACTGAACAGATCTACACCCTAATTGTAACAACGGACACACGAATCTGTACAAATGCTAATATTTCATAGAACAACACACACACACACACACTCAAATTGTGCAAGTGAAAGTGATTAAATCCAAATAATGTCAGTAGTCGAGCTGCTAGTATTGTACCAATGTTGATTTCCTTTTTTGTAGAGCACACTATGACTCTGTGGAATGCTATCATGGAGGCAATCTGAACAATGATGTATGAGAACTCTTTGTACTATTTTTGCAACTTCTTATGAGTTAAACTCTCTTAAAATAAAAAAAATCATTTGTAAATTGCAGTAAATAAATAATATACTTTAGACTGATGAATCTAATTCTTCCCAGTTCAAATTTTGTGACTGCTATTGTAACAGAGAAAATGGTATTACTGATGAGATTGTGACATGCATAAGATATGCCTAGGAAGGCAGCTGGTGAATAGATTTTCTTAGACTTTGGACATTTTCATTTGAGTCTGTTTGCACATATTTGGGCATGGAATGTAATATCTCTATGGCTAAGGCTTCTGCAACGTCTGGTCACAAGAGCAGGTGTCATGTGTTTCCATGCTTTAACTTAGAAACACTGGTTTTTTTGTAAACAAGCTTTGGTTTCTAAAAAGTCAGGGCCTGATTTGCTCAGATATTAGGTGTTGCCATTAAAAGAGAGTATTGGTCAGCTTCCCATAGGTTAGGTTTGCAACAGCAAATATTTACTCCAAGGCTGCCAGTAAGCGGGGAGCCTGTGGTCTTACAACTCTGTTTCTGGCTGTGAGCAGACTGAGCAAGCTCCAGACTCGCCTCATTCTGGACTGTGGGTTGGCTTCACCTGCTCTCTCATCCCCAAACCCAGGCTGAGGAGGCAGACACCTTCAGGGACATGTTGTTCTCATGGCAGAGCGTAGGAGAGGGCTACGGGGGGTCTTGCAGCATCTCTGAAGCTTCTGCTCAGCTCCAGCATACCTTACACTGCTCACGGTCAACTAGCCAAAGCAAGTCCTATGGCCAAGTCCAAAGTCAGTAAGGCGGGGAAAGGTACTCTGTCTACAGGGAATGGTGGCAAAGGTGGTGAGGAAATTAATAATTATGAACAAAAAAAACATATGACCTACCTCACATGATAAATATTATGAAGTCCAGGGCATTACACTTACATCTTTTAAGTGATGTGTGTGGAAACAGGATCAACTTATCTGAGTCATATGTTCTTGGTTTACAAGAGTTATATGAATTCCAAAGTGAGATGGTGGTTACAGGATGCAAATTAACATAGCTATTCGAACTGGAAAAATGAAATCAGACTTTTTCTTGACTGAAAGCAACTGATTTGGATGATTAATTTGCCAATAGACTGACTTTGTCAATCAGGTTTTATAGAGTTTTCTCATAAGCCAACTGAGCTCACTTTGGAGCTCTGACGTTTTGACACTAGTATAGTTAAATCACATGACAATGGAAAATCATGTCCTATTCTAGTGCATATATTAAAATTCCAAGATCTCTACTGAGTTGTTTTTTAATTGCTGCTGTTACATTTTTAATTTCCAAGAGGGCCTTTTTGCTCTACCAATAGTCTTTTTTATAGCATTCTCTTCTTGTTTCAGAAAGCATCATCTAAAAATTTTTTCTAAGTATATTAATGTCCGTTCTTTTGAAGATTTTTCATTATGATATTTTTCCAATGTCCAAAGATGGAAAATCCTAAATCCTAACTCACAAGAGAATGGATTAACAACTTCAGGCACAGCCATAGAACTAGATAACCTTTCAGCAACTAAAACGAATTAACCACAACTATCTGTCTGAATGTGGATAAATCTCAAAAACTCAAGGCTGGGGGTGGTAAGTAAGCTATAGAAATACATACACATTTTAATTCCACTTATACAAGATACAACCAAATGTGAAAACTGTATTACATATTGTTTAGGGGTCCTTACATAGGTAGTAAACATTTAAAAGCCATGCATGGGAATAATAAACTCCAAATTCAGGAAAGCAGTTACATATCAGGAGGCAGGGAAACAGAACTGGAGCACACAAGAGACTTCAACTGTTATTTCTAATATTTTCTTTATTAAGCTGAGTAGTAGGTGACCAGACAGTCTTGTGTTTTTTTGTCCTGGTAGTTTTACGTTTTCATAATTTTTTATTTATATGAAATAACTGAGGAGATTAGTTCAACAATAAATTTAAAGTTTGTAGCAAGATCACATTTTATTTAAAATAGAAAGGGAACCTGGAAGGTCAGTTCTCTGGTTAAAAAGTTAGCAAAAAATTTACAAGGCCAGCAGAGAAGATATCAACAAGGCCCTAGAGGGCATTTACAAGGTGTGAGTAAGCAAATAATCCAGTTTTACTCAATTTTAACTCAAAAAGAACAGCACCAAGAATGTGGTTGTCCAAAAAACAATCAAGAAGGAAAATCATGCAAGAAAAAAGGAAGATTCCCTAGCATGCTAAAATGAGTTCCTTTATTACAATCCCAAAAGGAGGGATATATGGACCTAATTTAGAAATTGGCATGTGTATGTGGTACTTTACATCTGCCCTGGGAATTGTACAGAGCAGCCCTGGAAATATGGGTGGAGGAAGGAGACGGGGTGGGGGTTTTGGATTGTGTATAAATGTGGGTGTTTTCCCAGGTGCTCGCCCTGGAATTCCCTGATTACACTGACCATCTGGAGTTTCTTTCTGCCAGCTAGGCTACTGTCAAGGTAAAATAAGTCAATGTGGGTCTTAAACGAATCACCTTACTTGTTTTTCCTGTCAGCACCCCCACGTGGAAGTGTCCCCAGGAGGAAAGATGGCAGAGTTCATCCTCCTAATGACATTTCCCACCTGGCAATCAATGAGCGTCACTACAGTCATCCTCGTGGCAGCCTGGCAACTTCTCAATATAGTACACCAACACTTGGGTTAAATCAGTACGTAAATTATTAGGACAATAAAATGCTTCTCAAAGAAGCTAAGGAACAGACTGTGTGAAAGGTGGAAATGGGATGAATATCTTGGATTTATGGCTAAATATGGTGAACTGAACACAGGCATTTAATTCTGCGTTCCTCCAATCCATTAGAAAAAGATTAAGGTACAAAATGATATGAACACACAAGTACAAATAGAAGAAAAGAGACAACAAAGCAATTGTGAGCAATGGAGGAGGAGCTGACTTGGCTGAGAGGAAAAGGCAAAGACAAAGGTGCTTGCATATGGGGTGCTGAGGAGAGCATGCATTCATTCAGAAAATTTTTGTTGAGTGCCTAATATGTCCCAAGCAATGTCCTAGTCACTGGGGATATAGCAGTGAACAAAACTGAAAAAGATGCTTTTCCCCATGGAGCAACAGTCTAGATGAGAAAAGATAAAGAAAAAATAAATCAAATATATAGTATGATGAGGATTAAAAAAAAAGCATGGAAGTGGAATATACAATACCATGGAACGGAGCAGAAATGTTCTATGGGGTGGCCTGGAAAGGCCTGAACGGGATGTCTTATGAGAAAAGCACTGAAGGAAGTAAAGGAGCTGTCAGGACAAATGGCAGGCAGTGATGCCCTCGTGTGGTGGCAGCATGCACAATTAGTTCATTGAACAGCAAGGAGGCCAGTGCCGCTGCAGCAGAGTGAGCAGGTGGGATGAGCAGGGTATGAAACCTCCCTGTGTTTTGTCATCACATCACCTCCTCTTCTGTCTCTAATCAGCTCTCTCTGTGCCTCCCTTCTTTTAAGGATACTTGTGATTATATTCAGAGCCCACAGAATCCAGGATAACACCCTATCTCAAGGTCTTTAATTTAATCCCTGCTGCAAAGGCCCTTTTGCCAAAACACAGATTCCAGGCATCAGGGCCCAGAAATCAAGGGGCATCATTGTTCAGCCTCCCACAGTAATCTCTAGAGCAACAACTCTAGAGACACAGCTGAAAAGCCAAGGATAAATTAAAACAGAATTCTAAGAAGTATTCAAACAATCCAAAGAAGGGAAGAAAGGAGTACAAAGGAATAAAAAACAAGGGACATACAGAAAAAGTGACTATAATGTGGCAGACCTAAATTCAACGATATCAGTCATTTCATTAAATGTCAGTGTTCTAAGTACTCCTATTAAAAGATGAATGCAGAGCATTTCCCAAACTCTTGCTTTCTGGCAAAAAGAAATAGAACATTCCTTCCAATTGCTCACTACACCCAGAAGAAATAAATGGTGAGTATCTATCTACCCAAATGCCGTGCGCTGTTCCACTCCCCTGTACCCAACCTTCAGTCTGCGCCTTACCCCGCCCTCACCCCCCAACCCACACTCATTCCCCCTCAGGTCTCCCCTTGCCATGAACCCAATCTGATCCAACCACCCGCTACCCCAGCTGAAATGGATCATATCCCCCCCACTCGCCTCCGTGGGTGAGATTTATCTTGTTTATAAAGTTCAACTTGATAAATTATAGTGGTATAAATACTCCCACCAAGCCAATTTCAAGCTACCCACAAGCCCTCGTGAATATGGGCACAGTAAGATCTCAGAGCAGGTGCGACCCGCAGCCCACGTCAAGGAGCCCCAGCGCGGGCCAGTGAAGAGCACGTGACACTGGGGACAAGGTGGAGAGAAACTCATAAACACAAGGAGGATGTTTTCATTCAAGATGTGAATATAAACTTCCATTTATAAAAATTAAAAGACACTAATTTTTCTCTAAAATGAGGTCTCAGTGGCTGTGCATCACCAACTTACTTATTTGCAGTAAGTTCACCTCTTTTCCTGATAGTAAAAGATGCTCAGGCTGGAAGCTTTTCCCTTTCAACCCCCCAAAATGTGACAACAAAAGATTTGACATGTGTGGTCATTTTCCTGTGTCCCATGAGAATTGGCAGCAACTAAGGTGGCCAATCCACAATTAAGATCTAAGAAGCCATCTGGGAGAGGGAGAAGGTACCTGAACACTGACCTTGAACTGTCCGTTTGGGGCGCTGGGGAAATGTCCATTTAGGAAAAAGAGGGGAGCTGTGATTGCTGATTGGATGGAGGGAAGCGGAGGGTGAGGAGGTGTTTTAACCAAGAAAAAGAGCTGTGATTGTATGAAAACAGACCTCACAGAAGGAAGGGAAGGGAAAAGTACTTGGAGCACAAATGCAGACAAAATGCCATGGAACTGCTGTTTCCTGCCCATGTGTTTAAGACAAGGTGCCTCTCCTTTGCATGCCAGCTAAGCAGGAGTCAGCTGGGCATCCCTGACGTTGCTGCCCAGCCAGGCCTGGAGTCCACCTCAAACACAGTCACAGCTATTCCCAAGCTTGAATTCCATCCAGAGACTAGTCATCTGATGCAATTGCATGTGATCTGAAAAACAAACTCCCACCCAAGCATGTTGTTTTTGAAGAGACTGCAATCTCAATGCTCATGTCTTCTAGGACTGAGACCCACTCCAACCACAGGATCCTCCTAAAGACACAACCATCCAAAGTGTGCACAGTTCCACCATGTAATTTTAGTCTGGGAAGTGAAATACTTCTGTCGTTACATCATTTTCGTTAGCATAGTGATCCCTTAAAAATCCTTTGTTTTTAAGTGTTTTAAAGTGATCCTTTATTTTCCCAACTAAGATCCCCTCTCAAAGCCAACTATGGAAATAATCTTTTTTTAATATTCCCTCCTATCTTCCATAAATTTGCACAGCTTATACACACAATTTCTCATTTCATCCTCAAAACAATAATGTAGTATACATATATCATTCCTGCTTCCTGATCCAGCCCAGAATTTCTCTCCTTCCCCATTCCCTCCTCCCAGTAACAGGTAACATTGGGCAGCAGGGCCAAATGACATCTGAGGGTTGTGACAACCCTGTGACCACCCTTACTCTCCTCTTCTGACCCCACAGGCCTGACCCAAGGAGTCTTCTGACAGCTGCCAAGTGGGCAGCCACAGTGTGCTGGAGAGGAATTCTAAGCTCACAATAGAGCAGTTCTCATGTAGTTTTATGGGATTGGGGTTGGGGAGGGTTTGGTGACCAGCCAAAGACTAGTGGCAGAATGATGAAATCATACATGCCCACAGCACTGATTCATGTCGTGGTGGGAATGGGGACAGGCTTTTGTGCCAACCAGAATGTGCCTGGTTACATAGTCCAGTTAAAAATAGTGATGACTCAGGAGGGGGCCCGGTAGTCAAAAGGAAATTTTGCTTCATTTGAAATATTCTAACTTTTTCAATACAAAGCATATTCATGCATTAGTTATGCAATTATGTTGTCTTTGAAATCAAAAGAAAATCCCATTGCTGCTGCTGTGAGGGCTGTCGGGTTCTAGGGTGAGGTGGGGGAGATTCTAACTTCTGCTTTAATTACCTTAGACCTGCACCCTCACATCCGTTCAGGTCAGACAGCGTTTGCTTGGCCACTCCCGCAGAGCACAGCGCTACACTGCCTACTAGGCACAATGCTCATGGGTCCCTCTGGCAGAAGGTGATTCATCAGAAACAGCCTGATGAAAGAAATGATGGATCTCAAAGCACTTAAATCTCAGATCTGTGGTTGGGTAGCGGTGAGTTATGGTGACAGACAAACAATTAACTATAACCAGAGATGAAGGAGGTCCTCCATCAGTGATAACAGGACTTGGTCAGTTTGGTGGAATTCTGATACATAAGGAAGGGCTGGTGCAGGGGTGGGACAGTCTAGAAAGGAGATATCTTGGAAGGAAACGAGGACGTAGGTGAGAAAACTCATGGTCATTTCCACTTCCACTGCTAAACCCCACACCCCCAACATTTATTCTTGTCCTAGGATGTCTCACCTATGAACACCCCTTTTACATCTCTACCACCACCACCACCACCCATTCTGGGGATCTCAGCAGGAGACAACATGTGTGAAACATCAGGTTTTTTCATTATTATTGACATGCACAAGACCTCCTCCCCCAGATAGCCAGGAGTGGGAAGCAAAGGTCAAAGGGATTAAGGAACCTGCCCAGCTGATGAGGAAGGGAATTACAGTGCCAACCCAGGTCTCTCTGACTCCTCCTGGCCCAGTGCCTCGTCCCCCACCAGCTATCAAACCTCTGAATCAGATCAACCTGGTTTGAATCCCAGCTCTGCTATTCACTGTGTGACCTTGGGCGTAGTACATAACCTCTCTGTGCCTTCATTTCTCTAGAGCAATTCTTACACCAGCAGCTGTTGGGCAGATTGAAAAAGGTAAATGCCTGTAAAATGCTTACATAATGCCTGGAGCATAGAAAATGTTTAAGCATTCACTGGCTGTTACCACCTATGTCTTTGATCATTATAATCATAGCATGCTTCTCTCATTCGGTACCTGAATTTCAGCATCTACTGGGAGGCTGGAGCCCATACCTGGGCCTTTTCCTTAATCCCATTCTCCTCTCAGAGAGACTGCTCCCACCACCTTGCAGACTTCCCAAGATTCTCTTGGCCTTTTTGGGCCTTTCCCCAACAGGATGGCTGGGAGTCCTTCTGTTAGCACAGCTGTTTCTGGGGCCAGGGAAGCTCTAAAGACCCCAGGAAGGGTACACACTAGAGTGGGTCTCTTGAGTGGGCATGAGGGGCCATAAGCAGCCTCCGAATTCCTGTTCCCACATTCCCAAGGCCCCCCATCCCACAGGCCACCACACTTTTCTCTTCCTTTCTCTTCCTACATGATTCCCTGGGCTGCCCAGATGAAGAGCTTGTCAGCAAGGTAGGCTTAGGTGGGCTTTCCTGCAAGCTCACCCACAGGGGGACATTAGAGCTGGGAGCTCACTGCATCCTAGACCCCAGTCCCAAGCCTCACTCCTGGGGCCAGGTCCCCTCCATCGCTGGCAGTTCACCCAGGGTCCAGGAAGTGACCTGGAGGAAGCTTGGGACCTCCTGGGACTTCCATCCACTGACCCCAGCTCTCTCCTCGGCAGCAACCCAGCCCTGGTCTTTCTTCCATGAGCCCCGAGTGTCTGTCCCCACACGATACATCCCTACTTCCAGAATCCCGACTCAAGCTGTCTGCCCCCACCCTCTTAGTCTTCAGATGGGAAAGCCAAGGGCCAAGGCTTGAGTCGCAGTGCTCACCCGGGATCTCAGAACCAGCCTTTTCCTCCTGCACCAATGGCTCCTGAGTTCTGTGCACGTTAAAATCACCTGGGGCCTCTCAAAACCTCCAAAGTCCTGGCCACGTGCCGGCCCAGTGAAATGACATGCCCTGGGGATGGGCAGGCATCAGTGATTTTCTGCGAGTTCCCCAAGTGATTCCAATGTGTGGACCAGACTGGAAGCCACTGTCCTCCCACCCAGCACCAAGAGCCCCGGGAGACGGCCAGGCCCACGCTAAGTGCTCTGAGTCCTTATTACCCATGCTCACCCCAGTGATCTCTTTTTGATTTCTGATATTCTGAACATGAGGAAGAAATTCTTCATGGATTAGTGAAAAGCTACTCAACATTATCAGCTATTATAAAGTTGCATAAACAGTGTGCTCCCTAAAGTTGAAATAAACTAAAATGCTTACACAAGGCCCAGACTCGCACGAAAGCTCTTGTGGACACAATTTCTGGGACCACTTGCACTCAAGTCTCCTAGGTCCCCAGCTGAGTCCCAAAAGGCTAAGGTGACTTAGGCTGCTGGTTAATTGCACTGTCAGGATTCTAACTCAGATCTCCTGACCCCCTGACCATTCCTGGAGGCTACTTTGCCTGGACTCAAAGCCTGATTCTGTGCCTGTTGACTATGCACATTCCCTTACCCCTCTGTGCCTCTGTTTCTTTATCAGAAGATGGGGTTGATGAAAATAGAAGATTCCTCAGTTGCCTGTCACCTGGTTAGCATTTCAGTAGTGTTTGCTGTACAAGGTATGTTGGAGATAGTATGGGTTCAGTTCCAGACCACTGCAATAAAGTGAATATCACAATAAAGTGAGTCAAATGAACTTTTTGGATTCCTCATGCATACAGAAGTTATGTGTACACCCTACTGTGGTCTATGACGTGCACAATAGCATTACATCTAAAAAAGAGTACATATCTTACTTAAAAAATACTTCATTGCTAAAAAAATGCTAACCAGCATCTGAGCTTTCAGAGAGTCATCATCACTGATCACAGATCTCCGTAAAAGATAATTTAAAAGTTGGAAATATTGTGAGAATTACAAAAATGTGACACAGAGACACAAAGTGAGCAAAGCTGTTGGAAAAATTGCGCTGATAGGCTTGCTCAATGCAAGGTTGCCACCAACCTTCAATTGGTAAAAAATGCAGTATGTGTGAAGTGCAATTAAACAAAGCACAATTAAACGAGGCTTGCCTGTAATAATTCACAAATGAGGAAAGAGAAGTTCAGGGAGATAGGCGATTGTCCTAGGTCACCAAGCTGCCAAGTGGTGTGGCCCCAACGCCTGCAGTCTTGGCACACACCACCCTGCCTCCCCAGTTCCTCCTAGGCCCTGTTTTCCAAGTCACGAGCAACCAGGATGAGATCAGGGTGCAGGAAGCCCAGGAGCTGCCCTCAGGGAGCAGCTTCAAGTTCAGCATCTCTCTCCTGCAGAGGAAAGACCCGCAAGAGGAGCAGGGGGAACAGGCGGAGGTCCATGTTTTGTGGGAGTGGATGGAGATCTGGATGCAGTGAGGGTGGCCAAATGCAAAAATGCAATTGGCAATTTTTACCAATTGAAAGTTGGTGGCAACCTTGCATTGAGCAAGCCTATCAGCGCAATTTTCCAACAGCCTCACTGTGGAAGTGGATGGAGATCTGGATGCAGGGAGGGGAGGGGCTGCTGCCCCAGGCAGGCCTGCCTCTTGCTCCCACCCTCTGGGACAGAAATGCTCAGGGTGACAGCACAGACCCAAGGAGGGGGCAGGGACAGGCTGGGCTGCTCCTGCTGCTGAGGGGCTTCCTGGGAGCGCCCACCACAGGAACCGTGGGGCAGCCCTGGCCTGGAAGTTCTGGAAACTACCCCCTCCCTGGAGCTGTGGGCAGGGTTGCCAAACACTCAGTTTTGTTTCTGTGTCTGCAAGAGCCGAAACTCACAGGACGACTCCAGAGACCATAACATGGAAGGAGAACTGCAGTTCTGCAGGAAAGGGTAAGAAATTGCTGTCTCTAGCGGCCTCCTGGGGCTAGCTGGTGAGAGGCGCAGACAGGATAATCGTGTTTCCCAAGTGAGGCAAAAAGGGGCCGTGCGTATAAACGTATAAGCGATGTGAGGAGGGACAGCGTGGGTACTGGGGCCCCCAGGGTAGGCAGGCTGAGACTCAGTAGATCTCAGAGATGACGATAGGCAGGCAGCATGAACATCGCTGAACTCACCCCTCTCCCCCGAGACGTTTCGGATTGTCTCAGACAGTCCTAAAGCAAATAGCCAGCCTAATTGTCCCTGCTTGGGCAGGCCACACTTCTCAGACCTTGGATCCTAAGCTGGAATTCCAATCATATGGTTTTCACACCAGTCTTTGAAAGAAAGGGGCCCCCGGAGACGCTCCAGGGCCCCCCAGCCTCACCTTGAGGGAGCTCTGAGTGGGTACTGGGACGGAGCAGGGGCCAGGACCTCCCCTCCCCTTCCACCTCCCCACCTGAGGCTGGGACCAGGGTGGATCCTCCCCAGAGAGCTTTGCTCCAGACGGACCAGCTGACTCTCTGGTGTCTGAACCAGCTCGGGAAGAAAAGCTGAGGTGACAGGGCAGGTGGAGCGGAGGGGAAAGGGGCCGAGCCGGCAGACTGGCAGGAATGGAGAGAGGGGAGGTGACGCTGCCCATGTGTTCTCTGCGGCCGCGCTGAAGCCAGGAGTCGGTTCCAGCCAGAGGAGTGAGGCGCTGGTCCTGCTCTCTGGCCGCATCCCGTGGGCAGGGACTTGGGCTTGCAACTCTCGTCATCATTCGGGCTTCCAGGGCTGCAGCCCCTGCGTTCCCTGCCCCCGAGGTGCCACAAGCACGAGCTGATTGAAGCGAAAGGGGGCATTCCTTGGTGTGAAGGAGAGTTAAATGCTGCTCCAGAACTGGGAAGCTCAGACGCTTGCATTCTTTGGGGTCTCCAAGAAGGGACTCGGGGCATCTCTGTGGGTTGCACGGGTGAGCCTGGAGGTGGGCGGTAAGTGGACGGCCCTCTGCAGGTTTTGGGGAGCTCTTGCTGTGGAGCTTCTGGAAGCAGGCATTACCCCTGCAGGAAGCATGGGCTTGGCAGGCCTGGATTCCCAATCAGCTGTGGGCTGAGCAGGGGAGCACTTGAAGTAGGACAAAATATTTGAAAGATCATTATTTCCGTTTCAAAACAGCTATACTGAGATATCATTAACATAGAATAAACTGCATTTGTGGGACATTTCTAACGTGCACATTTGACATGTGTGACACATGTTTATACCCATGAAACCATCACCATAACCAAGATAATAAGCCTGTCCATCTCCCCCAGCAGTGGTAATCTCTCCTCCGGCTCCTTCTCGCCCACCCCACTCACCCTGTCTAGAGCAGCTTCTCACTTACTTTACGATTTTGCATTGTTCTGATTTGGGACCAACATGAGGAAAGGGAACAGGTAGTCATCTTCATAATTTCGGTGCTGGAGGCCTTGAAAGATCATAATCCAGTAGCCCTGGGGGCGAAATATGCTTCCATGTATTATACCATGAAATATTTTCTTCACGTTTGATCCTGCAGCCAAAAAAATGTGCCCTCTGCCCAGCTGCCCCCTCTTGTCGTCTGCTCCAGGTGTGAGAACCCCTTCCTGCAGGCAAAGGTGGCTGAGCACAGAGAGAGCTGGCAGGTGGGGAGCAAAGGAGGGACAGAGCTGGGAGCACCGGGCTGAGTTGGAGTCTGTCCTCACTGCAGCAGCTGGCCGGGCTGCCATGTGCAAGTCATGTGGCCCCTGCCAGATGCTGTGAAGTGGAAACTAACTCTTTCTGCCTTTTTCATGCTAAACGGAGCCTATGTCTGATTTACTCTTTGTAGCCCTTTCCCTACAGGCTTATGGGTTCAGCCAAGGCAAGGCGTCCCTGTTCAGGAAAGGTTGAATGTTCTTTTGAGATTTGTGAAGATGGAAAGCAGGAAAGGAAAGCTCCAGGAGACAGTCAAGGCTAAGGTCAGTTAATGGCTGACTTTCCTTTCTTGCTTCTTCATGTCAACCCCTGTGGGCCCCTTGTGTGTCTTTCTGGAGATGCCCAAGCTCAGACATCTGTTTCAACTCAATGGGTCCCACCAGCACTTCTTGATTTTTAATAAAGAAGCTGGGGCTACAGGGCTACCCAGGTAACCATGCCTGATCCCTGCCCAAGGAGCTCACAGACCCAAACTTAAACTTCATGAGCCCAGGCAGATGTCACAGAAGGCTGCAGGTGCTGGGATCCACATTTTTCTGTCTAGGTGCAGTGTGCAAAGAGACAGCAGGTCATGCCAGAGGACTGCCTGGAGTTTCATGAGGTGAGAGTCAAGTGTGAGTCTCCTTTACAGCAAAGCAGCCAACATGGGAGCAGAGAGAGGGACAGGATTTCCACCTGCCCTATCCTTTCTCCCCCAAGTTGGAGAACAACTGAGAACTAGCTTAACAAAGGGGTACAGGGCCTCCTGTTCCCCAGGTGCTGGTCAGAAGGGCTTGCTTATTCTGTCACACAAGTATCTTGAGTTTGAATCAGAGATATGTGGTGAGCACAAAAATGAGAGGGTAACTGACTACTCCCCATCAAAACACCCAGACTGATAACCAAGACACCTATACACTTACATAATTTACTTCTTATGGCCCTTGTTAATTGTCTCCACTCCAGTTAAACAAGCCCATTGCTCCCCTTTATGCTAACTACTCTCCAGACACAAAGTCCACGTTTAGCTGTTTCTTCTGATACTTAGATCCATATTTTTCAAGCATCATCCTATACTGCAATTCTTTTTTCCTAAATTTTATATACTATCATAAGGATTTGGGGATATGGATTTCACTTTCTTATGCCATCTATCCTACACATGCTTCCAAGGTTCTGTTCTCCATCCTCCCGATTTATTGATATCATCCATTGTGGTTCAATCAATATTCAGTGTTACATTATAAAGAGAATGTAAATATTATAAATGGCTATACCACACAAATTGCAATTACATTTGCTTTCTTCTGCAGCTTTTTGTTTTTCCTGGAGTTAATAATTGCTTTAATTTTTCATTTGCTTCAATTTCTATATATCAATCACTAAATTATCCCTAAAACTTTCTTCCAGATCTGAAAATGACCCCTGATCTTGGTACAATCAAACACATCAGGTAATCTATTCATTTCATTATGGGGCATGTTGCTCCCCAGGCCTGATGAGTAGCTGTCATTCTGGAAATTTTGTCCACTCTCTCCAGGGTTGGGAGTTCTGTTCCCCAAATTTCAGGTTCAGGTCTTTCTCTTTCTGGTTTACTCCTTCTTTCGTAGAGCATATCTTTGAATAGTTTCTTGAGAAAGAAAGCAAGAGAGGCTAATTTTTCAGTCCTGTATTGTCTGGAAATGACAGCTTGGACAGCTATAGAGTCTATCTACTACCTTAAAATTGTTAATGGTATTACAAAATTTTTCAAATACGAAAGTAGAGAGCTAATATAAAAAAACCCTATGTATTAATCACCAGATACAATAACCAAACATTTTCAATATTTTCTTTATCTACCCTTTTGTTGTTTTTCCTTTTTTGTTTACTCCTGAAGTATTTTAAAGCAAATCCAAGATATCCTGTCATTTCACCCATCATTCTTTAATACACATCTTAAAAATAGTCATTTTCTTACTTAACTACAGTGCCTTTATCACTCCCAACAATATTAGCAATAAGACGCTTTTTTACCACCTTTTTTGGAGCCTTCAATTTGCTATGCTTGCTCATTACTACTGCTGTTTCTTTTTCCTCTCTTGCCTTCTATTGGATTGAGGAAATTTTCTTTCTTTTTGCTGTTCATTACAATATTTTTAATTGATATATAATTGACATATAACACCATGTAAGTTTAAGGTGTACATATTTGATACATTTACATATTGCAATGTAATATATATACATATATAGCAATATATACCATAGCATTAGCTTTATCATGTCACATACTTACCATTTCTTTTTTGTAAAACAGTTAAGATTTAGTCTTAACTAAGAACAGTTAAGATTTAGTCTTAGCCACTTTAAAGTCTGTAATACAGTATTATTGGCTATAATCACTATATTGTGCATTAGTTCCACCTTGTTTTCACATAACCCGTCTTTAGTCATTAATAGTGTTGCTTTATGCAATTCATGCTTCTTCAGATATTATCTCACATTTGCCCTTTTCTTTGCTCCCATTCTTTCTTGAGTCCCAAGCTTTCCTCCTGGGTAAGATTTCTTCTTTCCTGAAATAGGTTTCTCAGTAGTTTCTGCAGCAAGAACCTATGACTGGTAAGTCTTTAGTTGCCTAAACATATACTTCTTTTTTCTCTATTCTCGAATGGTAGTTTAGCTGATTATCAAATTCTAGGTTAACAGTTTTCTCTTAACATTTTGAAGATTATTGCACCATCTTACTACCTCTGTGACTGCTGTTGATAGGTATGCTTTCTGTGTAGTGGACATTCCTTTGCATAGCACCTTTCTTATTGGTTGATTTCAAAATTCTCCTTGCCTCCCATTTCCTGTGGTTTCACTGCGTTGTATCTGTAAGCTGCACCCACATGCAACAGTCTCAAACTCTCAAAGGCCTCAAATCAAAAGAGGGGGGTTTATTTTTGTTCATCCTGCTCAGAACAATATGCTCAAATGTGTTTCTTTCTTTCTCTCTCTTTTCCTCAGGATTTTTCTGCCTGAATCTAATGATTTATGTCCTTAATCAGTTCTGAAATTTCTCAGCTTTAATCTCTTGGTATCCCTAACTCTCCCTAACTTTCCCATGTTCTCCCAAGTCTTTCTGTGGAATATATTGGATGTATATTAGGCCTTGTTCTAGCTTCATGTCTCTTAACATTTCACATTTTCTATTTCCCTCTTCTATATTCTGGGTAACTTCCTCAACTCTACCTTCATGTTTATTCATTCTTTCTTGGACACATCTAATCTGCTGGTTTTGGCCCACCCATTAAAATATTCTACTTGTTGCTCCTTCAAAGTCCTTTTTCATAAGATCTTAATCCTTTCTCTTATTTTAATATTTAATCATTCTCTTGTTTCTAATTAATTTTACAGCATCTATCCTATAGTTCTACCATTTGAACTTCTTGAAACTAATCCTGCTATTGGTTGTATCTATAACTCTTACTCAAGAAAGATTTTTTCCTTTTAAGTTTGAACTGTGAGTTTCTATTGGGTGGGACCCTACCTGTAAGAATCTTGTATGACCTAGTTTGAGGTTATGTACCCTCCAGAAGGCTTTTGTGATTGCTTCTGCCAGACTTACCAATTTTTTATGTTAATTCTTCTGCTTAGGTAGTCCCAGACCATGAGGTTAATGTAAGTCTGAACCCCAAATACAAGAATATCATGAGCCTGTGATTTTGAATTTTCAGGAGCATGAGTTTTTCTTCCCCACACTCAAATTCCAACCCAAGATAGATGAGTTTCATTGTCACTTTCCGTTCCTGATTAGCTGGTTCTTTTCTCTTAGCCACTATAATTCAGCCTTCAAGGTTCCCAGCTTTACAGAAGTGAGGGGAATCTTGTTCCTGTTCCCCACCTTGTACAGTTGGGACTTTCCTCTCATCCAAGCCCTTAGTTACAGGACCGACCTCACATCTCCTCCCAAAGTGTCAGCTCGTGTACTTAACAGGTCAGCAGTTCATTCCTGGAGCATGGGTCTTTCTTTCTTTCTTGCAAAGTCAACTGTCAACATAAATGCATGTTTGTCATACTTTATCCAACATTTCTAAGTTCACAGGGGGAAGCATTCAGGTTACCTAGTCTACTATATTGTCCAACCATTAAAACTAAAGCCATTTTTTCAATTTGATGTATTACTCACAATTACAGGATGAATGTTATACTATCTCAAAGTCTAAGAAATATTTGCCAACTGGAAAGCCGAGAATTCCTCCTCTATCCCTTCCAAGTCAAGCTGCTAAGGATCAAACTTCCACAGCAAAGATGTCCATCCAAACACAAAAAATAGACACAGATTTCCTCTTCTTTCTGAAAACTCAACAAAGCAAGCATCAAGAGGCACAAACAAAACCATGGATCTGTCCTTGAAGTGAGAGCACAAGCCCAGGGTCACCTCCCCTGGAGAAGATGAGGCAGCCTACAACATTCTGAGGAGATGCTCTCAGTGTGGTACCCTACTTCCCCTGCCCATCCTAAATCAACATCAGGTACCCAGCCTCTGTTCTCTCCCCTGGCCGTGAACCATCTGGGCAGTGTTTAATGACATCCAAGACCTGTAGGATTGCTGCTGGAAAGGCCCTTTCCTATCCTCACCTCTCTGTATGCCCAAATGCACTGTCTCCTAGCCCTTACCACCTGGTTTATTTGCATGATCTCCCACAGACTGGGCTGCCTTTGAAGGCGGAGCCATATCTTTCAACTCTGCATCTCCAGCTCCCAGCCCAGGGACTGATACACTCACACAGCAAGTGTCCCAAGAGCGTTGAATTAATAAATGAAGCAAAGGGCATCCAGCCTAGCTCTCTCAGGGTGCAGATAGGGCAACTGAGACCCAGATATCAGAAGAATGTTGGTCAAGATCCTAAGTCAGCTAGTGGCTTGCCTCTGGCAGATGAGGGTTTGCAGCCATTTCCCTTAATATCCTGAGTATTAGTACATCCTAATTATTTTCTAGTAATAATAAGAATTAGCATCAGCAGTAGTCAACCATTAAGTGCCAGTGACAACTCAAAGCCCTTTTCAAATGGTTGATCTTCATTATAAACAATAGGCAGGCATTTTACCCCTCTTTTACAGATTTTATCCCTAGGAAACCAGACAGAGAAGTCAAGTAGCTTCCCCAGATTATGCAATTACAGAGTGGAAGAATCCAGCCTGGAATCCTTACGTGTATAGTTCCAAAGCTTACACTCGTAAACTCCAAACTGGATGCCTCTCTTTTTTTTAAAAAGAAAGCTATCATTATTTGATGTTTTTCAAAATATGAAAGACTAGATTTTGTTGTAACCAGCGGACATAAAGTAGTGCAAAGACACATGAAAACAAAGCTAATCCTCCCCCACTGCGTCCCCAGTAGCAGGCCTTGAGCTACCAACTTCAGTAGCCTGGTGGGCATCCTTTCAAAGCTTTACCTTTGCTCACACAAACCTGAACAAGCATACATGTGGTTTTAAATGCTTTTTTTTTGTCTTACTATACTCATTACTCTGCCATGTGCCTTTTTTCATTTAATATATGGTGTACACTTTCCACAAAAATACAGACCTAAATCTTTTTTTTCTAATTGCTTGAGGCATCTTTATATGCATACGAGCATGTAATTTACAAAGATGGATGAATTTCATACTTGCTTGGGGTGTTATTAGTGCCATATGCCCTTGTCTCTCACAATTTGTGGCTTCCTTCCACACTTTCTCCATGCTTATATAATAGGGTTGCCAGATTTAGCAGATAAAAATATATTACTTGGGTCAAAACTAATTACAAAATAATTGCATGGGACATACTTCAACTAAAAAACATATTGTTTGTTTCTCTGAAATTACAACGTAACTGGGCATCCTGGATTTTATTTGACAACCCTATTACACAAATACATACAAACATACACATTTGGAGTTTGATTATACACATTTCTTTGCATCTTACTGTTATGATTCAGCAATACCCAAGGATATCCCTCCAAGTCAAATGATGCGGCTCATTTTTTTAATGGCGGCATAAGAGTCCATGCACCACCTGATGATGACAGGCCTCTATTAAACATTGTTCCAAGCTGGACTGGGCTCCATGCGTTTTCTATGCCATCTGTAGTCCGGGATTTCAGGCTCTGGGAACTGGGAACAGCAAAGTCCAGGGCAACTAACACTTCCTACTTTACACACATCAAACTTATAAATTATCTGTTTCTTTAGGAGAAATGCCGGCAGTTAGCTTCCTTAGAAGGAAAGCAAGTGAGAAATTCCAGCTAGATTTGGGAAAGAAAAGGTACAGATTTGGAAGACTTTGTTTTTACACTGGTTTTCAAGCTTACTTTCTGTGCAGTCTTTACTTGTGAAAAGAGATGGGTTTTATTCTTTGGGTTTCTTTCTTTTAAAAGAAAAGACTTGGATTTTAACTATCATCCTTCTTTTGAACAGAGATATTGGTTTGCCCAAGAGCTACAGAGAACCAGAAGAAAGGGCTCCAGCTTTTCCACCTGAGAATTCTGATCAAAAATCTAGGCCCCACAGCCTAGACACCCAGCTTTGTCTCTGAAGAACAAAAGCACCCTCCCTGAAAGCTTCCATTCGCCTTTCCTTACATTCCTCACTGGTGTTCTGGGGTGAGGGATGGCGGCAGCCAGGACAGCAGGATGAGGCAGCACCCAGGGAAGGGGTAAA
This sequence comes from Manis pentadactyla, assembly GCF_030020395.1. Classification (NCBI taxonomy): domain Eukaryota; kingdom Metazoa; phylum Chordata; class Mammalia; order Pholidota; family Manidae; genus Manis; species Manis pentadactyla. The sequence continues at coordinate 138,178,926 of NC_080022.1, forward strand.
GGCAGAAAAGAGAAATGGAAGGGGGGTGCGGGAGGAAGGCTGCAACGTAGACAAGGGCCAGGTGAGGGAACAGGGGTGCACTTGAAGGCCGTCGGCAGGGAGAGGGGCGGGGAGAAGCGCAGAGACGCAGCCTGTCTGCCGGCCAAGAGGCCACCCCTGCTTTTCTGCTTGGCTCTTGCGGAGACCCGTTCGGGTAGCGGCCCCTGGAGGGAAGGGACAAGGAAAATGGGTGGGCCAGGTGTGTCTCTCACTCCCGAAACTGGACAGGTGTGACAGTTCCCAAATTCTATCACATCGGATAAGTCGGCTCTGCTCAGGGCTTTCCTTGGGGACCCTGTGTAGTTTGGAGAGGGTGGAAGCGGTGGCCGAGCGCGCAGCGGCGGCTTCCGAAGGAGGAGACCTCGACTGGACCCGGGGCTGGGTCAGGACGGCAAAGGTGGCGGACTCGGCGGGCCTGTCCCCGCCTCCCGGGCCAGAGCGCCTTGCTGGACAGGCGCCCTCGGCTACCTTGAGCCCTACACGCACGAGGCCTGACCCGGGCCTCCGGGGTTGGGCCCCTGCGCCCAGCTCAGCCCTGAAGGTGGGGCGGCACGTCACAAAGGCGACCCGCTGTTCGGTCTGCAGCAGCCGCCAGGGCAGCGCGCCACCCTGGGCGCTTGCAGAGTCAGCGTTGGGGCGGAGCAGGCAGGCGCGCCCAGGGCCCCTGCGGCCCGAAAGGGCGCATCCCGAGCGGGTTGCTGCAAGCGGGTAACTGGCAGGCCGGGACGGGCGGGTGGGCGGGTGGGCCCCGGACACCCGAAGGCGCGCGCAGACCGGGGTGGACCGTTCTCCCCGCGTTCTCTTCCTGCAAGCAGGCGTCCTTGGCGACAAGAGCTTCCCAGTCACCTCCCCAGCCCCGGGTGATGGACATTCTGAGTTTGGCCGCTTTGTGATACGGTGTGCCAACCCTGGTTTGAGAAACAGCGTGGGTTCGAATCCCACCTCCCCACACATTATTTGAGTTCCCTGGGACTGTCTTAACCTCCCAAACACCTCTGTTTCCCAAATGAATGTGTTCAGACCTTCCATACAGGGATGTTGCAGAAGTACCTCGGCACCAACTTCCTGATGGCGGCAAACACTTGTATCTGTATAGCACTGACTGTGCCAGGCACTGTTCTGATACTTTCCATATATCAGCTTATTTAGTCCTCCCAATATTAGGGGAAAGGTACTATCAACACCCCTATTTACAGATGTGGACAGTAAGATGAATAAATTAATTAAATCTCCTAAGGTCACACATAGCAACGGCAGAACACAGATGCAGCCCACCGAGCTACACAGCCTGCCACTGACTGGTGGGGAGTCTCAGGGGAGCGGACGGTGCGACCAGTAATGACACGTGACTCGGATTACTTGCAGCAACTCTCCGAGCCCACCGAGTATGTTCTCCCAACCCCAACCTACCTGACCTGTCTGAGCATTCAGACCAGTGACTTTGCTGGGACAAAGGGTTTTGTTTAGCTTCCGAACTGTTTTTTTCTCCAAGCGTCTGGCTCCATGCTAAGTACTGTGGGAGGCCTCTAACTGAAAAGACAGCCCTAATTCTTCCTTTGTTAAATCTTTAAGTACGGATTCAAAAGAAGAATAAGGTTGTCCCTGGTCTCAAGGGCTGTGTGGGTCCCATGGAAGGGAAAGGCTTGGATGAAGGTCCAACTATGGGAAGGACACTAGCATGAGGGGAAAGACAGAGGCAACTATGGGAAGCCACCAGAGCCCTGCGTCCCTGCTGGCGGCAGGCTGCTGCCAGATCCCATGTGGAAATCTGTCTGGCTCTGGACATGGGAACGCCAGCCAGAGACAGGAACCAAATTGTCCTGCAGGCAGTCAGGGGAAGTACATGGGGTGGTGTGGACAAAGGCGCTGCCTATGGTGGGGGGCAAAGGAGTGGGACATAGAGGTCAAAGGAAATAAATGAATAAATACAACCAAAGAGAGGTCGTTCCCAGACGAACATCTGTCCTGAATTGGGAAATATGATTAACTTGTCCCTCAGCCCCTGAGGCTTACCACCTGTGCAGGTAGAGGAAAAGTACAAGAGAAAGAGTCAGGAAGCCAGGTTCTAGTCTGCGCCCTGTTACTAACTTGCTGTGTGATCATAGGCCAGCCCTTTCACCTCTCTGGGCCTCAATTTCCATAAAGAAATCAATTCTCAGATATCTTCCATGGCTGGGTTTTTATGAGCCATGACCAGTAATCTGGGGCCACTTGGTAAAGTAGCCAATAAAAGCTTTATGGAGTGGCAGGGCTTGACCCTTGAAGAGTAGAGGTTAGGGAGAGGTAAAGGGGAAAAGGGCAGTTTTCAGGCAGGGGAAACACTGAAAGCAAAAAGGCATGAAGATTTTAGCAGATGGCTGTAAGAAGTCTGAGGGCTCAGTGTATCAGGCAGGCCTTCACCCAGCACCCCCTGGACCTCCCTATCTTGGCTGGGGGGACCACGTACAATCCAACAGCCAAGTCAGAGACCCTCTAGTACTCCCAATTCTACATTCTCCAGTTCTCAAATCATGTCCTCCTAAGAACTCCCACACCCACCCCATTCCCACTGTAACGCCACCCTAGTCCTGGGCTTCCAGGCTGGACTCGGCTGCAGACCATCCTTCCTCCCCTCCCCTGGAGTGGCCTTTCTGTACCTCAAGACTTAGCATAGCACTTCCAGACGAGTGACCCACTGACCTTCCCTGGGCCCCTGTGACCTCAGCAGAGGTTCCCCACCCTTCTGTGCTGCTGCTGTGCCTTTTGAACATGAGCACAGCCTCCATCAACGCAGCTCAATGTGGACAGTGGTTCTCAACCTGGCAAGGGGGCCCATCATCCTGACATCCCAAAGTCCTGGGAAGGGGGACAGTGGGACTCCCCGGGCTTTGGGACACGGCCTTCATCACATCATTCAGGGCCCTTGGCGCAGCACCACCCACTGCCCCAGCTCCAGTTCCAGTTACATCGCTCCAAATGTTTAGCTCCCTGACAGTGAAGATAGCACTTACCATCACCGTTCTGTGGCTTCGCTCATCTTGTTTTCTCTGCCTGGAATACATCACTTCCTCTTCTCCCACCACTACGCCTACCTGGTCTGCTCTACGAATCCCACTCACCCTGCAAAACCTTGCTCAGATGCCACTTCCTCTGAGCAGCCCTCTCTACTTCCTCCTTTTCCAGACAGACTTCATCTTCCCATTTGTGCCATGAACATGCCCCAACCTTTGCATGTCTCCCACTGTGTTGGGGGTGGGCTGGGACTCCTCGCAGGTGTGCACTGCATGGTGATCTTATTAACCACGGCACCTGCTACACCTGTGGCCACAGGGCAAATTTGTTTAATTGGGTTTAATTTCCGTTTGGCAGCTAATGGTTTTTCCTTTTTACTCCCCACAGAAAACAAGTGATTGGCTTTCATCCCCCATTTTTGGAAGCCCTGCCTACTGCACAGCTTCACTGGACATCCCGGTTCCTTGATGGATGAAGAAAGCCAACTGCTCCAACCCCCAGATCAGAGCTACTGGGCCGCTCTGCCCGATGTATGCCTGTGTCGTATTTTCTGGTGGCTGGGAGACAGGGACAGGTCCAGCGCAGCCCTTGTCTGCAGAAAGTGGAACCAGATGATGTATTCAGCTGAGCTCTGGCGATACAGGACCATCACGTTCAGCGGGAGGCCCTCCAAGGTGCATGCATCCGAATACGAGTCTGCTGTTTGGTATGTTAAGAAATTTGGCCATTATCTGGAGCATCTGGAGATCAAATTCTTGCATCCTTACAATATTTTCTTGACGAAGAAGTTCCAGATCACCATGCGAGGCCTTCTCTCATGCCTGGGCAAGCGTAATGAGGGTCTGAAATCTCTCTCCATTCAGCACCTGGAGCTGGACCGTCTGGTCTGGAGAAACAGTGTAAGGAGGTCATTCATCAAAAGCTTAAGCTTCTTCTTAAAGAAAATGGGCAAACACCTGGATTATCTCAACCTGAAAGGGGCCAGGCTGACCTTGGAGCAAGGCTGCCATGTGCTCAACTCCCTGAGCTCTCTAAGGAGCAGAAGTGTGGTGTCAGAACTCAACATCGAGGACTTCTTCAGCCACCACCTCGCTGTCTACGGCAGCCCCCAGTTCAATAGGACCATGGCCATGTTCCATGGCCTGGTGTCCCTGACCCTCAACTACAACTGCATCTCCGATGAGCTGCTGGACAACTTGAGTGAGAACAATGCCAGTACCCTCAGAAACATGTACATTAAATGCCACATTCATGACCCCCACAGGCAGGTCATCTGGGGCATGTCCTGGGCCAAGCTGGCCAGGCACACCACTAACCTGAAGGTGAACTTCTTCTTTGAGTGGGTCATGAAGTATGAGCACTTGGCCAGGATCCTCTTGCAGGAGATCCCTGTCAGGAGCATAAGTCTGAGAAGCTGCTATTTCAGTGACCCAGACTGGTCGATGAAGCCCACTCTGCTGGATCTCCTGCCCACCTTCCGGCACACTCTGAAGGTAGGTATGACCGTAGGGCCGGGGGAATCGCAGGGAGTGACTGCCTCTCGGTCAGGCTTCCCCAGAGGAAGGGGCTGCCCACACTCATTCAGTCTCAAGTTAGAGTTCTGGGAGGTGTTACCCAACTACATCCCCTGCTCACACTGCAAGGCCTGAGCAAGAAGGTGGCTCTTTGGGTGATAGCAGGTGTGCCTCCCCTTCCCACTTTCCCACAGGGTGGCAGCAGCCTGTGGGAAACCAGACAAAAAGCTAAATCTGACCTAAGTCACCGAAAAGCTCAGAGGTGTGGGCTATTCTCTAATCTGGCAGCTTCCCATCTTCAAAATCAGGGTCATTTGTCCCTAAGGACCTCACAGAAGTTGTGACAACTGATACTAACGATATAAATACCACTACCAGTGAGGTTCTACCAAGTGCTACTAGCCCTGAAGTATAGTAGGTCAGCAGAAGCCATTATTCTCCTTCTATGTGCTTGAATTTGTCACCCCACCTGTCCACTGCAGGGCTAGGGCTAGCACTTTGGTCTCTGACTGCAAGTATATTGGCTCCAGGCTCCAAGTTTTGCAAATTTGAATGAGATTACCTTCATTCCCAAATCTCTTTCTCCTCTGAGACCTATATGTCCAGTGTCTTCTTATGGAAGGCCCACCATTCTTATCAGGCCCCAAGCCAGGTCATGGAAATGTTGAAATGATCCAGCCAGCCCCAGCCTGTCTGCCCACGGCTTCCCCTTTGCTGCTTTTCTAGAAATTAACTTTTGAGTTCAACAACAACCATGAATCACTGGACGAGGAGCTGTACCTCCTCATCTTATCCTGCAAGAAGTTGTTTTACTTAAAAATCTGGGCTTTCCTTGATGTTAAGTTCGTGGAGAGGATCCTGAAGAGTCAGAGGAAAGGCCAATGTGCCCTGCACACGCTCAAGGTAAGAGTCCCGTGCAGCTGGCTCCATGGGGATAGAGTGCAGGTGTCCAGCCACAGGGCGGGAGATGTCCAGCTATAGGTCTTCTGGACAAAGGTCAGAGCTGAGGCAAGGAGTGGGGGACACCCATCTGCCTGTCCGTCCATTGGAAATCAATTTCAGAGGGGAATCTGGAGCTTTCTCCCTTGGTAGTTGGGTTCAAGCTTTTCCTGATTATGTCAACAACTGTATGTGTACCTCAACTGGGTTGTTTTCAGTACCCAAATGGTGCAGTCATGGTGTGTGCACGTGGGTGCGCTTCTCTCTTGGCACAGGTGAGAATTTATACAAACAGATATGAGACAGATGAAGAGGACAGGATGCTGAGGGAAATTTACAGGAGGTACAGAAAGCTGATCGATTCAGAGCTTAACTATTTTGTCACCGTGTACCCCATGATGTAGTGAGCGCCTTCCAGGAGGCAGCCAGCACTTCAAACCTGACAACTCAGTTCTCACAGAAGACACTTGGGACGTCCCCTCCCACACCCCTCTTGCTTCTCCCTCTCCTTGTTGCCAGTCCACACCCACATGAACACCCCAGCAAAGGCTGGGACCGCTGGTGATGTGAAGGTACCAGGTGGCCTTAAAGTGCAATCTTTACCAACGATGCAGAGGCTCTTTCTGGTTTTGTCATTTGGTTTTGTTTTTTGATGCCCACACTCAGCCATAGAGCTAAGAGCCCAAAGCCACTCAGAGCAGTGTTGCACTCCTGACTCCTGCTCACCAGTGCTCTGGAAAAGGCGGGACTAGTCAGGGAGCAAATAGAACTGAGTTTTTTTCCTGACATCAGTTCAGAAATGCTTCCTGTCCTGGCTGACCTTCATGTCAGTTTCAGGACACTGCCTGATCTCGGATGAATAGAAATGCACCAGCATGTCCTCCAAGGAACAGGGAAATGCCCACTTTTAGAAGGAGCCTGCTCAGAGCTGAACTCCCTCCCACAGACAGAACTCAGCCCCAGACTTACAGGTGGTGTGGACCCAGGTCCCCAGCGTCTGCTTTACCGTTGTCTCTTCTATCTTCCCATCCCGGTAGCATCGTGTCCACCCTGCTGTGAACACTCAGTGGGGCTGAATCGGAAGTGGCTGTTACACTCACACTTAACAAAGAATTTGTAATGTCAGGGGGGTACTCCTAATGCAATGTTAAGTGAGAAAAGCAGGACATAAAATTGTGTATTTAGTGTGATGTCAATCCTGAAAAACACATATATGGGTTTTCTTTTAGAAAGCATAGAAGAGATATACCAAAAATGTTAACAGTTACCTCTGGGTGGTAGAATTATGGGTGGCTTTTATTTCCCTTTTTATGCTTTCCCTGAACTCTAGTGGGTTTTAAACAGGGAGTAATTACAGATTCCTGCACCCATGCGATAGATATGTATTGCTTCTGGTCTTTTGAGATTCTCGTGCATATAGTTGGATATAGGGGTTTTCAACACATTAATAAAATCTCAATACTTTTGACAAATGTCTCATTTCAGATTTTGTCTTGCCTTTTGTATGCTGTATCCATATTTATGCTTAGGTTTTTAGGCCTTTGTTAAAGTTCATATTCATCCAGAGTTTTTCCATTTTCAAAGCACATCTACATTCACTATCTCATCTGAATGTCCCTGCAGTGCTGTTGGGCAAATATAGTTCCTGTTTCACTAACATTCAGAAAAGTTGTATGCTAGCGAGGGGAATGAGGCCCCCCCTTGTGGGGGGCTCCCAGGTCTGATGGGCGAAGACACCTCCAGGTGTCCTAGCATGCTGTGACAGGAAGAGGCGAGTGTGCACCAGAGAGGAGGCAGCCTGCTCCATGTGCTGGGGAGCCTCACTGGGATGCAGACCACCTGGAAACTGATTGATTGATTTGTATGATTCACAGCATGGACCACTTCTGCATCATTTCTGTTCAGCCCCAAACACAGACTCCTCTAAGTATAGGGGACTCTTTTATGGAAAACATGTTCACGTAAATATCATTGCTATGAACATGTTTTCCACAACAGAATCGTTTTACAGTTTTGTAAATCTCCTTCATGTCTGGCTTGAGAGTGGACAGCTGGTCTCCCACACCCACCGCTGCCATCTCCTGCAGTATTACCCACCATGTAGCCTCCGGAAAACTCTAGGGAGAATGAGAGTAAAAAGGGCCCATGAGGACTTGGTATTGTTGTTAAAACAGTTTTGACCCCACGGGCCCCTTGGGAAAAGGTCTCAGGGACCCTCAGAGATTCCCCAACCACACAGTAAACTACAGAGACTTCCCTATTCTCCAAAGCAATTGAAGCAGGCTTAAGAATGTGAGAATCCTAGTGATAAAATGCAGAGCACATGAGGTATCCATACCCCCGTATTGTTTAACAAGTATCCATTTTTTAAATTACCACATTTAGAGGCCCAATGCTGGATGGAGACGGCCAACAGACGTGTGACAGTTTCTTATCCATGCCTGTCCTTCTCCAGCACAGAGCAAGAGACTAGGACTGGGTCCTGCATGCCGCACCCAGCTAAGGGTCTGCAAAAGAACACCCAGTTCTTCGGCCTCATAATGCTGTTAAGTCAGCACAAACTCTGAGGTCTGCCCTCTGTACATGGAAGAGGTACTTGGACCTCCCAAGCCAGAGCAGAGGAGCACCCAGAGCCTTCCCAAGGGCAGAGAGCAGGGGCTTCCCAGCTTGTCGGGGCTTGGCGGGGCTGCATGTGATCCAGCCTGTGAGCAGAAGTGCTCGGTGCCTGGGAGGCAGGTCATGGTACAGATCTACATTAAGCTGACACCCTTGGCCACAAAGAGGGTTTCTCCCTCCCACGTTAAGAACACCCCTTGCTGACAGCAATCTCTGGACTGAGGAGCACGTAGATTGTGACAAGAAAAATTCTGAAACATCCTAAATTATAAGTGACATACAGGCCAAGGATTGAGGGAGAGATACAGGGGAAGGTCATCAGTCAATAGCCATGGAACAGAGCTAACCAGCAACTCCACACTCCTGGATGAGGTCAGTTCAACAAGCATCTACAAGGTCCCCAGGACCACCGCATCCCCCTGGCATGTGACCAATGTCTGACCATCATCAACAACCAGTCCACCTATCCCAGGACAACCCCCACTTCATGTTAGCCCGCCTTTCTTATCCGTAGCCCACGTGAACTTGCTTTCTGCTAGACTCCTCATGAATGTGCCGTTTCTTGAGTCTGGCAGACAAGTCATTTCTGTTAACAGCCTTGCTGCTGGTGAAACAGAAACTGCCTGTCCCAGGACTCAGTCCTTATCTGGCTGCATCTGTAAAGGCCCAATAAAACCTTTTATTTCAGAGATCTGTCAGTCTCTAGAGTTTGTGATTTGTCGACTGTAAACCTCCCAGGAGCCAGGCCCACAGCCAACACTGTCTTTGTGACTCAGGACACCACATGTGGAGCCAGGCAGTTGGATTCAGGGATGTCAAAGATGGGAAGGGTTCTGGGCCACTTAGAAAGATCCTCTTCTCGCTTTACATGTGGCCCTAAGAGGGGAGGCGCTTTCCTGGCAGTGTCGGAACTGGAATCCAGGGGTCCGAACCCCAGGCCTCCAGTGCTCTCACCCCACCAGATGTCCTACAGGCCCCAGCAAACCAAATGAGAGTGCAGAGCGCAGAGCAGCCCCAGACACAGAAGGACACTGAGGTGCTGAGCCTGCACTTCGCTGTTAGCACCCTGAGGATCGGATGAGCAGTTTCCCACAGCAAAGGTCTTCCTCTGGCAGTCACCCAGATGTATTCTTGAGCACCTGTGACTCAGCAGAAGGCAGCCACCTATAAGTACAACTCTCTTTGGACAAGAAATAGAAAGTATATGGAAACAGTCCTGGTGAAATTTTTAAAGAGGCCTGCAATCATTAAACTAATTATAAAAGTGATACAGCAACATGAAAAATGATTTGCAATACACGATGAAAGAAGAAAATCACACAAAATTGAGCCTGTGTCTTGAGTACAACTGTGCAGAAATCATGCAGGTAAGGGGATCTATTTTAAATGGCCCATTCAGCCCCACAGTAACCTGTGGTCGGTCCTACTGGAGAACTTGCACTCAGGTATGTGAAACCCCGAACCTACACTCTTAGCCATGGAGTAATTTTTTTTTTCTTTTCCTTTCCTGATACCTATTTTAGAAAAATACTCCCAGAGATGACTAATTCTCACTATGTTTACATTCGGGAAAGAAAAATAACCCGGAAAGCCTCTCCACACGGTGGTGCTAGAGGAAAGGCTCTACCAGCAGCTGGAGCCCAGGCCGGGCCCCTCCTCTCTCCCAGGATGGCGACCCTGAGACAAGTCACTGGGTCTGAAAACAGGCCTGCACCCACCACAAGCTGCCTGCACCCCTGCCCTGGAGGCACTGGTGCCTCCAGCCATTCCTGAGTGTCACTCTGAGCTCCTCCCACCGGAGCCGCCCACCCCCCAGCTGACACAGGTGTCCACTGGAGCCCTTCAGGGCCTGCTGCACCTGTGAACCAGAAATGTCCTCCCCGTGCCCCAGGCTACAGCAGCCTGGCCCCTGGTGACCCGGGCCCACCCCCGGACAGGCTCTGGGAAGCTGGAGGGCCTTTGGCCCCGGCCTGGCCTCTTCATTTTCCCAGGACAAAGAGGCCCAGCGGGATTCCTCCTGATCAGGATGTCTCCTCTCCCATCTGTGTTCCTAAGACTTGGATAGGCTTCCCCATGGGCCAGCCAGGAGCCTAAGTCAGCAGTCCCCACTCTGTTTTCCAGGAAAAAAGAATAGTAAGAGCCAAGGGAAACGTTTGCATCCCCTCTCAAGAGTCAGATGGGCATGGTCTGAATAAGGGATGCAGCCCCACTACTGAATTGAAATGCACCTGAACTAAACTGTCTCCCCCAGGAACTAAACCTTCCCCCAGGCCGCAAGTCTCGGTGAGAATGGCCTGTGCTAATTCGTGGGATTTAACTGTTAAACCACAGCAGCAGCAGCAGAACAGAACTGTGCACCCAGACTTCAGCAACAGGGCAGGCTTGGCATCCCAGCCAAGCAGCGGCGCACTGCCTGGAGGTCCTGCCTCCCTGACATGAGAGTTCTCTACTACTGTTTTATGACATGGTTTAATGAGGGCCTGAAAGACCTCCTTCAGCAGACGGCGTCGGGGCGGAGGCCGCCGGCCCACTCCGCACGCTCATCCCCGTCCCGCGGGGGGATGGACTTCCTCGTGTGCATGCACAGCACCTCATCGATGTAGATGGTGTTCTCTTTGACCTGGATCTCCTCCTGCAGAGCCAGTTGTCTGCGATTCAGCCCTTTCAGCTCCACATGAGCTTGGGCTAATGTTTCCTTTAATCTAAGAGAAGAGAAACATAAGAGAGTCATTTATCTCTCTGCATCCCCTTTCCAGGGGAATGATAGTATTCAGGGTAGAAGCCAAATTGATAGGTCCTCGCCCTCTGTCGTCTTTAAAACAGAGACTTCAAGTTGGGGACCATAGGCCAGATTCACAAGGCCTACTCCATAAACTGTCAGTATTTAAAACTGTAAACACTTTACCTAAACATCTGGATGTGGGCTTCTTTAGAAAAATTTAAACACTGGGATCTATTTCTTGCATAATAGCAACTGGCTGCAGTTAGTAGAGACTGACCTCGAGGAAAACAACCCCTCAAACATTACAGATGCAAATGTACTCATGCCCAACAGGCTTTACCCAGATGGCACTACCCAGCCTGTTCACAGCCCAAGTGTAAAGGGAGCCACCCAGGCCCTCTGCCCACCGGCTACCAACCTACCTTGCAACGTTGTGGGTGATATCATTCACCTCTCTGATCAGCCTGTACTGTGCGGCATCACGGCACAGCTCCACATTCGGCCGATACGTTCTGGTCTCCAGGCGTGTATGAGCCACCTTGGCAGGCCCTTCTTGGTCAAGGATGGCTTTCTCGAGAACTGTAACATTTTTCTCCTGGGACGCAATCTCTTCCATGACCTTCACGACAAAGGATTAGAGGAGATGAGACCAGTTGTGCTCATCCACCTCAACAGCAGATACTCTTAGGAGGTCTGTTGTGATCATAAAGTTAGGAAGAGGGGACCTCAGATGTCTGCTGAAGCAGGGCACCAGAACGAGTCTAATATGTCTTTCCCTTAGCAGCGCTTGCTGGTGGGCAAGGTAACTCACCCAACCTTAGAAATTCACAGACAGAATGGACAGGACAGGCCACTGTCACCTCATCCCCTTCCCAAATACTGTGAGTTCCTGGAGAGTGCCCCCAGCAAAGGCTGGAGGCTGCCAGTTCACCTCGGCTCTGAGTACATATGTACCATGAGCATAAAGCTGCCTGCTTCCTTCTTACTCTGCCCACTCGCACCAGTTCTGCCCCCTGGAGCCTGAAGAAGAACAAGCAGTTCAATCTGAGTTCTGTTGTTCTTTTTGATTGTGGCTTTGTGCACGGGAAAGATAACTTTTAAGTTACTCGAGTTTTTAGGTTAATATTTGATTAGTTTAACATTTTATTTATTTCTTAAGCTTTAAAAACAACAACGTTGTATCACAGAAATGTCCATACACCAAAAGATAGTTCACAGACCCTCATGAGCCCATTGGCAATCTAAGAAATTGTCAATACCTGCCCAATCCTGTTTCATCTGTAAGCCCCTTTTACCACCCCACCCATCAGCTTAATTATCTAAAGCAAATCCCAGATATTATATCACTTCAGTCTTAAATACTTGAGTATGTATTACTAAGACATGAAGATTTTTTCTTTTAACATAACTATCTGTTTTGGCCGCTGCCCCGCAGGCCCGCCACTCCCTCCCTCTCTCGCCCCCGCGGCCGGCGGCTGGAGCCGGCAAGCCCACAGCCTCTGAGGTGCCCTGTCCATCCAGGGCTGGCGAGAGTTCCAGTTGAGGTGGGAAAATTCAGGATACCTCATTTTTCCTCTGCCACAACACTTGTCACCACTTAACTTCCGTGGCATGCTGCCTTTACCTCCCCTGCTTAACGAAGCTCATGACGCTGGACACCAAGCCAGGAGAAAATACATAAACAACCCCACCACATCCCAACAAAGGAAACAGAAAGACTCCAGACTCTGCCCAAGAAGTAGAAAGAATCCTGAAAAATAAGGCACTGAGGAAAAGTCTACTTCCATTGAACAGGCCCCCAGTGCTTTAATGACATCATCTGTAAAAATGCTGACAACTAGGTATATATACAACCCCATGCAGGACACTGGAAACATTTTCTCAAAATAAAATTGAATGATTGTAGAAAAAGAAGATGGTATTTACAAGATGCTCAAATAAATGAGTACTCATCTAACTATGAAGGTCACTACTTCATAAGTCCAACCCATACACAACAGATGTCTACTTGGATTCTAGTACATTACTTTTATGTTTCAGTAAAAAACAAGATCATTAGAATTATCTGGGAAATCTCCATGTCAGAGATTAAAACATATCACCTAGAAAAGGAAAAAAAAAAAAAAACAGACAATTTAGGGAACAGAATAAAATTTCAAATAACACATTCTCAGGGAGAGAAGCTGAATCCATTAAACAAGACTAGGAGACTATATTTATTTGTTTTACTTTAAATATAGTTGATGTACAATATTACATTGTTTCAGGTGTACAAAATAGTGATTTAACAATTATGTGTATTATCAAATGCTCACCATAAGTGTAATTACCTTCTCTCACTAAACTTATTACAATATTATTGACTTTATTACCTATACTGTACTTTTAATCCCCATGACTTACTTATTTTATAATTAGAAGTTTGTTACTCTTTATCTTCACCAATTTTGCCCATTCCCCCACTCCCCTCCTCTGTAGCAACCACCCGTTTGTTCTCTGTATTTATGAGCCTATTTCTGTTTTGTTAACTTATTTTATATTTTAAAATTACACATATAAGTGAAATCATAAAAAAAACATAACTACCTTTATCACACACAAAAGTATGATTCTTTAATATTATCTAATATATAGTGTTCAAATTTCCCTAACTGTCCCATATTTTTGTAAGAGTTGGCTTATTTGAATTAGAATCTAAATGAGGTCCACGTGTTGCATTTGGTCTTCTTAAGCCTTGATATTTCTTAAGCTTTTCTTAAGTTCAGTTCACAGATACTATACTATTTTAAATTTAGCAAATGTTAATAATCATTTAATTTTGATTAACAGTTGCTCCCACTTCAAACTTAGTTAAAAGCCTTTAAACATTTGTTTTAAACAGCATTTATAAATCTGATATGTAACTGTTTTAAAAACACTTGAATTGCTTTAACAAACAGGCCCTTCTGGAGTTCTTAAAAGATTTCATAAATCTAATAAACTAGCAAGAATTATTCTTAAGTTCTCTTAAATAGTTTAATACTGCTTTTCCAATTGCTATAATTTCAACTTAAAATTATAAGTCTAAATTGTAAAATTCAATTACATATGTTCAAGTTCATCTTGAAAACAGCCAAATTCCCTTAAATTTTACAAATACTTAAAATATCCAAAATACATAGACTCTTTAAAATAAAACTACTAATGCTATGGGTTAGATCAGGAATCAGCACACTATAGTTTATGGACCATATTCAGTCTGACACGTGTTTTGTTTTGTTTATCCCCCAGACTGCAAAATGTGAGTTTTTTAAAACTTAATAGGCTTCTTTAGAGTACTTTTAGGTTTACAGCAAAACTGAGAGGGAAATACAGAGCTCCCATGTACCCTCTTTCCTCCCACATCACATTTGCTTTCTCTATTAGTAACATCTTGCTTACTGTGGTTCTTTTGTTACAACTGATGAACCAATACTGATACATTATCATTAACTAAAGTTCATAGTTATATTAGGGTTCACTCTTTGTGTTGTACAGTCTATGAATTTTGACAAAAGTATAATCACATGCATCCACTATGACAGTATCATACAGAATAGGTTTGACTGCCCTAAAAATCCTGTGCTCCTCCTTTTTATCCCTCCTTCCCTACCCACCCCCCAACCATCTGAAACCCTGACAACCATTAATCTTTCGAGTGTCTCCATAGTTATGCCTTCTCCAGAATGTTATAGAGGTGGAATCATACAATATGAATCTCATACTGGCTTCTTTCATTTAGTGATATGCCTATGAAGTTCCTCCATAGCTTTTTGTGGCTTGATAGCTCATTTCTTTTTTATTGCTGAATAATATTCCATGTGTGGATGTACCACAATTTGCTTATCTATTCATCTACTGAAGGACATCTTCATACTTCCAAGTTTGGCAATTATAAATTAAGCTGCTATAAACATTCATTAGCAGATTTTTGTGTGGATCTAAGTTTTCAACACATTTGGGTAAATATCAAGGAGTGAGGTTGCTGCACCATATGCATATATTTAGTTTTATAAGAACCTACCGAAGTGTCTTCCACAGAGGCTGTTAACATTTTACCTTCCCACCAGCAATGAATGAAAGTTCCTGTTGTTTCACATCCTTGCCAACATTTGGCATTAACAATGTTTTGGATTTTTCAATAGGCACGTAGTGGCCTTTCCAATTCTGTGACATATGATGTTGAGCATCTTTGCATGGTTAATTGCCATTTGAATATCTTCTTTGGTGGAATGTCTGTTCAGATTTTTTTGTCTATTTTTTAACTGGGCTGTTTTCTTATTGTTGAGTTCTAAGAGTTCTTTGCATATTCAGATAATAGTCCCTTATCAGATATGTGTTTTGCAAATATTTTCCCCTAGTTTATGGCTTTTTATTCTCTGGAAAGGTTTTTTACACTTTTAATCATTGAAAAACATCAAAACAATAGTAATATTTCATGTCATGTGGAAATTATATAAAATTCAAATTTTAGTGTCCAAAAGTTACTGGAATACAGCCATGCTTATTCATCTATATATGGCTGCTTTTGAGCTACAACAGCAGGTTTAAGAAGTTCCAACAGAATGTGCATGCTATGCCTTCATTGTTTTGTGCTACTGCCCAGAGCACTACAAACAAATCCCAAAATGACACAGTTATAATTTGACCACTTACTGAGTGCTATGCTACCATCATACAGTGACCTCTGATTTAATTTTTAATTACCAGCACATACCCGCCATGATAAAACAAGAAAAGTGGGCCTTGTGTGTTGCATTTTTAAGGCATAGTGAAGTGTGCGTTTTGTTAATCAATTAGATAGTAAAGCACCATGCTTCTTATGCAACATTATAACTGTGCTGAAAGAATATAACATAAGTCAACATTAGGAGACTAAGTGTTCATCACAATATTCCCAACTCACAAGAGAGCAATAATCAGACAAAAATAGAAATTTAAACAATATCTCATCCCTGCAGAATTTCCTCACAAATATGAAAATAAGACTGTAATCAAAGTAAGGTTCAAAGCAGCTCATTTGCTAACCAAGCAAGGAAAGCCATTTACTGATGTTGAATTCATTAAACCATGTTTGATTGCAGCAGCTGAGGAAGGGTGTCCAGAGAATATAAATTTGTTTAAGACTATTAGTGTTCCTGCAAGAATAGTTGCTTGAAGAGTTAAGGACATCAGGGAACAACATCAATAGTCAATTTAAAAACCAGGCACATCATTTTGGGCAGTTTTTCTTTGCTTTCACAAGTTGGCAGGTGTTCCAATACTGCTCGGTTGTTGTATATTCAAGGAATCAGTGCTGAGTTTGAAGTGATTAAAGAATTAGCCTCTATGAATGGTCTCATGAAATGACTACAGGCAAGGATATTTTCAAAAAGTTGAGCAAACACTAACTCAATACAACCTGAAGCGGAATCTGCTAAGAAGTGCTTCAGCCAATGATGGTACAAATATATGTTGAGCAGAAAGAGGCTTAATTGAACATATTTACAGAGCTTGTGGGGCTTGTGGAAATGTAAACTATTCATTGCATTATCATCACAAAATATTTTGCAGAAAATATTTGTATCTATCATGTGTAATTGAACCAGTAGAATCAAGAGTGAACTTCATTCACTCTCATGGATTTGACCACCATCAGTTCTCTGAGTTTTCATGAGAAACAGAAGCTGAATATCCTAATTTGCTCTACTAATCAGCAGTTCAAAGGTTTAACATTGGTAAAAATTTTCTTGTGACTGCTTTTAACTCAGGGCCAAAACTGAAATTTTTCTGACCAAGAGAACCACCCTCAACCACTATTATCAAATAGTGAATGGCTTTTGAAATTCACTTCTGCCGCAGACTTAATAATATTTCTTAATGAATCCATCCTAAAATCCCAAGGCAAGACAGCACTTACATGCAAAGCTTACACTGCAGTAAAGTCATTTAAACAACTAACATGGCTTGTTAGTTTGGCTTGTTAACATGGCTTCCTGTGCCATCAAAAGTTAAAACAAGAAGCAAGACCTCCCTTCCCCCATACATTTGCAGCAAACATATTTCCCAAGTTCCAGCAGTATTTTTTTGGACCTCAAAGCAAATGCAAAGGATTTCCATATTTCAAAATTGATTTAACCATGCAATTAAAGATGTCTACCTGCATCACATCTAGAAGTGATTACTCTGAAATGGAATGACATGCTAAAAGGCAAATATCAGGAGAAGAGTCTAATAGAATTCTATAAAATGCCCTCTAAGAGTAAATATATTCAATTAAAACCATATGCTCATAGATTGTTATCATTATTTGGCAGTACCAATCTGAAAGAAAGGACAATTTCAGAGATGAAATACATAAAGATCTCATTAAAGATCAGCATTAACAGATAAACATTAAATTACCAATAAATTTTGATGGGAAACACTAACTTTGAACCCCAACAGAGCAAGATATCATCCTCCCCAAACAAGAATGTCCTTCATCAGTAGACCTGAATTACAAAAAACTATATTCAATTATTATTTTTTTTTAATTTCAGCAATGAAGATTTTATGGAAATTTTGTTTTATTATATAAATACCTACAGAATATCCTAGATTTTGCCTCTTGGCCCACAAAGCCTAAGTTTGCTGAACCCTGGGTTAGACTATCTTAAACATTCCTATTCTTAATTCTAAATCAGAGAGCCAGTTAATTCTAAATCTTTACCAGCACACCACTGGATAACTGAGAGGGACAACCACCCAGAATCCCGGTTTAGAGAAATTTGCTGCATTCAACTCATGGAACTTCAGAGTCATAAAGAATATCTCCATATGTCACATAAGGAGGAACTGAGGCCCATGTGGGGAGATGGCCAGCTCTTTGCAGCAATGACTGACAAAGGAGGCCTAGAGTGGGGCAAAGTCCACTCCAGTCCCCCAAAGCCCAGACTGCTGCTAAGATGGAGAGATGTGTATGAGCTTTACTCCTTAGTTAACCGAAGATCACAAGTCCAGAAGGCCAGCTGCCTGGCCCAGAGGGCAGTCTAGGTTTCCATGGTGAAACCTGAATGTGGTCTTCCTTGTTCCCTCCAGGGAGCTCACCTTTGCCAGATGAGTAGCCAGCTTGTCCCTGGCAGCCTTGGTCTCCTCCAGCCCATTCTTGAATGCCGTATCCACCATGTCACATTGCTTGTGCAGGTCGTTAGCTGTCTGGGTCAAGATTCGGTCCACCAGGGCCTTCAGCGCCAGGGAGTTGTTCCTCTGCTTGTCAGCCTTCTCCACATTGGTGTTGGAGAAGTCCAACCAGTCTTCCAGGCTCACAGAGCTGAAACAGGACCCACACATTCATTCACAGCATATTTGGGCTGGGGAAGAAGGTACAGGGAGGGGACAAGCTCCTGGAAATCCACTGGAATCTAAGCATACCTCTACCAGCAGAAGGAGACAGAATGTTTCCCCATCTCTAGGCAGAACAAACTGTGGTCTGTCACTGGCAATAGCTGTCAGTTTGGGGAAACCTACCTATTCTGTGCCAGGATCTGGGATGGCACTTCACAGACAGTATCTCATTTAATCCTCATGATGGCCTAGTTAACTGAAGCTCAGAAAGATGGAGTAACTTGGTCAGAATCACACAGGTAGGGACAATTTGGGTATCAAAATAAATAATAATAGTAACAAATTATAATACAGTGAATAAAATAGGAAACCATGTGTCCTTACTGATATAAGTAAATGAATGAATTGTTAGTTTGACAAAGAACTGCTTTATGAAACAACAGATGAACCTCAAAATAATCTGCAAAGAAAGAAAACTGACATATACACAAAATAGATAGTGCTATTTAATAAATACAAAAGCAGGCAAAACAAACCTATTAGAAATTAGGAATATAGCTGCCTCTGGGGAGGGGAGAGGGGGTATGGAACAAGAGGTCAGGGTGGGGGTTTCCATACCAGTGGTAGTATTTTATTTCTTGACCTGGTTGGTGGTTACATGGGGATTGTTCACTGTGATTGCAGGCAGCTTCCGAGATGGTCCCCACACATACCCACCATCTCCTGGTATTCACACCTCTGTGTAATCCTCCTCTCCCTTTGATTTGTGGGATGAACTCACTAACTTGTTTCTCAGAAACAGAAGTGATAGAATGTCATTTCTGGGCTTAGGTTAAAAGAAGACTGTGGCTTCTGGCTTGGGGGCGCTTGCTTTCTCTCGCTTTCTCTTGGATCACTCACTGTGGGAGAAGACAGCTGCCATGTCATGAGACAGCCCCATGGAAAGTCTCCCAAGGCAAGGTCTGCTGTAATCACCATGTCAGCTTAGAAGTGGGTCCCCACCACCACCACCAGATTTGAGCCTTCAGAGGAGACTGCAGTCCAGTAGACAGTTTGACTATGACCTCATGAGACATGAGCCACAGGTACCCAGCTAAGTGATGCCTGGGTTCCTGACCCACAGAAACTTTGAGACAGTAAATGTTTATTGTTTTAGGCTGCTAAATTTTGGACTACTTATTATACAGCAGAAGATAATACAATGACAGTTCATTAGGCTATGTGTTTATTATTTGTACACTTTTTTATATGTATGTTTACATCAAAAAGGTTCAAAAAACATAAGTGAGGTGCTAAAGAAAAGGTACATAATATAATCCAATTTTTGTAAACAAAACAAAATTCATTTGTGTGTGAGTGTATACATATGTTTGCAGGAACATATAGATTAGTTATCTCAGGGAGTGTAATAATGGAAAGAGGCAGATAGGGAGAAATTTTTAACTTGCCCTTCATGTTTTTAGCATCTCTTCTTAAAAACATGAATAGGTAAATGAATACATTTTAAATGTTTGGAGATTTTAAATCAGACTTTCTTAAAGGGGGTGCCTACCCTGGGTAACCAAGGAGCCCCTGAGCCCTACCCCAGGCGAGTCACTGCTCAGCACCTGCCTTTGCCTCTTCCTTGCCCCCAGCCTGCTGCAGACTACACACTAGGAGCTGCCCTGTTGGAGAAGCACTGGGATGTTACATAGCAGAGAGGAAGAGAGCCCGCCAGGTCAGCAGCCAGGGGCCCACTCACTTTGGTTCAATCCTCACAGCATTCTCAGAATATCTGATGTCTGGCGAGTTGTTGTTGAGTGAGAAGCAGACATCATCAATGGTCAGGGCCACAAACTTGTCCTTCAAATCCTTTTCAAGGTTGTACTTGGCAGAGCGGTTCAGCCTAAAGGGAGAAGGTTAACTGGTTTCTCCCCGTGGAGTACCCAGGCAGCAACTACAGGTTCTTGGGAGACCCCGGAAAATGACACTAACTCTAGATCTTGTATAGAACGGTGGCTCTGCATCCCCCCCCCTCTTTCCCCCATCCCAATATACTATGCCACTAGATGCTTGGTAACAAATTAACATCACCAAGCCTGGACCTCAGGATCTTCCCTCTAGCTGTGACATTGCCTGATGTCACCACCGTGGCATACTGTATGTGAGACATCAGCCCCGGGAGGGAATGGCTCCAGTGTTCTCCAGTTCACAATCAGGAGTGAAATCCAGTTCCACCTCCACCCATCACCAGAGGACGGCTGTCAAGTATGAGAGGTTGTCCCGATCCCATTCTGAGGGTCCCCAGGCCACCTCAGGCTTGCTAAGGGCTCATAGGAGATTTAAACCCCATTCTTTCTGGGCCATGGAGCCTGGCCTTTGTGGATGCTGTCTTTTCTAGATATGCCCAGGGAAGATGTGGCGAGCAGGCCCTGCACAGCCAGACCTGATCTGCTCGGACGTCTCCTCCAAGGTGCGGGTCAGCAGGGCCATCACCGCCCGGATGATCTCAGCCTCCTTTATCAGCTCCTGTTCCACTTCGTCATGCACCAGGTCGATGCCAACTCGCTTCTCCCTGACCCAGAGAAAGCAGCAGGTCATCCATCACATGGAGGGAGGCAGCTCAGCATTTGCTAACATCTGGTCATTTAAAACCACCCGGACATGGATTAATGATTGTGCATTGAGTATTGACCCCCCTATACAGAATTTTATTGTTGTTAACAACTATTTGATCAATAAATATGAGAGATGCCCTCACAAAAAAAAAAAATATATATATATATATACACACACACACATATATATATATATATAAACACTTCCAATTGTAAAATAAATAAGTAACCAGGATGTAATGTATAGCATAAGGAATATAGTCAAAATATTGTAACAACTTGGTATGGTGATAGCTGGTACCTAGAATTATCATGTATATAAATGTTGAATCACTGTGTTGTACACCTGAAACTAATGTAATACTGTGTGTCAACTACCCTTCAATAAAAAAATAATAATAAAATAAAATAAATAAATAAAACCACCCAGACAGCTGGTTTGATTATGGCCTTATCTGTCAGGATGACGTGGTCAGGGATGTACATTAGTTGGTGTCTATTCAACTTCAAAATATCCAAAACACAATGAAGAAAAATTAATCAGTGATTGGTCACTTGGATTGAAAATGGGAGATGGACTTTCTCCCCTCAATTTGCCCATCTGTTCTGAAGACGTTTCCTTACCTATTTATTAGGAACATTGTCCTTTGACTTGGCATTTATTTCAAAGATGTGTTTCTTTCCTTGACCTTAATCCTTTTTATGGACAAGGATTTAAATCCAGAAAAATGCTTTTATAATAATAATAATGCCACCCACAACTAATAATGCCACAACTGAGCTTTTCAAATGAATATTCTAACAACCCTTCAAGCACAGGTGAGGAAGCTGTTTCAGAGGAGTTAGGTAATTTATCCAGTGTCACAGAACTGGGTTACACATGTTCTTAACCACTAGGCATGTTACTCCCAAAATGGAATCAGACACAGCCCAGCCCGATCCTTTGTTCTCCTCCACCCTCTATGACAATGCTTGGGAGGAAGGCTCTGCACTCACCAGCTGCGTGGACTCAGACACCCTGTATAAGTGATCTGAGCCTTGGTTTCTTCTGTGAAGTGGGGATACTTACTTGTACTTCATAAGGTTGTGGCAAGGAATACATGGGCTAGAAAAGCAGGCAACATAGTATCTGGCACACAATAGCACGTACTCAATCAACTTAGAAATCTCCACAGTATTATCGCCCTTAGGAGTAAACTTGAGCCAACTGGATGTTGGCCTCTTTGATCACCTGCTACTTCTCTTTGCTTCACAAATTCTATATCTGGCCAGGGAGATTGCTGCCTGGTTGCTCCAGAGGGACTTTCAGGAGGAAAATTCTAATTAAAAGCTATGTTTGCTCTCTGCATTACAAAGCACTTCAGTGTGGCTCTGTGTATTGGAACAGACTTGTCCTCTAGTGACTGTATCTTCTCTGCCTGCTTCAAATAAAGTCTACTATTTCCCAGTTTCTAGTGGTGTGGCCATATTGACTAAGTTTTGGTCAATGGGATGTAAATGTAAATGGTGAATGCCAAACCCTAATTATTCCTACTTGCTGGAACACAGACATAATGGCTGGAGCTCCAGCGGCCATCTTGAATCACAAGGTAATTTGGGGAGTAAAAGCAGTGGAGCAGTAAGATAGAAGCCTGGAACCCTGACACTGGCACACCATGCACCCTGAACCATCTCCAGACTCCTTAAATGTAAGAGAGAAATAAAATATATCTTATTTACGTTTAATATTATTTTGCAGTTTTCTGATGACCCAGAGCCAAACTTAGTCCTCATAGTTTAGTCCACAGCAGTTTAGACATGAACCAAGTCCAGGGCTCCTTCCACCGCCCAGCACCATGGGCATGCTGAGATCATGGGAGGTTTTAAAAGAACACATGGTTATTTGCCTCATTCTAATCCGCCACCTGGCACAGTCAGCCTTTACTACCTAGCATTTCACTGCTCAATATTCATTAGAGGAACCTTTCCTCCTACCTGTATTCAAGGCACAGCTGAGTGATCCGCAAGGGTTCTTTGAAGCTCTCCAGGGCGTTCTCCAATCTGGTCCGATATGTGAGTAGGTCTTCTGTTGCATATATAAGCTGCTCAAGTTTGTCATCTAACTCCTTCTTCCAGAACCTGACTTCTTCAAGTCTCTGTTCTGAAGCACACAGAGAAGTTACACCAGGGCTAATATACTCCTAATGCAACCAATTTTTGGATTAGAAATTGGAAGACTATTGTAAAATTGCCTGAGACACATTCATTTCTTCTCAGAGCTGGGCTACTTGGGGCACTTTTCATCTTTCTAAGTGTTTATTAGCAGGAAAGAAAGAAGAAAGGAAGGAAGATATTTCTCCTTACATTCAACACCAAATTAATCAAAGAATATTTTACACCCATTGACTCTAATTCTTCCATGCTCACTATTTTTAATAACTTTTAATGCTATCAAGATATAAATGTATAGTGTTTAAAAATTCAAACAGTATTACAAGTATTACGATTCTCTGGCCCATCCCTACACATTCCCACTTTCTGGAAGCAATGACTTTTATTCTTCTGGCATTTGCTTACACTGCTATCAATTTGTCCACTATCAGTTTTAATGTTATCTATCAATTTCCTATGAGGAAGAAAAGGATTTGCTCTTACACAACTTATATAACACACTTCATCTTCCCAAGACAGCTGCATCATGATTTTGTTAAATAATAATTTAATATTTATTTATGGTAAATATGTAACTGTTAACCACCCCTGAGCCAGTAGCATACTACGATCAATTTCTTTTTCTTGTACAACTTTTTTGGTTTTTGGAGGGGCAAATAGTTGTTTTACTTTCTGTGTATCTGTTACCAATGTTTCCTCAAACTTTCTGACAGAACTGAAAATATCTTCCCAATATATTTGAACCCATCAAGTAATCTATTGATTTTGTTACTTTCCTAGAATCCTCTCTCCTGGGGCACTTTCTCTTCCTGCTCCAGTCTGGGTGGGCTGCTCCCTAGTTGGCTGCATAGCTATCATCCTATGACTGCTTTGCCAACATTCTAGACTCTGCTCTTCTCATATGTTGGAATCCTCTTTCCTGGATTTCATTTTTTCCTCTTTCTTGGTTCACTCCTTCAACGTGCTGAAGCACATCCTTCAGGAACCTCGTAAGAAATGAATTCATGTAAGGCAAAATTTTCGAAAGTCTGACCTTGCAAGTCTGAAAATGCCTTTAGTCTACCCTCATCATTTGATTATATTTGGCTGGGTATAGATTTATAGGTTGTAAGTAATTTTCATTTGGAATTTTGATGGCATTGCTTCATTTCCTTCTAGGTTCCAGAGTTTCTGTTGAGAAGTCTGCTGCCATTCTGATCCCTGATTCTTTGTATGTGACCGACAAGCTTTCAAGAATTTCTTCTCTGTCTTCCTAGTGTTCTGAAATCCCACCCTGGTGTGAACCTTATTCAATTACTATGCCAGACACTAGGCATGACCTTTTAATTTTAAAATGTCGATCTTTTGGTTCTAGGAAATTTTCGGGTATTCTTTCACAGACGATCTCCTCACCTCTATTTTCTCTGCGCTCTTTCTGGAATTCCTAGTAGACACTGAGCCTCTCAGATGGACCCTCTACATTTCTTTTCTTTCCTGTTTTCTATCAGTTTGTCCTTTTTTCTCTGCTTCCTGGAAATTCTTGAACTTTGTCTTTCCATCCTTCTTTTGATTTTTAAAAATGCTCTGCTCTTGACATAATGTAGGGGGGGGCCCAGGGAGGGCCATACAACAGAGAAGACAAGTAGTGAAAGTAGTGATTCTACAGCATCTCACTACACTGATGGACAGTGACTGCAATGGGGTATTTGGGGGGAACTTGGTGATGGGGGGAGTCTAGTAAACATAATGTTCCTCATATAATTGTAGATCAATGATACAAAAAAAAAAAGGACACCAGTCAGATTGGATTAAGGGCCACAAAAAAAAAAATGCTCTGCTCTCATATTTTTAATTTCCAACAACACATTCTTGTTCTCTGACTATTCTTTTTTTAAGACCCTTCTTCCTGTTCCATGGATGCGGTGTCATCTCTAAATACCTTAAGGGTCTTATACTGTATTTTTTCTTTTGTTCTGTGCACTGTTTCTTTAGTTTCTGTGTGTCCCATTGTTTGTTTGTTTTGGTGCCTGTCGTGTTAGAAGCTTTCCTCAAATGTTTGGTGATCCTCGTCTGATTATATTAAAGAATAAAATGCTGAAACACTGACCAGAAGCTGTCTGCAGGGACAGGACTTGTCAACCAGAATGCTTTATTGTCTAGAGTGATCAGGCAGGGCCCAGACATTTCCCTGGAGAATCCACAAATGCTATTATCTACACGTTTCCATTTGGATCACTTAGTTTTCTGTGGAGAAATATTCCAGTCTCCTGACTGACAGTATAAGTCTGGATAACGGTGCCCTGGAAACCAGGCTTAGAAGAATTATTTTCAGCAAGTAGACTTTCATTGAATCCTTTAGCCTTTAGCCTTTTGTTGGGGTGAAGGAAAGTCACAGTGGGGAAGACACTCGTTTATAAAGACTTTCAACCAGTCTTATTTCCAGTTCTATCCTGAACTTCCAGCTCCAGAGGTAACTGGAAGCTTCCAGTTTTGAGTATTTCAAAGTTCTGTGGCATGAAGCTATAGCATGGATCAGTTAGCCTCTTGTCCTCTATGCAACCAGGCTTTCTGTGGACTCTAAGTATATTACCACTTGACCTTTTCCTTCCTAACTTCCAAAATCTTGTCTTCATCATTTGTCTACTGTTGCTTCTGCTTCGTCTCCCGTCCCCCAGCCAGCATGCTCTCCCTCTCTCTCTGTCTCTCTCATCCTTGAGACACGCTTTTCACTTTGTTGGAATTTTAAGAGAAGGAAGATAAATGCATGTGTTCATCACCATGTAAATCAGTGTCTCTCCACTCATACTTTGTAACTGACTTCTGCCCTCACCTCGTGCCTTCCACTCCCCAAGTTGATCTGCTATCTCAAAGGTCCCTAATATTTAAGTCACCAGTTGAAATTCATTTTTGTTAAACTCTCAGCCTCTTTGACATTTGTACAACCCCTGATACAATAGAAGACTTCCTTACCCATGAAACCTTCGTCTTTTGTATTCATGAACTTGGTCTTATCTTTTTGCCCATGTGCTAAACTTTCATCTCCAACTCAGCTCTTGCTCCTCTCCATCCTGTGTCCTCTTCTCTTCTCTTTCAATATGTTCTTTGGGTAATCTAATCTACACCTCTGGCTTGTACTACTATCATTATGAGATGATGCCCAGATTTCTATCTCTAACTCCTAAATTCTAACTGGCTACCTACTGAACTGAACTGAACTGAACCTTCCAAATTCCAGATCTTCCTTAGGTTTGGTCCAGCCTCATCTCCCTCTCATCTCCATCCTGCTGTTCCCTCTCCTGTACACTGTTCCCTCTCCTCAACTTGGACCTCTAGTTATTCCACATAAATGCCATGTTCATCCCACCTTTATTATTTTGTCCAAGCTATTTCCTTAGCTTAGAACAATATGTTTTGACTTCTGTTGATAAAATTCATTCATAAATCCAATATATTTATTGTTGAGGACCTACAACGTGCTAGGCACTGCCATGAGGCCCAGGAGGTACATTGGTTAAGACACAGCTTCTGCCCTACTCACAGTCTGTGGGGCAGACATGAAATAATTTCAATTCAGTGTGACAATTTCATACTAAAAATCATGTAAAAACTGCAGCATTGGCTCAAAGGAAGGAGGTCAGCAGAAGTCAGAATTGAGGAGACATTTGATATGGTCAGAACTGGGACCTTGAGTAGATCTCTCCAGATAGAGATGAAACATGTACAAAGTGTTCAGTGAGGTTCTCAGTGCCACACTAAGGACACTTTAATTTGTAGACAATGGGAAGCACTTGTGAGTTTAATTGTGTCCCCCCAAAAGATATTTTGACATCCTAACCCCCAGGACTTTGTGAATATGACCTTATCTGGAAATAGGGACTTTGCAAATGTAATCAAATGAAGATGAGGTCATACTAGATTAAGGTGGTCCCTGATCCAATATGAGTGGTGTCTTCATAAGAAAACAGATGGCACAGAAGGAGAATGCCATGTAAAGATGCAGAGAGAATGTAATGTGACAATGGAGCAGAGATTGGAATGATGTATCTACGAGTCAAAGAACACCAAAAATTCCCAACTACATCAGAAACGTGAAAGAATGGCATGGAACAGATTCCCCTCTAGAGCCCTCAGAGTGAGCATGGCCTGATAACAGCTCTATCCCCCAGCCCCAATCCTTCAGCAAGTCCTGTTGACCTACCTCCAACATATGATTCAAATGGAACCTCTTCTATCTTTATGGACATTGCATTAGTCCAAGCTAACACATTGGAGTAACTTTACTTTTTAGTTACTTTTACTTGTGTTTTCTCTCTTTTACTAGAATGTATCTGTCTTCCACTTTATAATCCTAAGCATTTAGCACAGTTGTCAGATATATTTGTTGAATAAATATTAGTTGAGTGAATAAGTGAATCCCAGTCCCACTAACCAGAAAAAGGAACTACAGAAGTAAGGTTTGAAGAAAGGTAATGAGTTGTTTGGGATATACTTATTTTGAGGTGCCTGAAGGACATCTAGGTGAAAAGACATGGTGAGTAGTTCTCCACATCTATAAGAAGCTCTGATGAGAAATTAGAGCTGAAGATTTCTATTTGCAAAACAATAGCACAAAGATGATAGTAATAAAATTTCTAGTGAGGTCATCAAGAAAGAAGGTATAGAAGGAAAAAAAGAAAAAGCTAAGAGTTCCAAGAACAAAAAACACGAGGGAATATCAATAAGGGATGAATGGAAAAAAGAAGGGTCAACAATAGAGAAGAGGTAAAAACAGCCAGAAAGAAAAGAAATGAACCAGGAGAGACTTGTGTCATGGAATTCCAAAAATACCCAGCATGGTAGTGATCAGGTCAGGTGACAACTAAGTGACTACTGAATCGGGAAAGCAGGCAGTCTTTGGACAAGACCAGCTGGAAGTGACTGCTCCCTCTTCTCATCTGACAGTGATGTATCTGGGTCACACATATGGAACAGATCCCACCACATCTTGTATCTGTGTACCTGGCTTATCTCTGCTTTCAGACCACAAGCTCCCCAAGGGCAGGCACCAGTCTAATATCTCTATCATCACAGCGCAGGACCTAGTAAGTGTTTCTAACTTTTTATTGAAGTATCATAAACCTGTAGGAAAGTATTTATGTCATAGGCATACAGCTGATGTATTTTCACAGTAAACACACCCCAGTAACCAAAGCCCAATTCAAGGAACAGAATATTAGCATCCCAGAAGGCCTCTCATGACCCCTGCCAGTTTCTATCTCCTCCCATATACCAAGGCTGACTTCTAACAGTATAATTTTTCCTGTTTTCTTTATTTTACGTTATATAACTGGAACAATATGGTATATCCTGGTTTGTATCTGGTTTATTTTACTCAATGATAAGCTTGTAAGGTTCCTCTATGTGGTTGCACGTAGTATAAATGAGTCATTCTCTTTGCTGTGTAGTATAACACTGTTTATCCTTTCTACCGTTGATAAGCATGTGGATAGTGTCTAGTTTGGGGCCCTTCCAGCCAGCCCTACTTTGAAGGATGCAGCATATATCTTTGGTAAACATATGTAGGAATTTCTGTTGGGCCTACACCTAAAAGTGGAATACTCAAGTCAAAGCATTTGCATGTTAGCTTTAGTAGATACTGCCAAAGCAGCGATTATACCAATTCACACTTTCACAGTAATGTGCTAGAATGCCAGTTGCTCTACATCCTTTCCAATACTTGCTATTTTTCTTTTTCTTGTTTCTTCTCATCTCCTCCTCCCTTTCCCCCTCCTCCTCCACTTCATTTTAGCCATTCTGAAAGGTATGCAATGGCATCTCAACTGTGATTTTAATTTGCATATCCCTGATGACTAATGAAGTTGGAGCACCTGTTCATATGTTCTGTGGCTGTCTAGATTCCCTCACTTGTAAGGTGTCTATCAAGATTTTACCTATTTTTCTACTGAGTTGTCTGCTTCTCTCTTCTTTATTTTAAAAGTTCTTTATATATTCTGGATACAAATCCTTTGTCAGATATGTATATTGTGAATCTCTTCTTCTACTCTGTGGGTTGCTTTTTCATTCTTAATGGACATTTTGATACATGAAGTTCTCTATTTTAATATAGTCCTGTTTATTTTTTTCTTTTATGATTGTTTTCTTTGTGTGTCCTGCTGACAAATAGGAAATCTTTACCTTCTCCAAGTCACGAAGATGTTCTCCACTAAAAGTTTTATTGTTTTACCCTTCCCATTGAGATATATACTCTACCTAGATGTGATATTTTTATATATGTGAGGTGGGGTCAGGATATAATCTTTCCTTATGAATATCCGATTGACCAGTGTATGGGAAAGGCTACCCTTTTGCCACTCCACTGCAGAACTGCTTCTGTCATAAATCAGATGACTGTATATGTGTGGGTTTGCTTCTGGCCTCTATTTTCTATTGGCCAATCTATCCTTGCCTAAACCTCCCTGTCTTAATTACTACAGCTTTATAATAGGTCTTCAATCTACAGTGAAAGACTTCCAGGTTTGTTCTTCTGCAAGACAGCTATTCGCTTCTTGACCCTTTGCATTTAGATATGAATTTTAGAAGCTGTTTGCCAATGTCACCAAAAACCTTGCTGAGATGTTCACTGATGTTGCACTGAATCTATAGATTAATTTCTGGAAAACTGACATCTTTGAAATATTGAGTCTTCCAATCTGTTAACTGATATATCTCTGCATTTATTTAGTTTAACTTCTTTTAAGAACAGTTCATAGTTTTCAGTATAGAATACTTGCATATCTTTCATTAGATTTATTCCTAGATATTTGATGATTTTTAATGCCATTGTAATGTCTGTTTTTAAATGTGTCAATGAATCAATGAAGTTAAGGTTCAGATCTTGAAAACTTTTTTCATATCTATTGAAACACAGTTATTGTGAAAAATGAATGGTGTGTCCTTGTTTCTAACACCTGTCTATTTGCATAATTATTAAAACAGGCCTGCCTATATACTGCTGTCAGGGGTAAGATCAACCCATCAGAGAAGCCCTACATCTAACACTGCAGGTCTGAAGGAAGCTTTGGTTTATTGAAAGTTAAAAAACTAGCTGCTCTTGGTCTAGGTTTTATCTATAAATGTATTTGTTCATCCTGCCCAGTGTTATATTAAATTAGTTGCCAACATTCAAAAAATGGGTAAAAATCGAGTTTCTCAGATTTTCTTTAACAAAAAAAAAATCAGGCCATCAGCAATACTTGGGCCATACTCTTTCTTGGGGAAAATAGGTTAAAACTGAGTAGCAGCTGCCTCCTTAGATGGAGCACATGGTCTCTAGGCACCCATAGTTTCCACCACTCCCTATTGTCTTAGGGGGTCTTAGTCAAGCCCTGTGTTACCTGCCCAACCCTGATAATTCAGTTGAGTGTATGACCTCTGGTTTATCACTTTTGGGCATTTCAGAAGTTTTTTTTCTGTTTCATGTCATATTTATTTTTCTTTCACTTATTTAAGGGCACCACACTTTAGTGTTTTTAAGAATGGAATTATCTAGATAAAATACCTCTTCCTATAAAACTCAGCTCCAGTATTCTTCTCTAGGAAGTCTTTCCCAATTCTCCAGTGACTATCCACCCCTACTTCTTACTAGTTATATTCTGATTATTAATTTTTGTATCTCTTTCCTCCTCGATCCAGGAGTCCCTGATCATTCCCTGTGATGGTCCCAGTGCTTAGTCCACAGAGGCTCTTAGATGCTCAAGGAATACACATTAAATCAATAAAAGAATGAATGATGAATGACTGAAAATTAGCCTGGGTTACCGTGTCCCTATTTTAGGGCAGTGAACTTAAAAGAAGAACCTGGAGAAAACATGTTTCTCCCTAATATTGCCACTCCTGAACAAGAAATGCAAATGACAGTAGAGCTGTACCTTAACACTCCCACCCAAAAATGTTCACACATATACCAAGTGCTTTTGCCTCCCACCCAAAAAAATTTGCACATAACCAAGTGCTTTGCCTTACCTAGTTTCTTGTTCACATCACTTTGAGATTTTCTTGTGTTCTTTTCAATTTCATCCACAAGCCTCTGGCTTTCTGCCACCAGGCGCTCAGATCGGGACCTCTGGGCCTCTGCTCTGTGGTACTGGTCCTTGTTAGCAATGTGCCATTCCGAGGGCAGGAACTTGGGCGGAGGTTGTAGGAGTTTGGCCATTTGAAGTTTCCAAAGTCCTGATCAAAGGCAGACTTTTTTTTAGATTCACTGAAAGCAATTTGTCCTTTTTTAAATATCAATTTCTATTGAAGTGTGACATACATACCAGAAAGCACATAAATCATAACCTGTACACAAAATGAACACATCTGTACAGCACCCAGATGAAGAAATAAGCATTATCAGCCCCTCATGCCTCTTTCCAGTCATTACTCTTCACCCCCACCCACCCAGGGCAACCACTATTCTGACTTTTAACAACTATAAATTAGTTTTGATATTTTTTAACTTATTATAAATGAAACCATACACTATGTACTCTTTTGTATCTAACTTCTTTCACTCAGCATTACATTGGTAAGATTCATCCCTATTGTTCATATACTTGTAGTTTGTTCATTCTTGTTGCTGCGTAGTTATACCATTGTACAAATATACCAAAATTCTTCTGTCTTTTCTACTATTTATGGTATTTGTGTTTCCAGTGTGGAGAATTTCCATGAGAATGCTATGAATATACTCCTATGTGTCTTTTGGTGCACATGTACATGAGATTGTATGACTCCTTAGAATGGCTGGGTCCTGGGGCAGTGTTCACTTTTAGTAGATACTGCCAATTAGATGAACCCAGGCATGTTTTCTAAAAAATGAACAAATGTGACATCTACAAGCTGAAAACTGGGTTATTAAGCCCGTTCAGCAGATAAAAGAAACAAAACCTTCCCAGGACAAAGAAAACGAGAGAACATGAGAAAGCCAGCAGCAACAGAAAGAAGAAAGTTTCCCACCTCACCGGCACAGGACTCTGACTGTAAGAACTGCCTTCCTCAGGCAAGGCTAAACCTGCCCCCATCCACATCCTCACCCAAAGCTCTGAGTGCCTGCCGGTAAGCGCTCCAGATCTCAGAAGTCCTTCAAACATACAAGGATGAAACCGGAGTCAGACCTTGGAGAGGTGAGCACCACAGGCCCTCCAGCCACCTCAGACAACATGGGATCTCCTATGCAGTCCCTCCATGGCTTCTCTCAAGTTTGCATGAGTAGGGGGCTCAAAATGTAACCCAAGATTCCAGGAAAGGAATTCCTGAGTAGCCCCCAGAGAACTCGAAATAAGGGCTGAATTAGACCTAAATTAGGGCTGATCCCAAAGAGCACAAGGCTCTCGGTAGGGCCAAGGGCTGCAGTGAAGGGATGGTGGGGTGGGGCCGTGGTTTACTTACCTCAGAGCCACAAAGAATACTGCACAAAGTCAAGATGGGAGCCTCCTTGCCCCCAAATGGAACTCTTGCAGAACTGAGAAGTAAACAGTCCCCAAAGCGCAGTCTCCATGGCAACCAGTGACGCGTCCCGCGGACAAAAAGGGCGGGTTCTTCACCAAGCAGCCTCGCAGGAAGGCTCAGCGCAGGCGCGACTTCTGCAGTTCCCGGGCCGGGAGACACAGGGATGTGGCCTGGGAGCTAGCCGGCCGGATGCGCGGCAGTCTCAACTTGCCACGCTGACGCAGGATACCAAGCAGGAGACAAACGAGCAAACTCCAAGCTTGGGACTTCGGAGACTTGCGTCTAGCCGTGGCCCTACCGCGGGCTGGGTCACCTCGGGCCACAGTGCTCTTTCGGTTCTCAGACTCCCCAGGTGTACATTGGGGTTGGACTGGACTATGCTGCAGGCCGACCTCGGACCTCTAAAGCCACAAACCTGGCGCTGCAGGGAGGAGGCAGAAGAGATTCTTGGGGCTGCCGCGGCCGCGGCCGGGACGGGGAGGAGGAGGAGAGAAGAGAAAGGAGGAGGCTTCAGGATCCGCGCCCCGGGCCCGCCCCTTGGCGGAGGGCCGTCTCCAGACCCGGGCGGAGGCCAGACGCGGAGCTTTGAGTCCGCAGTAGTTTCTCCATCTATAGAATGAGAGGATTAGAGCTCCCGAGCTAAGAGTGCAGTGCTCAGTATGTTCTTTATGGTTTGTAACACTAGCAAAGCACTAATGTATAGACAACAAAGGAATTACACAGTGGGAGAGAAGTGCGGCCTGGAGACGCTGACCTGGGTCCTCGTCGACGCTGCCTGAAACACCGAAAATGGGTAT
Source organism: Manis pentadactyla (assembly GCF_030020395.1). Classification (NCBI taxonomy): domain Eukaryota; kingdom Metazoa; phylum Chordata; class Mammalia; order Pholidota; family Manidae; genus Manis; species Manis pentadactyla. The sequence goes on from NC_080022.1 coordinate 138,212,065, forward strand.
TCAAATCCCCCGCCCACATGGCTTCACTTGCCTTTACATCAGCCAATCGAAGGCAACCAGTCAGAGGAGGGTTTTCCTCTGAAGCCCGATCCTGCATCTTGCGAGCCTTCAGGAGTGCCCTGGAGAATCACGAAGCGTCGTGAATATTAAACAAGCCATCTGCCCAATGGCACGCGGAGGAGCGCGTGTCGCTGTTCATATTCCCCGCCCCTCAGAGGCGCTGCTACTTAATGAGCGCGTTGTGCCTTGCTCCCACCCGCGGTGCTGGTTCGCCGTTTGGTATCAGGTCCTGTACTCTGGGTTTCTCAACCCAGGAAGCCGAGACGGCGCCAGCACTGCATTCGCACACCTGTAGAAGGTGGTCCGGCTTCTGAGTGCATGGGGAGGGCGGGCTCGCTGCAGTTGCCGGCTGGCGGGGCGTCTTCTAATGGAGAGCCAACCCTGAATGGCCTCTGTCTGAGCAGCCCTCGCTTTGAAGTCCCCGGCCCTCGGGTCTCCTCCCGCCCCGCCCCTACCAGTTTACCGAAGGGAAGATTTCTCGAAACCGTTAGAGACACAACGGAATTGGCAAAAGTACATGAAATTAGCTATATGAATTATGATCATAGATCACCATTGTATTTTACATCCGTATACAAATTTTAACCCTTTCTTCTCCCCCGCGGAGTGGAAAGAGAGAGAAAAACTTTGAGAACCTCAGCAAAGAATTAACGCTACAAGTTGAGTGCAGCCACTCTCCTCTTCTGGGGTCCTGCCCTCTGAAAGGCATAAGCTTGGATGCTGTTGTTGGGTCTCAATATGCTTTTTTAAAAAGGGAGAGAGGAAGAACTCTCCAGCTGTTTTTTCTGGAGTTTTAAGTGTAATTACAAGTATTTGAAAATATTTTCAAATGAAAAAGCTTATTTTGTACACACACAGGCCAGCAAAAGAAATGAGTCCAATAGAGGAAATGTGGAACAACTTATCATCAATAATTACTGAGTGTTTATCTGGCACCAGTATATGGGTAGGGAATAGTGGAATGTAAAGCAGATATCCAGCACAAGGCTTAGAATTTGCTAAACAAGTAAGAATACAACCAAAGTTTATAATCAAAGTGGAAAATACTCAAACAAGATGCATTGAGGTTTTAAGTGAGTTTGAGATTTCTGTTGGTTGGAGTAAAGCTATGTTTCCCATTCTAATACCAACTTCTTAATTTGTAGCATATCCGTGCACCACTTGTAAAATTATTTTGAGGTTGTTGTTCAAATACACTCATTTTTCCATGTCAGCATAATTATTTTAAAAGACTTTACATCACTATCATAATTGTTTTAAAATACTTTACATCACTATCATAAATGGGAAAATAGTATCACTTGCATGATAGTGACCATAAACATAAATAAAATGAAACAAAATATTATAAAAGTTAATATTGATTAAAAACAATGACATAAGACTAATGATAAATCTAACCTATTATTTAAAAATTCACATCTGAAAGCAAGTTCCTCAGAAAGAATGGACCTGTTTATATAAATATATATTTGGCTTGTTGTTAATTTAAGACCTCTTGTTTTCGAGTTTTGGTGTTTATCAGAACTAAGAATCCCAGTTCAATAGCAAACATATTTAGAAAGGTTAAAAGGTAGTTACTTCCCAAAATTGGTGACTTTGTCCAATGGGGAGCTGGGAAGTACAGTCCTTGCTGGGCCCAGGAAAGAGAGGAGAACCAGGTAGGGTGAGCCCCAGAAGTCTCTAGCACAAAGTCCTTTCATGATCTGGCCTCACCTCTTGACACTTACCCTCGTGAAGGGAATTGAAGGGTTTTCATCAGGAAACAAAGTTGACTTTAAACAGCTACAATAAGTTTCCTCCAGAGTGGTGTAGGTCTGGTTCCACAACTAGCCTTTTCATGTAAGGAAAGCTTGAATGTGCAGCTCTGCAGGTGTGGGGAGGAGGCCTTCAGACAAACACCGCAAGTCACTCTGGGTCCACTTAGAGGTGGAAAATGCAGAGGAAAATTAAGTCAAAGAGGACAGATGCAAGAGATTTAATATTTGTCAAATGGAACTTCCAGAAGAGGGGGGACAAAATAGAGAAAGGCATCAAAGATGAAGGAAGTAGGGAGGATGTCCTTGAGCTAAAGACTAAAGTCTTTAAATTGAGAGACTCAGCTGAAATGACACACACACATTATATATATGCCTGTTCTGGTGAAAGCACAGATATAGATTCTTTTTATCTACCCATACTAGTACTGATCTCTGCGTCACTATATCTGTAGGTAGGTAGGTACATAGGTATGTCCCCCTATTCTGGTGAAATTTCTTTATTCAAAGAATAAGGAGGAAAAGAATGAATAGGTATCAAGTTTTTCATCTACAACACATGTTGCTAGAAATGATGCTAGAATGTCTTCAAAATTGTAGAGAAAATGATTTCAAATCTGAAATCTTATAACCAGTCAAAACACCTCATGTATTAGAGCAAAGTAAAGATTGTTTTGAACATACTAGTACTCTAAAAGTTGAGCATATCCTCTGTCTTGCCAGTGGCCCCAGGCAAGTTCACTATGGATTCAGTGAGACTGAGGAATGACAATGGAATGTTCTTGGGGTAAAAGGGTTTATTATCTGGCTTGTTCTCCTGGCGATAGGTCAAGCACTAGAATTATGTCTGCGTCCAGCAGTCTGCAAATCTATAATCCTCCTTCGTCTCTCCCTCCACTCAGACCCCTGGGCAGAGCAGCAATTATATATATATTGCCTGTGGATGTGGAAGCAGTAGCCTTGCAGTAGGCCAGTTACATCATCAAGTAGTTTAGGTTCAGGGGAAGATCCCATCCACAGGAACTTCAATTTTCCCCACACACCGTTTTGGGGAAAAGAACATTACTAGAGCACAAGTGAAAAATCCAGAAAGAGGAAGTCATTGAATATAAGAAACAGTAGAACCGTGATGAAAAGAAACCTCAGTATAATATCTGTATAACTGGAAAGCAATCAGTTAAATTATAATTGAAAGTCAGAAGAGTTCTGGAAGAATATCTTTAAGAATTATACAAACTACATGATTCATAAGCCAGAATTATAACTCCATGCTCCTTGTGAGTTGAAATTATCTCTTCTAATCAATAAAAAGGCAAGCAGAAATTCAGAGAAAATTAAAGTTGTACAAGAAAGTTATAACTATGAAGAAACTTAAGATCTGATGTGATTTTTTCAGAGTAATATGTGAAATATAAGAGATGAGCCAAGCGTCACCCCCTTTCATAAACGCGTTACTAGTCACCCCAGCGGAGATCATTCACTCTTTGAACTCATTCGTTGCTTCAGTCAACAAAGATTTATTGACCATTCTCTGAATTCACTTATTCATTAATTTGTCCAAATATTTATTGAACATCTGCTAAGTACTGGGCCTGCCCTAGGTACTCAGGATAGAAGGTAACAAGAAGACATGGCTCCTGCCCTTGATGGTGTTTCTAATCTAGCTCTTTTTCGCTCTGACTCAAATAACACCATATACCCTGTAAATTTGTTATTTTTATATCTTATCTTTTCCTGGACAGAAGAGTTGAAGCCTTACTTATCTCTGTATTTACCCAAAAGTAACCTGCACAAAATGTTTCCACAGTGAGTGCTTGTCTTGCCAAGGGGTTTCAACCCCAGACAAGTTCACTATGGATTCAATGAGACTGAAAAGTGACAATGGAACATTCTTGGGGTGAAAGGGTTCATAATCAACTTTATTCCCATGATGACAGGTCAATCACTAGAATCCTGTCCACTCAGAACAAGTCTGCCTGGAGCAAGGCTGTCTCTGCCTCTGGGCTTCTCTGCCCCCAGAGCCGTCTCGGTTTCTAGCCCAGAGCACTGAGTGGAGCTCTTTATACAGTCAGTAACAACATCTTACCCACATGTGTAGTGAGCAAGCCAACCAGAGCCAGGTGAGACTCCTGACTATAAGAACCTTCACTTTCTCCACAGTGCTCCATGCTTATTATTATTAATACCAGTTATATCTATCAGTTACAAATGCATGTGCTATTTGACATGATAATTCCATTCCAATTCCAATCTAGGGATTAGCCTAGATAGTCTGCACCTGGGCAAGAGGATGTATGTAAAAGATTATTCATTGCAACATTATTTTTAATAGAAAAGAATCTTAAATAACCTTGTCTTGCCAATGGGTTTCAGCCCCAGGCAAGTTTGCTATGGATTCAATGTGACCAAAGAAATTGACACCAAAATATTCTTTGGGGTGAAAGGGTTTATTACCCGGCTTGTTCTCCTGGTGGTAGGTCAAGCACTAGCATCTCTGCCTCCACCCAGAGCACCCGGCCAAGCTCTTTATATAATACAATAATAGTTTATTGCCTAAAGGTGTGGAAGTGGTAGCCTAGCAACATGCCAGTTACATCATCAGGTGGTATAAGTTTAGTGAGGATCCTGGCCATGGGAACCCCAACTTCCCCACAAACCTAAATCTCTGCCAAGAGGAGACTGATGAACAAAACTGATAATGAAACAGTCATCAATTGGGATACTTTTCAGTTGCAAAAATATATAATTAGGGATCTTCTTATATATCTTTGATATGGAATAACCTCCAATATATATTAAACGAAAAAAAGTAAGGTTCAGAAGAGTATGTATAGCATTCTACCATTGTTACGACAGAAAAAAGTAAAATGTAGTTGTTTGTGTACACATAGAATTTCTCTAGAAAATAGATAAGAAACTGGTTGCCTCCAAGAAGGGATCTACCTAGTTGGGGATCTGGAGGGGAAAGGAGATTTCACTAAATACTTTTCTACCTCTTAAAGGGTGTGTAATATATTATCTCTCTTAAGAAACACAATTGAAAATGCAATAGCTCTTTATAATAATACGTTATTTAAATAAATGGAAGGCACAAATAGGGCAGCAAGAAGAGAGCAGGTGTGGAAAGAGTTGGGGCAGAGCTGAATGATCAATTTGAAATCAAAAGAATTCTGGAGGAAGCCGGGGGAGGCAGTGCGATGTAGTGGAAAACACATTTAGCCAGGAGCCTGAGGTCAGGTGTCCAGCCTGTATCCTACCACTTACTAGCCTTGGTTTCCTTATCCACATCAATACCTGTCCCACTTGGCTTACAACAGTCATAGGAGAGGATTTTATGGATGTAAAAATGCTACCAATATAGCAGATATTTTTAATTTCTTGTTTAACTTTCATGCAGTGCCACACGATCCTTGAACTCTGTTTTGGTGCTATTGGGATCCCATTGGGACTGGGATATGTATCAGCTTCCCTACCCAACTGCACCTGGATGAGGAAAAAATGATCTTCCCCTTATAAGGCTTTTGGTAAGATGGGAATGTTTTCTGAGTTAGGTTTCTCTGTGGAACAGCGAGTTCATTGATAAGAAACCATAACTTTTATTCTCTATATTCTTTATAATAAGTCTCAGTATCATAGGCCATTGTGTGAGGCTGACTATTCAAGCCCCCAGGGTCCTGCATCTGGACCAGGGACTTACTCTTCTGTTGTGTGGCTCTATTAAAAAATCAGGAGTTAAGAAACATGATAACTTAAGAGCTTTTCGTTGGAATTTTAAACTTCCACTAACCTAATAACTGTTGTATGCTTTTAAGAGGCCCTTAGAAGGTAAAGAGGATGTAAAGCTTATGTTTCTGTTAAAAAAAAAACAAAATTCAACCAAGTAAATATGAAGATCTAATTGGCTTTATTAAGCAATACATAACTCGGGCCACATCCCCTCTACCAAGTAGAGATGCTCTGAAGGTCTATGGAAAGGAGAGGTTTTTAAAGGCAGGACAAGGAAGTCAAACGGACAAAAGGATTATTTGGGGTGAGGTCACCTTCATTTGGGGACAAAAGGGTCTTATTAGATGGCAAGGACACATGTGACAGCTTACCTTGTCAATGCTGACCAGAAAATTCCTGCCTGACTACATTTCTGGGGGAGGGTGAAACTGCAGTTAGGTGAGGTTTTAAGGCCTGGTTTGGTGGCTTGGCTGAGCAGACCTGACACCATCTTGGACTGTGTCTTTCTTTCTAACAGTTCTCTTTTGAAATAGCCTATTTCCGCCACCGATGAGGGCTATGCTCTCAAGCATCTTTCTTTCATGGGGCCACAGCAAGCCCACAAGTCTAGCAGTGTTTTCACAAAGGTTGCAAGGCAGCAGAGGAATGTCTGTACTATGGACCATGTCTCCACCTGTTTTCCTTGTTATTCATAATGAGCATCAGCAAGATGGCAGGCCACAAAGGTAACTGGACTTCACAGGGATTGAACCCAGGACCTAGCACTGTCTCTTCACTGAAGTGTGAATTCCTTTAGGGCTAGGACTAAATCTTATTATGCCATGGTGCCCAGCCTCGCTGCACATATGGTGTATGCCTGATAAATGTGTATTGAATGAATATACTCTGAACAACTGAGCTATCCAGTCATAATGAAAGGGAGATAAGCCATAAGAATCCAGTTCTCCTAAATGGCAGGACAATATCTGAGCAAGTTCTATTGCCTAAATTAATGTTAATATCAAGAAACAAATTACTAGGTAAGAGAAATCAATGTGCTAGCTCTGACTTACGTTACCCAACCACTGTTGACTTTGTTCAATACCATGTTGTTCCATAAAGGAAGGGCTATGAGAAACAGATCCTCTTCTTATACTTGCTTTTGCTCTCCTATCAAAAGTCAATTTAATTGTGAAGGGGTTTTATAGTTCTATTCCTTCAAACTTTTTATGCATTTAGTGTATATGGTACTCAACTTCATGTCATTTTGCGAAAAAGAACTTTGGGAAGCCATTTTGGTCGTTTTTGAACCCACAGGTTTAGTTTTGAATTTTTGAGATACCTTTTAAGAGAAACTGATTTTTGGAAAAGCAAGGACTTCCAACGTTATCTGGTCCCACCTGCTGTTGAAATATCCTCTCTAGCTTTCCTGCCAAATGGTTGTCCAATGCTTGTATTTGCTTGATCAGACTTAGCTGACTTGCTTTCGGCTGCTTTCTAGGCGACCAAATCAAATGTTGAATTATGTTAAAATGTTCAGGCCTCCAGTAGGCACTCCAGAAATAAGGCCAAAGGTATTCAAAAGTAAGCAAGAAAAAAATAATCGGATGGTTTAAAATGATGCCTACATGCATGATGTTATTCATCGCAGCATTGTTGATAATGATAAAATATCAGAAATAACAGTTGCCATGAGTAGGGGACTTCTGAAATAAATTATGGTACATCCTTACAATTGTAAACTATGAAGCTATAAAAGAACGGCAAGTTCCTTATGTAATCAAATGAAATGATCCTCAATGTAAGTTAAATGAAAAGTCCAACTACAAACAATAAAAACCAGTATTCAGAAAGGTTGGTATTTATGCTGTCATTTGGGTTAAAAAAAAAAAAGAGGGGATAAAAAAGACTGTGATATTGTGATTTATAGTAAGAAGTATATACCTGGTCTTCCATCCTGGCACGTATCTCCCGAAACCCTTGTAAATTCCTAAGTGATAAGAGCACTAAAAGCATCTTTTGTTCCATTGAGGCAACTCTGAGTGGGCTACTGGGTGGCTCCTGCATGGGGGCTGATCACCAGAAAGACAAAGACATGATTAGAAGCTTGGAATGTTCAGCCCTGCCCTCCATTCTCCAGAGAGGGGAGAGGGGCT